>NC_041380.1:40485514-40516004 GCF_002162155.2 Triticum dicoccoides
CAGGGCCGGCACCGCCCCCCTCTCCCCCCCTGTTTTTTTTGCAAATTCATATATGTTTTTTCTTGATTATATGTATATGTATGCAAAAGATAGATTAACAGAAAAAATAGTATTTTTTCTGTTCATAGATTTTTTTGGTGATATTGATTATTGTAAATATGCAAATGTTTGCATATTCATATGAACAATGAATTAGGCAAAACCTTTACTTTTTTTCTAAAATTCCTATTTGAACATTATTTTTTAAAAAAACAAGCAATACTACTTCATGTATTTTTAAGAAGGAAGAAGAAGAAAAAGAATGAGAGGAAAAAGGAAATAAGAAGAGGAAGAAAGGAGAAGAAGAGGGGAGAGGAAGACGAGGAGAAATAAATAAGAAGAAGAAAAAAGAAGAAAAAGAAGAGGAGAAGAAGAAAGGAATAGAGGAGAAGAAGAGAAAATAGAATATATATTCTATTTTCTCTTCTTCTCCTCTATTCCTTTCTTCTTCTCCTCTTTTTTTTATTCTTTTTTTTCTTCGACACGTGGGGGGGGGTCGATATACCTCCTCCCGATAACTTTAACACGAGGGGGGGTCGATATACCCCCTCCCCGATAATATTATTTTCCCATGTACGTATGTCGTGTCGATATAAACTCCCGATAACTTCAACACGAGGGGGAGTCGATATATATACCCCCTCCCCGATAATATTATTTTCCCGCATGTACGTATGTCGTGTCAATATAAACTCCTGATAACTTCAACACATGGGGTGGGGTCGATATACCCCCTCCTGATAACTTCAACACGTGGGGGGTCGATATACTCCCTCCCGATAACTTCAGCACGAGGGGGGGGGGGTCAAACATGAGAGGAAGAAGAGGATAAAAAAAGAAGAGGAAGAAGAAAAAAAGGAGGAGAAGAAAGAATAGTCTCCTCTTTCTTTTTTCCTCTTTTTTTAATCGGGAACGAGGGTCGTCGAGGGTCAGGGTCGCCGAGCGGTAGAGGAAACCCTAAATAGCAAGTATCGTCGGTGTGAGATACATGTGGCCGTCGGTGTCGGACACTACATCCACGTCCCACAAGTGACGCGGGCGTTCCCGATAAAAAAGAAGATGAAGAAGAAGAAAAAAAAGAGGAGAAGAAATAATAGAGGAGTTCTTACTCCTCTATTCTTTCTTCTCCTCTTTTTTTTCTTCTCCCTCTTCTTTTTTTATCCTTGAAGCGTTGTCGAGGCCACCCCAAACCCTAGAGAAGCAGCGTCGAGGCCACCCCAAACCCTAGAGAAGCAGCGTCGAGGCCACTAATTAATATTAGTTCTACGTTTGCCACTAATATATCCATCTGTCATGTTTGAATAATAATTGCCATGTTGTAAATATTTGTAGAAACTATGGGCACCGCCCGAGACGAAGTACAAGAAGAGTTGTTGGGGGACATAATCGCACGAGGAAGTGATGTCGTCTGCTCGTTGTTTCTCAACGACACCGATGGTCTGGAAGCAGCTGGCTATGATTATGATGGCTCCGGTGATCTAATGCCGGTGCAAGAAGGAGACCGTGAGGACGGCTCCGGTGACACAATGCCGGTGCAAGAAGGAGACCGTGATGACATCTCCGGTGACCGAACCGAGTCCGGCCAGGTATATATATTAGTTAAGCTTCTGTTGACTAGCTAATTGATGCATTCATTGTTTTGGTATGTACACATATTAATTAAGTCTTTGTTCTTTTTTCTAGCCCTCCGGATCGAGCACAACTTCGGTAAAGAGACGAGGCCCGAAGAGAAAGTTGAGCTCGGATGAAAAGTTTGAGATCATAGCAATCGCGCCCGACGGCCAACCGATTGAACCCCTCCGGACAAAGAGTGCATTTGTTGCTCAGTGCGGGGTTTTGGTTAGGGACAAGATCCCGATCAGCATCCAGCAATGGTTAAAGCCGGCTACAGAAGACCCTGAGGTGTCTTATGTCAATGATATGCAGAAAAATGATCTTTGGACTGATTGAAGTCAAATTTCACCCTACCGGCAGAGGATGATCCGGGAAGCCAGTTAAAGAGCAATTAATCAAGTCTTTTGCTCTTGAGAGGATGGCAGAACTATTCAGGAGGTGGAAGAAAGAGTTGAATAAGTTTGTCGAAAATAAAGAGACACCAGAATTCAGGGGCAGATATGAGAAGATCAGAGATCACTGGCCCGCATTTCTGGCCCACAAGACATCGGAAAAGAGTAAGAAGATGTCGGCGACAAACAAGCAAAATGTTGCGAAGAAGAAGCATCACCATCGCACGGGGTCAGGTGGCTACCTCGCAGCCCGGCCTAAGTGGGCCAAGATTGAGAATGATCTGGTTGATAAAGGGATCAAACCAGAGACAATTAACTGGCCAGACCGTTGCCGGACTTGGTTCTTCGGGGCTGGCGGAACCTTGGACCCTGTATCAGGGAAGTGCATTTGGACGGGCGAGCAAATGGAAATACCAGTCAAGAGGCTTAAGCACTATATCGAAGCAGTGAAACAAGGGACGTTCGTTCTAGACAGAGAGAACGACAAGCTCACAATGGCCCTCGGGAATCCTGAGCACCCTGGACGGACACGAGGCACGTCAGGCTCCATTCCATGGAAGGCTGGGTTTTCGGACGCAGGCGGTTACAAATGCCATGAGAGGAGGAAGAAAGTGGAGCAGACCCAACTGCAGGCGCTGCACGCTAGGGTACAAGCGATAGAGGAACGAGAAGAAAATCACAGCAAACGAACTGCCGAAGCTTCCCCCGAAGCTACCCCGCCATCTCAGCAGAGAAGCAGCGTGGCTTCCACCGAGCTGCTTCAGCCGGAGCATGTCTTGACGGATCCTGCCAGCTATCCCGTGGATGCTATCACGGAGTCTCAAAAGTGCCACCTTATGATGCAATGGATTAATATGAAGGTCAAGGCGGCTGTTGGCTCTGTTTTTCCTACTGAACCCGGCGCAACTTTTCACTGCTGGCCAATTCCAGAAGGATATGCTAGGGTGATGGTGGATGAAATAACGGAGGGATTTGAGGACCTCCAGCTTGACCACCCTACCGGTGAAGGGGAGACTCGGCTGGGTTCTGCTCTGAAGACTCCATGCCTATAGCGGAAGGAGCTCATCAACCTTCCGAACTGGACGCATCTGCCTCCTCCTGCTCCGGCGAGTCAGGGCACTCCGCCTCCTCCACCGCCTCCTCCTTCTGTGAGTGACGATCAGGGCACTCGGCCGGCTCCATCTCCGGCGCGTGGCGGCACTCCGCCTCCTTCTCCGCCTGCGTCAACGCGCCCGAGCAGCCAGCCTCCTCCTTCTCTGCCTCGTTAGCAAGGGCGGAAGAGACCTGCCGCCGCTCCGGCTGCTCCGACGCGTCGTAGTCCTTCTCCTCCGCCTCATAAGCAAGTAAAGAAGACAACCGCTTCGTCTGCTCTATCGGCGTCTAGCAGTACAGCCAGAGGCGGGAAGGCATACAGATTCGGTCCTTCTCTGAAGACTCCAGAGAAGTTACCATACGAGAGGACCCCGGAGGAGAACGCCGAGATCGTGCGAGAAGAAGTGAGGAACTTCTTTGAAGGGGTGAAAGCAAAGAAACATCCACCTCCGGAGGAGAAGGTAGATCCGGTGAAAGCGAAGCGCACTCTGGCTGCCCTGACAAAACCACCCAAGTCTCCGCCGAAAGGAAACTATGAGCGCATTATTGGAAAGGAATTTGCCGAAGCGGAGCGGTCGGGAAGTACTGTCAGTGATCAAAGGCCAAAAGAACGATGAGCTGGGAAACAAATTGCCCAGCTCGACGAACAAGCGAAGCAATCATGCCTCCCGCTCAAGGTGCCTAGCGACATCGTCGCTAATGATCCAAGGATGGTGCCCGGTGTTGGAAATATGCCCTAGAGGCAATAATAAATTAGTTATTATTATATTATATTTCATTGTTCATGATAATCGTTTATTATCCATGCTAGAATTGTATTGATAGGAAACTCAGATACATGTGTGGATACATAGACAACACCATGTCCCTAGTAAGCCTCTAGTTGACTAGCTCGTTGATCAATAGATGGTTACAGTTTCCTGACCATGGACATTGGATGTCGTTGATAACGGGATCACATCATTAGGAGAATGATGTGATGGACAAGACCCAATCCTAAGCCTAACACAAGATCGTGTAGTTCGTATGCTAAAGTTTTTCTAATGTCAAGTATCATTTCCTTAGACCATGAGATTGTGCAACTCCTGGATGCCGTAGGAGTGCTTTGGGTGTGCCAAACGTCACAACGTAACTAGGTGGCTATAAAGGTGCACTACGGGTATCTCCGAAAGTGTCTGTTGGGTTGGCATGAATCGAGACTGGGATTTGTCACTCCGTGTAAACAGAGAGGTATCTCTAGGCCCACTCGGTAGGACATCATCATAATGTGCACAATGTGACCAAGGAGTTGATCACGGGATGATGTGTTACAGAACGAGTAAAGAGACTTGTCGGTAACGAGATTGAACAAGGTATCGGGATACCGATGATCGAATCTCGGGCAAGTATCGTACCGATAGACAAAGGGAATTGTATACGGGATTGATTGAATCCTTGACATCGTGGTTCATCCAATGAGATCATCGTGGAGCATGTGGGAGCCAACATAGGTATCCAGATCCTGCTGTTGGTTATTGACCGGAGAGTTGTCTCGGCCATGTCTGCATGACTCCCGAACTCGTAGGGTCTACACACTTAAGGTTCGATGACGCTAGGGTTATAGGAAAGTATGTACGCGGTTACTGAATGTTGTTCGGAGTCCCGGATGAGATCCCGGACGTCACGAGGAGTTCCGGAATGGTCCGGAGGTAAAGATTGATATATAGGAAGTATGGCTTTGGCCACCGGAAGTGTTCTGGGCATCACCGGTAGTGTACCGGGACCACCGAAGGGGTCCGGGGGTCCACCGGGAGGGGCCACGGGCCCCGGAGGCATACATGGGCCAAGTGTGAGAAGGGACCAGCCCCTAGGTGGTTGGGGCGCCTCCCCACCAAGGCCCATGCGCCTAGAGAGAAGAGGGGGCAAACCCTAAGGGCAGATGGGCCCTAAGGCCCATGCCTAGTGCGCCTCCCTCCCCCCCCCCACTTGGCCGCCACCCCAGATGGGGATTGGGGCTGCCTCCACCCCTAGGGTGGAAACCCTAGGTGGGGGCGCAGCCCTCCCTCTCCCCCTATATATAGTGGAGGCAAAGGGGCAGCCCAACACACGAGGTTCTTCCCCTGTTGGCGCAGCCCTACCCCTCTCCCTCCTCGTCTCTCGTAGTGCTTGGCGAAGCCCTCCTGGAGTCCCGCGCTCCTCCAACACCGCCACGCCATCGTGCTGCTGCTGGACGGAGTCTTCCACAACCTCTCCTTCTCCCCTTGCTAGATCAAGGCATAGGAGACGTCACCGGGCTGCACATGTGTTGAACGCGAAGGCGCCGTTGTTCGATGCTTAGATCGGAATCAACCGCGATCTGAATCGCTACGAGTACGACTCCTTCATCTGCGTTCTTGTAACGCTTCCGCTTAGCGATCTACAAGGGTATGTAGATGCACTCCCCTTCCCTCGTTGCTAGATTACTCCATAGATTGATCTTAGTGATGCGTAGAAAATTTTAATTTCTGCTATGATCCCCAACAGTGGCATCATGAGCTAGGTCTATGTGTAGTTTCTATGCACGAGTAGAACACAAGTTGTTGTGGGCGTCGATTTTGTCAATTTACTTGTCATTACTAGTTTTATCTTGATTCGGCGGCATCGTGGGATGAAGCGGCCCGGACCGACCTTACACGTACGCTTACGTGAGACTGGTTCCACCGACTGACATGCACTAGTTGCATAAGGTGGCTAGCGGGTGTCTGTCTCTCCCACTTTAGTCGGATCGGATTCGATGAAAAGGTTCCTTATGAAGGGTAAATAGAAATTGGCATATCACGTTGTGGTTTTGGCGTAGGTAAGAAACGTTCTTGCTAGAAACCTATAGCAGCCACGTAAAAACTTGCAACAACAATTAGAGGACGTCTAACTTGTTTTTGCAGCATATGCCTTGTGATGTGATATGGCCAAAAGGATGTGATGAATGATATATGTGATGTATGAGATTGATCATGTATTGTAATAGGAATCACGACTTGCATGTCGATGAGTATGACAACCGGCAGGAGCCATAGGAGTTGTCTTAATTTATTTATGACCCGCGTGTCAACATAAACGTCATGTAATTACTTTACTTTATTGCTAAAGCGTTAGCCATAGTAGTAGGAGTAATAGATGACGAGACAACTTCAAGAAGACACGATGATGGAGATCATGATGATGGAGATCATGGTGTCATGCCGGTGACAACGATGATCATGGAGCCCCGAAGATGGAGATCAAAAGGAGCAAATGATATTGGCCATATCATGTCACTATTTGATTGCATGTGATGTTTATCATGTTTTACATCTTATTTGCTTAGAACGACGGTAGCTTAAATAAGATGATCCCTCGTAATAATTTCAAGAAAGTGTTCCCCCTAACTGTGCACCTTTGCGAAGGTTCGTTGTTTCGAAGCACCACGTGATGATCGGGTGTGATAGATTCTAATGTTCGAATACAATGGGTGTAAGCCAGATTTACACATGCAATACACTTAGGTTGACTTGACGAGCCTAGCATGTACAGACATGGCCTCGGAACACGGAAGACCGAAAGGTCGAGCATGAGTCGTATAGAAGATACGATCAACATGAAGATGTTCACCGATGTTGACTAGTCCGTCTCACGTGATGATTGGACACGGCCTAGTTGACTCGGATCATGTTTCACTTAGATGACTAGAGGGATGTCTAACTGAGTGGGAGTTCATTCAATAATTTGATTAGATGAACTTAATTATCATGAACATAGTCTAAATTGTCTTTGCAAATATGTTGTAGATAAATGGCTCACGTTGTAGCTCCCTGTTTCAATACGTTCCTAGAGAAAGACCAAGTTGAAAGATATTGTAAGCAATGATGCGGACTGGGTCCGTAGTCCGAGGAGTGTCCTCACTTCTACACAGAAGGCTTACGTCTTTTGATGCACCGCTCGATGTGCAAACCCCTACAACGTCGTCTGTGGATGTTGTGAACACCTGACAGACACATCCTGATGACTACTTGATAGTTTAGTGCACCATACTTTACAGCTTAGAATCGGGATTCCAATGACGTTTTGAACGCCATAAGACATATGAGATGTTCCAAGAGATAAAATTGGGATTTCAGGCTCATGCCCGTGTTGAGAGGTATGAGACCTCTGACAAGTTCTTTTGCCAACAAGATGGAGGAGAATAGCTCAGCTAGTGAGCATGTGCTCATAATGTCTAGGTGCTACAATCACTTAAATCAAGTGGGAGTTGAACTTCCAGATAAGATAGTGATTGATAGAGTTCTCTAGCCACTATCACTAAGCTACTAGATCTTCATGATGAACTATGACATGCAAGGGATGGAGTTGATCCCGGAGCTGTTCGCGGTGCTTAAGACCGCAAAAGGTAGAAATCAAGAAGGAGCATCAAGTGTTGATGGTTTAACAAGACCACTGGTTTCAAGAAGGGCAAGGGCTAGAAGGGAAACTTCATGGATGGCAAACCAGTTGCCGCTCCAGTGAAGGAACCCAAGGTTGAACCCAAACCCGAGACTAAGTGCTTCTATTGTAAGGGGAACGGTCATTGGTAGCGGAATTACCCCAAATGCATGGTAGATAAGAAGGCTGGCAACTTCAACAAAGTATATACGTGTTATTAATGTGTACCTCACTAGTACTCCTGGTAGCACCTGGGTATTGGATACCGGTTCAGTTGCTATTATTGGTGACTTGAAGCAAAAGCTACGGACTAAATGGAGACTGGCTAAGGGCGAGGTGACGATGTGTATTGGAAGTGTTTCCAAAGTTGATGAGATCACCATCGCACGCTCCATCTGCCTTCGGGATTAGTATTGAACCTAGATAAATGTTATCAGGTGTCTAAGTTGAGCATGAATATGATTAGATCATGTTCATTGCAATACGGTTATTCATTTAAGTTAGAGAATAATGGTTATTCTGAATAATACCTTTCATGGTCATGCACCCTATGTGAATGGTTCATTGAATCTCGGTCGTGGTAATACACATGTTCATGCCAAAAGATGTAGAGTTAATAATGATAGTACCACTTTCTTGTGGCACTGCCGCTTAGGTCATATTGGCGTAAGATGCATGAAGAAACTCCATGTCGATGGATGTTTGGAGTCACTTGATTTTGAATCGCTTGACACATGCGAGCCATGCCTCATGGGCAGGATGACTAAGATCCCGTTTTCAGGTACAATGAAACGGGCAAGTGACTTGTTGGAAATCATACATGCTGATGCGTGTGATCCAATGAGAATTGAAGCGTGCGGTGGATATCGCTATTTTCTCATCTTCACTGATGATTTGAGTAGATATAGGTATATTTACTTAATGAAGCACAAGTCTGAAATGTTTGAAAAGTTCAAGCGATTTCAGAGTGAAGTTAAGAATCATCATAACAAGAAGATCATGTTCCTACGATCTGATCAAAGGGGGATTTTCTGATTTATGAGTTTGGCAATCACTTAAGACATTTTGGAATTGTTTCGCAGTTGAAGCCACCTGGAACACCACAGAGTAATGGTGTGTCCGGACGTCATAATCGAACCTTATGAGATATGGTGCGATCTATGATGTCTCTTACCGATCTACCGCTATTATTTTGAGGTTATGCATTAGAGACAGCTGCATTCACTTTAGATAGGACACCATATAAGTCCGTAGAGACGATGTCGTATGAACATTGGTTTGGCAAGAAACCAAAGTTGTTGTTTGGGGCTGCGATGCTTAAGGCTTCAGCCGGAGAAGCTCGAACCCAAAAGCGGACAAACACATCTTCATAGGATACCCAAAGGTGACAGTTGGGTATACCTTCTATCTCAGATCCGAGGGCAAATTTTTTGTCGCTAAGAACGGGTCCTTTCTCGAGAAGGAGTTTCTCTCGAAAGAATTGAGTGGGAGGAAGATAGAACTTGATGAGGTTGTCGAACCTTTATTTCAACCAAAGAGTGATGCAACATAGAAAGATGTTTTCTGTGGCGCCTATGTCTGTTGAAGAGGAAGTTAATGATAGTGATCATGAAGCTTCGGATCAAGGTGCTATCGAACCTCATAGGTCGACAAGGATATGTACTACTCATGAGTGGTACGGTAATCCTGTCTTAGATATCATGTTGTTAGACAACAATTAACCTACGAGCTATGGAGAAGCGATGGTGGGCCCGTATTCCGACAAATGGTTAGAAGCCATGAAATCCGAGATAGGATCCATGTATCAGAACAAAGCATGGACTTTGGTGGACTTGCCCAATGATCGGCAAGTCATTGAGATAAATGGATCTTTAAGAAGAAGACGAACTTGGACGGTAATGTTACCGTCTATGAAGCTTGACTTGTGGCAAAGAGTCTTTTCACAAGTTCAAGGAGTTGACTACAATGAGATTTTCTCACCCGTAGCAATGTTTAAGTCCGTCGGAATCATGTTAGCATTAGCTGTATCTGACAGATGGATGTCAAAACAATTTTTCTTACCGGTTTTCTTAAGAAAAAGTTGTATGTGATACAATAAAAGGTTTTGTCGATCCTGAGGATGCTAATGTTGGGTTTCGTAGTAATTTCAAAAATTTTCCTACGCACACGCAAGATCATGTGATGCATAGCAACGAGGGGAGAGTGTTGTCTACGTACCCAACGCAGACCGACTGCGGAAGCGATGACACGACGTAGAGGAAGTAGTCGTACGTCTTCACGATCCAACCGATCAAGCACCGAAACTACGGCACCTCCGAGTTCGAGCACACGTTCAGCTCGATGACGATCCCCTGACTCCGATCCAGCAAAGTGTCGGGGAAGAGTTCCGTCAACACGACGGCGTGGTGACGATCTTGATGAACTACAGCAGCAGGGCTTCGCCTAAACTCCGCTACCGTATTATCGAGGTATATGGTGGCAGGGGGCACCGCACACGGCTAAGGAATAGATCACGTGGATCAACTTGTGTCAACTTGTGTGTTTAGAGGTGCCCCTGCCTCCGTATATAAAGGAGGAGAGGAGGGGAGGCTGGCCGGCCAAGGGGGGGAGGCGCAGGAGATTCCTACTCCCTCTGGGAGTAGGATTCCCCCTCCAATCCTAGTCCAACTAGGATTCCTCAGAGGGGAAAAGAGGAGGAGGGGGCCGGCCACCTCTCCTAGTCCTAATAGGACTAGGGGAAGGGGGGCGCGCAGCCCATCTAGGGCAGCCCCTTCTCTTTTCCACTAAGGCCCACTATGGCCCAAATAGCTCCCGGGGGGTTCCGGTAACCCTCCCGGTATTCCGGTAAAATCCCGATTTCACCCGGAACACTTCCGATATCCAAATATAGGCTTCCAATATATCAATCTTTACGTCTCGACCATTTCGAGACTCCTCGTCATGTCCGTGATCACATCCGGGACTCCGAACAACCTTCGGTACATCAAAATGCATAAACTCATAATATAACTGTCATCGTAACCTTAAGCGTGCGGACCCTACGGGTTCGAGAACAATGTAGACATGACCGAGACACGTCTCTGGTCAATAACCAATAGCGGGACCTGGATTCCCATATTGGCTCCTACATATTCTACGAAGATCTTTATCGGTCAGACCGCATAACAACATACGTTGTTCCCTTTGTCATCGGTATGTTACTTGCCCGAGATTCGATCGTCGGTATCCAATACCTAGTTCAATCTCGTTACCGGCAAGTCTCTTTACTCGTTCCGTAATACATCATCTCACAACTAACATATTAGTTGTAATGCTTGCAAGGCTTATGTGATGTATATTACCGAGAGGGCCCAGAGATACCTCTCCGACAATCGGAGTGACAAATCCTAATCTCGAAATACGCCAACCCAACATCGACCATTGGAGACACCTGTAGTACTCCTTTATAATCACCCATTTACGTTGTGACGTTTGGTAGTACCCAAAGTGTTCCTCCGGTAAACGGGAGTTGCATAATCTCATAGTCGTAGGAACATGTATAAGTCATGAAGAAAGCAATAGCAACATACTAAACGATCAGGTGCTAAGCTAATGGAATGGGTCATGTCAATCAGATCATTCTACTAATGATGTGACCTCGTTAATCAAATAACAACTCATTGTTCATGGTTAGGAAACATAACCATCTTTGATTAACGAGCTAGTCAAGTAGAGGCATACTAGTGACACTCTGTTTGTCTATGTATTCACACATGTATTATGTTTCCGGAAAATACAATTCTAGCATGAATAATAAACATTTATCATGATTATAAGGAAATAAATAATAACTTTATTATTGCCTCTAGGGCATATTTCCTTCATATCATCCATATAAGCTTCCACATTCCGACTGATTTGGGTGAGTAGACACTTCTGAATCATTCGCATAAAAGTGGCTCCGGCATTCTTGAGGCCGAATGGCATGGTGATATAGCAGAAGCACCCGAATGGAGTGATGAAAGCTGTTTTTACCTCATCGGGCCCGTACAGACGGATCTGGTGGTACCCGGAGTAAGCATCTAAAAAAGACAACCTCTCGCATCCCGCGGTCGAGTCAACAATTTGATCTATGCGAGGGAGAGGAAAGTGATCTTTCGGGCAGGCCCGGTTGATGTGCTTGAAATCAATGCACATTCGGAGCGACTTGTCCTTCTTAGGAACCATGACGACATTAGCGAGCCACTCGGAGTGGTATATCTCTCGGATAAATCCTGCCGCCAACAGTCGAGCCACTTCTTCACCGATGGCCTTTCTCTTCTGGACGGCGGACCGCCGAAGATGCTCTTTGACTGGTTTTGCAGACGAGTCGACTCTTAGGCGATGCTCAGCCAGTCCCCTGGGAACACCTGGCATGTCAGCGGGCTTCCATGCAAAAATGTCCCAGTTCTCACGGAGGAACTGGATGAGCGCTTCTTCCTATTTTGGGTCGAGTGTTATGGAGATGCGGGTCGTGTTGGGTTTCGTAGTAATTTCAAAAATTTTCCTACGCGCACACAGGATCATGTGATGCATAGCAACGAGAGGAGAGTGTTGTCTACGTACCCAGCGCAGACCGACTGCGGAAGCAATGACACGACGTAGAGGAAGTAGTCGTACGTCTTCACGATCCAACCGATCAAGCACCGAAACTACGGCACCTCCGAGTTCGAGCACACGTTCAGCTCGATGACGATCCCCGGACTCCGATCCAGCAAAGTGTCGGGGAAGAGTTTCGTCAGCACGACGGCGTGGTGACGATCTTGATGAACTACAGCAGCAGGGCTTCGCCTAAACTCCGCTACAGTATTATCGAGGAATATGGTGGCAGGGGGCACCGCACACGGCTAAGGAATCGATCACGTGGATCAACTTGTGTCAACTTGTGTGTTTAGAGGTGCCCCTGCCTCCGTATATAAAGGAGGAGAGGAGGGGAGGCTGGCCGGCCAAGGGGGGGGGAGGCGCAGGAGAGTCCTACTCCCTCTGGGAGTAGGATTCCCCCTCCAATCCTAGTCCAACTAGGATTCCTCGGAGGGGAAAAGAGGAGGAGGGGGCCGGCCACCTCTCCTAGTCCTAATAGGACTAGGGGAAGGGGGTGGCGCGCAGCCCATCTAGGGCAGCCCCTTCTCTTTTCCACTAAGGCCCACTATGGCCCAAATAGCTCCCGGGGGGTTCCGGTAACCCTCTCGGTATTCCGGTAAAATCCCGATTTCACCCGGAACACTTCCGATATCCAAATATAGGCTTCCAATATATCAATCTTTACGTCTCGACCATTTCGAGACTCCTCGTCATGTCCGTGATCACATCTGGGACTCCGAACAACCTTCGGTACATCAAAATGCATAAACTCATAATATAACTGTCATCGTAACCTTAAGCGTGCGGACCCTACGGGTTTGAGAACAATGTAGACATGACCGAGACACGTCTCTGGTCAATAACCAATAGCGGGACCTGGATGCCCATATTGGCTCCTACATATTCTACGAAGATCTTTATCGGTCAGACCGCATAACAACATACGTTGTTCCCTTTGTCATCGGTATGTTACTTGCCCGAGATTCGATCGTCGGTATCCAATACCTAGTTCAATCTCGTTACCGGCAAGTCTCTTTACTCGTTCCGTAATACATCATCTCACAACTAACATATTAGTTGTAATGCTTGCAAGGCTTATGTGATGTGTATTACCGAGAGGGCCCAGAGATACCTCTCCGACAATCGGAGTGACAAATCCTAATCTCGAAATACGTCAACCCAACATCGACCATTGGAGACACCTGTAGTACTCCTTTATAATCACCCAGTTACGTTGTGACGTTTGGTAGTTCCCAAAGTGTTCCTCCGGTAAACGGGAGTTGCATAATCTCATAGTCATAGGAACATGTATAAGTCATGAAGAAAGCAATAGCAACATACTAAACGATCGGGTGCTAAGCTAATGGAATGGGTCATGTCAATCAGATCATTCTGCTAATGATGTGACCTCGTTAATCAAATAACAACTCATTGTTCATGGTTAGGAAACATAACCATCTTTGATTAACGAGCTAGTCTAGTAGAGGCATACTAGTGACACTTTGTTTGTCTATGTATTCACACATGTATTATGTTTCCGGTTAATACAATTCTAGCATGAATAATAAACATTTATCATGAAATAAGGAAATAAATAATAACTTTATTATTGCCTCTAGGGCATATTTCCTTCAGTCTCCCACTTGCACTAGAGTCAATAATCTAGTTCACATCGTCATGTGATTTAACACTAATATTCATATCTGTATATGATTAACACCCATAGTTCACATCATCATGTGACCAACACCCAAAGGGTTTACTAGAGTAAATAATCTAGTTCACATCGCTATGTGATTAACACCCAAAGAGTACTAAGGTGTGATCATGTTTTGCTCGTGAAAGAAGCTTAGTCAACGGGTCTGTCACATTCAGAG
Organism: Triticum dicoccoides; assembly: GCF_002162155.2. Classification (NCBI taxonomy): domain Eukaryota; kingdom Viridiplantae; phylum Streptophyta; class Magnoliopsida; order Poales; family Poaceae; genus Triticum; species Triticum dicoccoides. Next base: position 40,499,541 of record NC_041380.1, read on the forward strand.
CCGTATGCATTTTGCAAATATTCTATGTCTACAATGCTCTGCACGGTGCTACTCTAGCTAATTGCTCCCACTTTCAATATGTATCCAGATTGAGACTTAGAGTCATCTGGATCGGTGTGAAAACTTGCACCGAGGTAACTTTTACGACGGGCTCTTTTATCACCTCCATAATCGAGAAATATTTCCTTAGTCCTCACTAAGGATATTCTTGACCAATGTCCAGTGATCTACTCCTAGATCACTATTGTACTCCCTTGTTAAATACTGAGCAAGGTATACAATAGTTCTGGTACATAGCATAGCATACTTTATAGAACCTATGACTGAGGCATAGGGAATGACTTTTCATTTTTTCTATTTTCTGCTGTGGTCGGTATTTGAGTTTTACTCAACTTCACACCTTGTAACACAGGCAAGAAACCTTTTTCTTTGACTGTTCCATTTTGAACTACTTCAAAATCTTGTCAAGGTATGTACTCGTTGAAAACTTATCAAATGTCTTGATCTATCTCTATAGATCTTGATACTCAATATGTAAGCAGCTTCACCGAGGTCTTTCTTTGAAAAACTCCTTTCAAACACTCCTTTATGCTTTGCAGAATAATTCTACATTATTTCCGATCAACAATATGTCATTCACATATACTTATCAGAAATGTTGTAGTGCTCCCACTCACTTTCTTGTAAATACAGGCTTCACCGCAAGTCTGTATAAAACTATATGCTTTGATCAACTTATCAAAGCGTATATTCCAACTCTGAGATGCTTGCACCAGTCCACAGATGGATCGCTGGAGCTTGCATATTTTGTTAGCACCTTTAGGATTGACAAAACCTTCTGGTTGTATCATATACAACTCTTCTTTAATAAATCTATTAAGGAATGCAGTTTTGTTTATCCATTTGCCGGATTTCATAAAATGCGGCAATTGCTAACATGATTCCGACAGACTTAAGCATAGATACGAGTGAGAAACTCTCATCGTAGTCAACACCTTGAACTTGCCGAAAACCTTTTTGCGACAAGTTTGAGCTTTGTAGACAGTAACATTACCATCAGCGTCAGTCTTCTTCTTAAAGATCCATTTATTCTCAATTGCTTGCCGATCATCGGGCAAGTCAACCAAAGTCCATACTTTGTTCTCATACATGGATCCCATCTCAGATTTCATGGCTTCAAGCCACTTTGCGGAATCTGGGCTCACCATCGCTTCTTCATAGTTCGTAGGTTCATCATGATCTAGTAGCATGACTTCCAGAAAAGGATTATCATACCACTCTGGCGCGGATCTTACTCTGGTTGATCTACGAGGTTCAGTAGTATCTTGTTCTGAAGTTTCATGATCATCATCATTGGCTTCCTCACTAACTGGTGTAGGTGTCACAGAAACAGTTTTCTGTGATGAACTACTCTCCAGTAAGGGAGCAGGTACAGTTACCTCGTCAAGTTCTACTTTCCTCCCACTCACTTCTTTCGAGAGAAACTCCTTCTCTAGAAAGGATCCATTCTTAGCAACGAATGTCTTGCCTTCGGATCTGTGATAGAAGGTGTACCCAATAGTCTCCTTTGGGTATCCTATGAAGACACATTTCTCCGATTTGGGTTCGAGCTTATCAGGTTGAAGCTTTTTCACATAAGCATCGCAGCCCCAAACTTTAAGAAACGACAACTTTGGTTTCTTGCCAAACCACAGTTCATAAGGCGTCGTCTCAACGGATTTTGATGGTGCCCTATTTAATGTAGCTGTCTTTAATGCATAACCCCAAAACGATAGTGGTAGATCGGTAAGAGACATCATAGATTGCACTATATCCAATAAAGTACGGTTATGACGTTCGGACACACCATTATGCTGTGGTGTTCCATGTGGCATGAGTTTGTGAAACTATTCCACATTGTTTTAATTGAAGACCAAACTCGTAACTCAAATATTTGTCTCCGCGATCAGATCGTAGAAACTTTATTTTCTTGTCACGATGATTTTCCACTTCACTCTGAAATTCTTTGAACTGTTCAAATGTTTCAAACTTATGTTTCATCAAGTAGATATCCCCATATCTGCTCAAATCATCTGTGAAGGTCAGAAAATAATGATACCTGCTGCAAGCCTTAATATTCACCGGACCACATACATCAGTATGTATGATCTCCAACAAATATGTTGCTTGCTTCATTGTTCCGGAGAACGGCGTTTTAGTCATCTTGCCCAAAAGGCATGGTTCGCAAGCATCAAGTGATTCATAATCAAGTGATTCCAAAATCCCATCAGCATGGAGTTTCTTCATGCGCTTTACACCAATATGACCTAAACGGTAGTGCTACAAATAAGTTGCACTATCATTATTAACTTTGCATCTTTTGGTTTCAATATTATGATTATGTGTATCACTACGATCGAGATCCAACGAACTATTTTCATTGGGTGTGTAACCATATAAGGTTTTATTCATGTAAACAGAACAACAATTTATTCTCTTACTTAAATGAATAACCGTATTACAATAAACATGATCAAATCATATTCATGCTCAACGCAAACACCAAATAACACTTATTCAGGTTCAACACTAATCCCGAAAGTATAGGGAGTGTGCGATGATGATCATATCAATCTTGGAACCACTTCCAACACACATCGTCACTTCACCCTTAACTAGTCTCTGTTTATTCTGCAACTCCCGTTTCGAGTTACTAATCTTAGCAACTGAACTAGTATCAAATACTGAGGGGTTGCTATAAACACTAGTAAAGTACACATCAATAACATGTATATAAAATATACTTATGTTCACTTTACCATCCTTCTTATCTGCCAATCACTTGGGATAGTTCCGCTTCCAGTGACCAGTCCCTTTGCAGTAGAAACACTTAGTCTCAGGCTTAGGACCAGACTTGGGCTTCTTCACTTGAGCAGCAACTTGCTTGCCGTTCTACTTGAAGTTCCCTTCTTCCCTCTGCCCTTTTCTTGAAACTAGTGGTCTTGTCTACCATCAACACTTGATGTTTTTCTCGATTTCTACCTTCGTCAATTTCCACATTATGAAGAGCTTGCGAATTGTTTACGTCATCCCTTGCATTATAGTTCATCACGAAGTTCTACTAACTTGGTGGTGGTGACTAGAGAATTCTGTCAATCACTATCTTATCTGGAAGATTATCTCCCACTTGATTCAAGCGATTGAAGTACCCAGACAATCTAAGTACATGCTCACTAGTTGAGCGATTCTCCTCCATCTTTTAGCTATAGAACTTGTTGGAGACTTCATATCTCTCAACTCGGGTATTTGCTTGAAATATTAACTTCAACTCCAGGAACATCTCATATGGTCCATGACGTTCAAAACGTCTTTGAAGTCCCGATTCTAAGCCGTTTAAGCATGGTGCACTAAACTATCAAGTAGTCATCATATTGAGCCAGCCAAACGTTCATAACGTCTGCATCTGCTCCTGCAATAGGTCTGTCACCTAGCGGTGCATCAAGGACATAATTCTTCTGTGCAGCAATGAGGATAAACCTCAGATCACGGATCCAATCCGCATCATTGCTACTAACATTTTTCAACACAATTTTTCTCTAGGAACATATCAAAATATACACAGGGAAGCAACAACGCGAGCTATTGATCTACAACATAATTTGCAAAATACTATCAGGACTAAGTTCATGATAAATTAAAGTTCAATTAATCATATTACTTAAAGAACTCCCACTTAGATAGACATCCCTCTAATCCTCTAAGTGATTACGTGATCCAAATCAACTAAACCATGTCCGATCATCACGTGAGATGGAGTAGTTTCATCGGTGAACATCATTATGTTGATCATATCTACTATATGATTCACGCTCGACCTTTCGGTCTCCGTGTTCCGAGGCCATATCTGCATATGCTAGGCTCGTCAAGTTTAACCTAAGTATTCTGCGTGTGCAAAACTGGCTTGCACCCGTTGTAGATGGACGTAGAGCTTATCACACCCGATCATCACGTGGTGTCTGGGCACGACGAACTTTGGCAACGGTGCATACTCAGGGAGAACACTTCTTGATAATTTAGTGAGAGATCATCTTATAATGCTACCGTCAATCAAAGCAAGATAAGATGCATAAAAAGATAAACATCACATGCAATCAATATAAGTGATATGATATGGCCATCATCATCTTGTGCTTGTGATCTCCATCTCCAGAAGCACCGTCATGATCACCATCGTCACCGGCGCGACACCTTGATCTCCATCGTAGCATCGTTGTCGTCTTGCCAATCTTATGCTTTCACGACTATTACTACCGTTTAGTAATAAAGTAAAACATTACATCGCGATTGCATTGCATACAATAAAGCGACAACTATATGGCTCCTGCCAGTTGCCGATAACTCGGTTACAAAACATGATCATCTCATACAATAAAATTCAGCATCATGCCTTGACCATATCACATCACAACATGCCCTGCAAAAACAAGTTAGACGTCCTCTACTTTGTTGTTGCATGTTTTACGTGGCTGCTACGGGCTTAAGTAAGAACCAATCTCACCTACGCATCAAAACCACAACGATAGTTTGTCAAATAGACTCCGTTTTAACCTTCGCAAGGACCGGGCGTAGCCATACTTGGTTCAACTAAAGTTGGAGAGACAGTCGCCCGCAAGCCATCTCTGTGCAAAGCACGTCGAGGGAACCGGTCTCGCGTAAGCGTACGCGTAAGGTTGGTCCGGGTCGTCTCGTCCAACAATACCGCCGAACCAAAGTATGACATGCTAGTAGGCAGTATGACTTGTATCGTCCACAACTCACTTGTGTTCTACTCGTGCATATAACATCAACATAAATAACCTAGGCTCGGATGCCACTGTTGGGTTTCGTAGTAATTTCAAAAAATTTCCTACGCACACGCAAGATCATGTGATGCATAGCAACGAGGGGAGAGTGTTGTCTACGTACCCAACGCAGACCGACTGCGGAAGCGATGACACGACGTAGAGGAAGTAGTTGTACGTCTTCACGATCCAACCGATCAAGCACCGAAACTACGGCACCTCCGAGTTCGAGCACACGTTCAGCTCGATGACGATCCCCGGACTCCGATCCAGCAAAGTGTCGGGGAAGAGTTCTGTCAGCACGACGGCGTGGTGACGATCTTGATGAACTACAGCAGCAGGGCTTCGCCTAAACTCCGCTACCGTATTATCGAGGTATATGGTGGCAGGGGGCACCGCACACGGCTAAGGAATAGATCACGTGGATCAACTTGTGTCAACTTGTGTGTTTAGAGGTGCCCCTGCCTCCGTATATAAAGGAGGAGAGGAGGGGAGGCTGGCCGGCCAAGGGGGGGAGGCGCAGGAGAGTCCTACTCCCTCTGGGAGTAGGATTCCCCCTCCAATCCTAGTCCAACTAGGATTCCTCGGAGGGGAAAAGAGGAGGCGGGGGCCGGCCACCTCTCCTAGTCCTAATAGGACTAGGGGAAGGGGGGGCGCGCAGCCCATCTAGGGCAGCCCCTTCTCTTTTCCACTAAGGCCCACTATGGCCCAAATAGCTCCCGGGGGGTTCCGGTAACCCTCCCGGTATTCCGGTAAAATCCCGATTTCACCCGGAACACTTCCGATATCCAAATATAGGCTTCCAATATATCAATCTTTACATCTCGACCATTTCGAGACTCCTCGTCATGTCCGTGATCACATCCGGGACTCCGAACAACCTTCGGTACATCAAAATGCATAAACTCATAATATAACTGTCATCGTAACCTTAAGCGTGCGGACCCTACGGGTTCGAGAACAATGTAGACATGACCGAGACACGTCTCTGGTCAATAACCAATAGCGGGACCTGGATGCCCATATTGGCTCCTACATATTCTACGAAGATCTTTATCGGTCAGACCGCATAACAACATACGTTGTTCCCTTTGTCATCGGTATGTTACTTGCCCGAGATTCGATCGTCGGTATCCAATACCTAGTTCAATCTCGTTACCGGCAAGTATCTTTACTCGTTCCATAATACATCATCTCACAACTAACATATTAGTTGTAATGCTTGCAAGGCTTATGTGATGTGTATTACCGAGAGGGCCCAGAGATACCTCTCCGACAATCGGAGTGACAAATCCTAATCTCGAAATACGTCAACCCAACATCGACCATTGGAGACACCTGTAGTACTCCTTTATAATCACCCAGTTACGTTGTGACGTTTGGTAGTACCCAAAGTGTTCCTCCGGTAAACGGGAGTTGCATAATCTCATAGTCATAGGAACATGTATAAGTCATGAAGAAAGCAACAGCAATATACTAAACGATCGGGTGCTAAGCTAATGGAATGGGTCATGTCAATCAGATCATTCTGCTAATGATGTGACCTCGTTAATCAAATAACAACTCATTGTTCATGGTTAGGAAACATAACCATCTTTGATTAACGAGCTAGTCTAGTAGAGGCATACTAGTGACACTTTGTTTGTCTATGTATTCACACATGTATTATGTTTCCGGTTAATACAATTCTAGCATGAATAATAAACATTTATCATGAAATAAGGAAATAAATAATAACTTTATTATTGCCTCTAGGGCATATTTCCTTCAGCTAAAAGGTATGCTGGCTCCAGCAATCCTTCTATGGACTGGAGCAAGCATCTCGGAGTCGGAATATATGCTTTGATGGAGTGATCAAAGCTTTTAGGTTTATACAATGTTTGCTAGAAACTTGTATTTACAAGAAAGTGAGTGGGAGCACTACAACATTTCTGATAAGTATATGTGGATGACATATTGTTGATTCGAAATAATGTAGAATTTCTGGAAAGCATAAACGGTTGTTTGAAGAGTGATTTTCAAAGGAAGACCTGGATAAAGCTGCTTACATAATGGGCATCAAGATCTTTAGAGATAGATCAAAACGCCTGATGATACTTTCAAAGAACGCACACCTTGAGATGTTTTTGAAGGAGTTCAAAATAGATCAGTCTAAGAAGGGGTTCTTACCTGAGTTGTAAGGTGTGAAGTTGAGTAAGACTCGAAGATTGACCACGGCAGAAGAAAGAGGAAGGACGAAGGTCGTCCCCTATGCTTTTGTCATAGGCTCTATACGGTATGCCATGCTGAGTACCGCACCAGATGTGTGCCTTGTCACATGTCTGGCAAGAGGGTACAAAGGTGATCTAGGAGTGGATCACCAGATAGCGGTCAAAATTATCCTTAGAGGAATAAGGAAATGTTTCTCGGTTATGGAGGTGATAAAGAGTTCGACGTAAAGAGTTACGTTGATGCAAGCTTAACACCTATCCAGATAGCTCTGATAGAGATAGCGGATATGTATAATGGAGCAACAATTTGGAATAGCTCCAAGTGGAACGTGGTAGCAGCATCTACGATATGACATAAAGTTTTGCGAAATACATAGGGATCTGAATATTGCAGACCCGTTGACTACAACCTCTCTCACAAGCATAACATGATCAAACCCAGAACTCATTGAGTGTTAATCACATAGTGATGTGAACTAGATTAGTGACTCTAGTAAACTCTTTGGATGTTGGTCACATGGCGATGTGACCTGTGAGTGTTAATCACATGGTGATGCGAACTAGATTATTGACTCTAGTGCAAGTGGGAGACTGTTGGAAATATGCCCTAGAGGCAATAATAAATTAGTTATTATTATATTATATTTCATTGTTCATGATAATCGTTTCTTATCCATGCTAGAATTGTATTGATAGGAAACTCAGATACATGTGTGGATACATAGACAACACCATGTCCCTAGTAAGCCTCTAGTTGACTAGCTCGTTGATCAATAGATGGTTACGGTTTCCTGACCATGGACATTGGATGTCGTTGATAACGGGATCACATCATTAGGAGAATGATGTGATGGACAAGACCCAATCCTAAGCCTAGCACAAGATCGTGTAGTTCGTATGCTAAAGCTTTTCTAATGTCAAGTATCATTTCCTTAGACCATGAGATTGTGCAACTCCCGGATGCCGTAGGAGTGCTTTGGGTGTGCCAAACGTCACAACGTAACTGGGTGGCTATAAAGGTGCAATACGGGTATCTCCGAAAGTGTCTGTTGGGTTGGCACGAATCGAGACTGGGATTTGTCACTCCGTGTAAACAGAGAGGTATCTCTAGGCCCACTCGGTAGGACATCATCATAATGTGCACAATGTGACCAAGGAGTTGATCACGGGATGATGTGTTACGGAACGAGTAAAGAGACTTGTCGGTAACGAGATTGAACAAGGTATCGGGATACCGATGATCGAATCTCGGGCAAGTATCGTACCGATAGACAAAGGGAATTGTATACGGGATTGATTGAATCCTTGACATCGTGGTTCATCCGATGAGATCATCGTGGAGCATGTGGGAGCCAACATAGGTATCCAGATCCTGTTGTTGGTTATTGACCGGAGAGTTGTCTCGGCCATGTCTGCATGACTCCCGAACCCGTAGGGTCTACACACTTAAGGTTCGATGATGCTAGGGTTATAGGAAAGTATGTACGCGGTTACCGAATGTTGTACGGAGTCCCGGATGAGATCCCGGACGTCACGAGGAGTTCCGGAATGGTCCGGAGGTAAAGATTGATATATAGGAAGTATGGTTTTGGCCACCGGAAGTGTTCCGGGCATCATCGGTAGTGTACCGGGACCACCGGAGGGGTCCGGGGGTCCACCGGGAGGGGCCACGGCCCCCGGAGGCATACATGGGCCAAGTGTGAGAAGGGACCAGCCCCTAGGTGGCTGGGGCGCCTCCCCACCAAGGCCCATGCGCCTAGAGAGAAGAGGGGGCAAACCCTAAGGGCAGATGGGCCCTAAGGCCCATGCCTGGTGCGCCTCCCTCTCCCCCCCCACACACACTTGGCCGCCACCCCAGATGGGGATTGGGGCTGCCGCCACCCCTAGGGTGGAAACCCTAGGTGGGGGCGCAGCCCTCCCTCTCCCCCTATATATAGTGGAGGCAAAGGGGCAGCCCAACACACGAGGTTCTTCCCCTGTTGGCGCAGCCCTACCCCTCTCCCTCCTCGTCTCTCGTAGTGCTTGGCGAAGCCCTGCTGGAGTCCCGCGCTCCTCCAACACCGCCACGCCGTCATGCTGCTGCTGGACGGAGTCTTTCCCAACCTCTCCTTCTCCCTTTGCTGGATCAAGGCGTAGGAGACGTCACCGGGCTGCACGTGTGTTGAACGCGGAGGCGCCGTTGTTCGGCTCTTAGATCGGAATCAACCGCGATCTGAATCGCTACGAGTACGACTCCTTCATCCGCGTTCTTATAACGCTTCCGCTTAGCGATCTACAAGGGTATGTAGATGCACTGCCCTTCCCCTCGTTGCTAGATTACTCCATAGATTGATCTTGGTGATGCGTAGAAAATTTTAATTTCTGCTACGATCCCCAACACCCGGTTATAGCAATCTTGAAGATTACCTACCCGACGATGTACATTATGATTTCATGGAGGTGCAGATACAAAGATACAAGTATGGGAAGCCTCTCGTCAAAGATGAAAGATATCTATCAACGATGATGCGAAGATTGCATGATTGGTACTTAAAAATTTGCAGAGAGTCTGGGGGAGGAGTACTTTGTATGTGAGAGTTAAAAAGGAGCATGACCTCGTTGGAATTGATCTGTTGCCTGTTCCATTTGAGGAGTTCTTTCAGTTTTTCAATCAATTGGCCCTTGATAAAGCAACGGTCACCTGCTACTGTCTGTAAGTAGTACTACTTCTGTCATTAAGTCTTCCTATATAGCTCAGCTCTTTCATTGCATGTATTTATAATTATCCTCACTATATTATGCAGATTGAAGATCGTCAAATTGAAGAAAAGACAAATCGGTGATATTGGGTTCATTAACACAAATATCATAGATGCAACTCATGTTAAATTTCATGCCGCAGATACCGAGGCCAACTTGCTACGATCGTTGGTAATAAATGAAAACAAAGATATAATACTCTTTCCTTACAACTTCAAGTGAGTGTTATTGTCTTGTGCATATTCGGTTTCCCTTATATATTAGTCAAGGTTATAGTAATGTAATTGATGAGTTATGCATGCGTGTGCAGTTTCCACTATATTCTCCTAGAGATTAAGCTTGAGCAGGGACTAGTAGCCGTCTTAGACTCAAGACGAAAAGATCCTCAGGACTATGCGGACATGACTCAAATGCTCGAGAAGTAAGTTAAATCGATCATTATCCACCATATCAGCAACTTTGTTCATTTCCTGATATATCAAGTAATTGTTTTCTTTGTCTAGCAAGGTTTGGAAAAAATTCACCAAAAAAGCTTCGGGACTCCCGAAGAAGCTGCAATTTAGACACCCAAAAGTAAGTACTATAGTAGCATGTTCCGTGCATCTCCTATTGATTCAAGCGCTAGTTTCATCAATACCATTTGGCATTCTTGCTTATCAGTTTGATTGACCTCTATTTCTTGTAAAATAGTTGTGGCAGGAACAAGGGAATGATTTCTGTGGATACTACGTTTGCGAGTCCATCCGCCACACGACCTGTGAGCGGGGCTACTCTGACGAACAATATGAAATGCGTAAATAACAACATTCACAATTTTATTTTATTACCACCATTTGTGTTGAGTTTCATTCATTCATATATATATATATATATATATATATATATATATATATATATATATATATATATATATATATATATATATATATATATATGTATTGACCCCCTTCTTTAAATTAGATGTTTCGGAAGCGGGATGAACTCCTAGCACCAGCTCGCATGCGAGCAATTCAAGAGGAATTGGCGACATTCTTTCTTGACCACGTGATCGCTGAAGACGGAGAATACTATATGGACCATGAGTTCGTATGTTAGAAGATTATATTTGTAAGAGATAATTATTGTATATACGTAGCCGGTAGTGTCGGATAGATGTACGAGAACTTGTTGTTCGACCAATCTCCCGGAGAAGGAGAGGTGGTCGATATCACTTCTCTCTGTATGCATATATGTTCATGACGATCTTCTGTTTCCTTCGTTTGCTTACTAGCTAGCTAGCGTGTCTAGTCCTCTCTATACGTATGTATAGTACGTAGCGTCGACCAAGCACGGACATAAGAGAGGACACTTCTCTCTATTAATTATAGCTAGCTAACACAATATATGAAACACCTAAATTAACCCCCCCCCCCTTTAAAAAAACAAAAACCCCAGCCACAGAAATGCTGACGCGTGGATGACTATTGGTCCCAATTGGTGCCACCAACCGGGACCGAAGGCCCTCCTGCCTGGGCTCCGCGCACAGGTCACGTGGAGGCCCATCTGTCCCGGTTCTGGATTGAACCGGGACTAAGGGACAGGGCATTAGTACCGACCCTTTAGTCCCGGTTCAGGAACCGGGACAAAAGGCCCTTACGAACCGGGACAATAGGCCCTTTTTCTACTAGTGCTCCCGCTGATTCCTCAGAATTGTTGTGTGGGTCACCGGTCCTAGCATGCCTCGTGTGGCTAACACATTAACAGCTATGAGCAGGGCCTATTTGGTTGATTTACGACCATACTATGCCAAGCCAAAGGGTACCCTCCACGCATTTGTGAGCCGGCGACACATAGGACCACAGCTGTAGGAAAGGATTCTTGCCAGCGAACCAAACGTATAACCAACTAAGTCACGCGTTTCTAACTTTTGGCATGCCATGGTTAGTCACCAAGGAATAATGGCCTCAAATACAGGTGGGAACAATTTGAGAATGTAGCAAAACTTTAGCAAAAGAGATAAATGAAGTTGAAAGCCAACAACAGATAAATGAAGATTTGAACATTACATCTGCATTGTGCTGCAAAAGTATCTTCACAACAGTAGCATGTCCTTTCTGAGCAGCAAAAGCGAGTGGTGTCCCAATAATTGATTGTGCATCAATATCCACTCCTCTAGATAGAAGATACTTTACTATTTCACAGTGCCCTGAAAAAAGAAAAGAAAAGGAAGGTCATAACACTATGAACAATATATGACCAAAAACGTTTTTGAGCAACAAAGTTTCAATTACTATTGGTGGGAAGCAACTTTGTTGGTTCACATTTCGCTGACAGACACATAGAAGGAGTTGCCATAAACACATATCATAAGAAGCAGGTAATCATACTAAATGAACACCATTTGTGAGGAAAATAGTGTATGAAACAGATACCCAGGAAACTTGCATATCATACTACGTAAGCAGGCATTTCTTGGGAAACTAGTTTCAATGGCTAAAACAAAATACCATATGATTATGAAGTAGATATCCCGAGAGAAGCTCCACAGACTATAAGGATAAATAGTGCAGTGCCAAAATAAATTGGTCACAACACGATGCCACATGTACTCTTTACACAAATGTGAGCAGAAAATCCAAACTAATATGACAACTATGCTTAGAGTTTCATAAAGCTAATCGCTATTCAGAAGCCGCTGGACAAGACAAGCAAATAATATCAGCCATATTCCTCAAAAAAAAATATCAGCCATGTTTTAATTTATCTACGGCAACAAGAAAATTGTTTATATTAGGTTGGCTGGGCTTGGTAAAATAAATCAATTTATATTTATCGTGATAGCATTCCCTTCAGGTTCAGCTAAAGGTTCTCCAACATAACATCTGATGCTACATGCATGATCTGTATAACACAAGACAATTCTCAAACAGAAAAAGGTCCAGCACAAAACAAGGGAGCAAGGCAACCTGAGCATGAAGCTAAGGCATAGTCTAGCGACAGAGGAAAGTAACAACGAAGGGAAGATCCTTGTGTTTATACCATGAGCTGCAGCTGAATGAAGAAGACTGATGTTTCCTGAACGTTGTTGATGCACATCGGCGCCTTGATCAAGAAGGTACCTGACGGCAGGAAGGTTGCCATAGGTAACGGCATGCTCCACGGGTGAATAATCTAGCAATAAGATCAACACAGGCACATTGCAGACAGCCCAGTTATAACTGATGATGGTCGAGCCACGAAACTATGGGTTTAGAACCAGACAGGCGTGAACTGAAAACGAACAAATTGCATACCCTGGGAGGTGTCAGGCTTGTTGATGTCCATCTTGACCTCCTCGACGAGGTACTCGTACGTGGGCAGCCTGCCGCGGCCGCCAGCGGCGTGGAGCGCGTTCATGCCCATGTAGCTCGTGCTGGCCACCGTCACCGGGATCCCATGCCCGTGCACGTCCAGCTCCTTTGCAATCTCTGAAGTTCACACAAAAGAAGGGTACAATCTTATTTTGGAATCATCGACCATGACAGAAAAGGGTCAATTTTACCCCCAAATCGGGAAGAAATCGCCACTGATTACTTCTTGAGAAGTGCCAATTTCAGCCACAAGTCGCAACGGAGAAAAATCCCCCGAGGAGTCATCAAGCCCCAGCGTGCGCTCGAGCCGGAATCACAGGCGAAATCGACATCCGGGAGAGGGGAGCCGGTGTTCCGCTCCGCGGCTAGATCGGAAGCCTCACGGTGACAAAACCCTAAGCCCCCGAATGTGGCGAGGGAGCGAACTGACGTAGGAGGTGAAGGGGGTGATTGGATGCGGAGGGCCTTACCCTTGATGCCGCGGACGTCGCCGCGGTGGGCGGCCTCGATGAACCTGGCCTCCGGCGGCCACCGGTCGCGGTCTGCACGAGCAGCAAATCCAAGGGTTGGAAGGCCGGCGGAGGGAGGGAGAGGTGTAGCAGATCGAGTGGGTTAGGTTACGTACCTTCGCCGAGGAGGAGCTCGAATTGGCAAGGGAGCGGAAGGGCACGGGTCCCCATCCTCGCCGGCGGCGGCGGCGGTGGTGGCGGGGAAGAAGCTTCTGGAATGTGCGGGGGGTGAAAAGGGCGGGAAATGGGCAGGCGACAGTGAGACCCTGTAGTAAACCCGGGCATACGCCGGGCCGAGTTTCAGGCCGGGCTTGTAAAAGTCCGCCCTTCTTTTCTCAGCCCCGAGCCTGCCCCAAAGCCCGAAATGCACTTTTTTCTTGAGCCCGGCCCGAAATCAAGCTTGAAGCCCAAAAGCCTGACCTGAATGTTGTTTTCTAGTGTTCGCATGTGTAGGCCCGACCCGAAGCTCGAAAGCCCGGCCCAAAATTCTGGAAAAGAGAAGCCCAAGTCCGGACTGAAGTACCTTCCAGGTTGCAAAATGAGGTCCGAGCCCGGCCCAAATGTCAAGCCTGAAGCCCTTTCTTTCAAGTCGTGTTGTCCATGCACAAGTTTACCCTGTAGGAGGCAGCCGAGCCAAGGAATGGTCACGACCTTTCCCTTGCCTTGCTTCTTGATTCAAAATATGAATTTTGAATTTGAACTTGCTCTATCGACCTCTTCTTCAGTGATGATCAAGTTTTCCTTTTGCGACATCAATAGTAGTTTATTTCAAGATATCAGGGTTACACTCCAGAGGCAAGGGATCCTCAATATATGGGGTCCCATGTCGAGCCACACAGTCATGACATGCTTAGAGCAACTATACCTTACTAATGACCCACAAGTATAGGGGATCTATCATAGTCCTTTTGATAAGTAAGAGTGTCGAACCCAACGAGGAGCAGAAGGAAATGATAAGCGGTTTTCAGCAAGGTATTCTCTGCAAGTACTGAAATAAGTGGTAACAGATGGTTTTGGGATAAGATAGATTGCAACGAGCAACAAGTAACAAAAGTAAATAAAGTGCAGCAAGGTGGCCCAATCCTTTTGTAGCAAAGGACAAGCCGGAACAAACTTTTATAATAGGAAAAGCGCTCCCGAGGACACATGGGAATATCGTCAAGCTAGTTTTCATCACGTTCATATGATTCGTGTTCGATACTTTGATAATTTGATGTGTGGGTGGACCGGTGTTTGGGTGTTGTTCTTACTTGAACAAGCATCCCACTTATGATTAACCTCTATTGCAAGCATCCGCAACTACAACAAAAGTATTAAGGTAAACCTAACCATAGCATGAAACATGTGGATCCAAATCAACCCCTTACAAAGCAACACATAAACTAGGGTTTAAACTTCTGTCACTCTAGCAACCTATCATCTACTTATTACTTCCCAATGCCTTCCTCTAGGCCCAAATAATGGTGAAGTGTTATGTAGTCGACGTTCACATAACACCACTAGAGGCTAGACAACATACATCTTATCAAAATATCAAACGAATACCAAATTCACATGACTACTCATAGCAAGACTTCTCCCTTGTCCTCAGAAACGAACGTAATTACTCACAAAGCATATTCATGTCCATAATCAGAAGGGTAATAATATGCATATAGGATCTGAACATATGATCTTTCACCAATTAAACCAACTAGCATCAACTACAAGGAGTAATCAACACTACTAGCAACCTACTAGCACCAATCCCGGACTTTGAGACAAGAATTGGATGCAAGAGATGAACTAGAGTTTGGAGATGAGATGGTGTTGGTGAAGATGTTGATGGAGATTGCCCTCTCCCGATGAGAGGAGCGTTGGTGATGACGATGGTGATGATTTCCCCCTCCCGGAGGGAAGTATCCCCGGCAGAACAGCTCTGCCGGAGCTCTAGATTGGATCCGCCAAGGTTCCGCCTCGTGGCGGCGGAGTCTCGTCCTGAAAAGTTCCTTCCTATTTTTTCTCTCATCGAAAGACCTCATATAGGAGAAGATGGACGTCGGAGAGCCACCAGGGGGCCCATGAGGTAGGGGGCGCGCCCTAGGCCCCCCCCCCCACTCTCGTGAGAAGGGTTTGGGCTCCCTGGCCTTCATCTTTGGCGAGAATTTTTCTTTATTTATTTTAAGATGTTCCGTGAAGTTTCAGGACTTTTGGAGTTGCGCAGAATAGGTCTCTAATATTTGCTCATTTTCCAGCCCAGAATTCCAGCTGCCGGCATTCTCCCTCCTTATGTAAACCTTGTAAAATAAGAGAGAATAGACATAAGTATTGTGACATAAAGTGAAATAACAGTCCATAATGCGATAAATATCGATATAAAAGCATGATGCAAAATGGACGCATCAACTCCCTCAAGCTTAGACCTCGCTTGTCCTCAAGCGAAAAGCCGATAACAATAAATATGTCCTCATGTTTAGAGGTAGAGGCGTCGATAAAAATAAAATACGGACATGAACGCATCATGATTATTCTCATAGCAGCAACATATATAGATTTTGTCATATGATTACTTATGTTCAGGTGATGATCTATTCACAATGCAAAAGTATAAATCATAAACCTTATTGGGCTCCGACAAACTATAATCTCAGTCATTGAAGCAATTGCAATTTATCATAACATCGGAAAGAGTCTATGTCAGAGCCAAAAAGCAAGTCCACGTACTCAACTATCATTTAGTCCTCCATAATTGCTAACACTCACGCGATACTTGTAGTTACGGAGTTTTAATCGAACACAGAGAAAGATAGGGGCTTATAGTTTTGCCCCACAACCTTTTACCTCAAGAGTAATGTCAACAATAATGGTTCATGCTTCC
>NC_041380.1:40516208-40516528 GCF_002162155.2 Triticum dicoccoides
ACGCAATACTTGTGGTTACGGAGTTTTAATCGGACACAGAGAAAGATAGGGGCTTATAGTTTTGCCCCACAACCTTTTACCTCAAGGGTAATGTCAACAATAATGGTTCATGCTTCCCTACATCCAATTATATATATATATATATATATATATATATATATATATATATATATATATATATATATATATATATATATCATGTTCTTTCCAACATGCTGAGCTTGCCAAAGGATAAAATGAAAAAGAAAAGGTGAAGATCACCATGACTCTTGCATAAGATAGAAGATAATAATAAAGGATAGGCCCTTCGCAGAGGGAAG
>NC_041380.1:40516678-40523326 GCF_002162155.2 Triticum dicoccoides
CAAAGGATAAAATGAAAAAGAAAAGGTGAAGATCACCATGACTCTTGCATAAGGTAGAAGATAATAATAAAGGATAGACCCTTCGCAGAGGGAAGAAAAGGTTGCCATGCGCTTTTATGGTTGGATGCATAAAATCTCAATACTAAAGAACGTCACTTTATATTGCCCCTTGTGATATGAACCTTTATTATGCAGTCCGTCGCTTTTATTACTTCCACATCACAAGATCGTATAAAGCTTATTTCTCCCACACCAATTAATCATACATATTTAGAGCAATTTTTATTGCTTTGCACCGATGACAACTTACTTGAAGGATTTACTCAATCCATAGGTAGATATGGTGGACTCTCATGGCAAAACTGGTTTAAGGGTATTTGGAAGCACAAGTAGTATTTCTACTTGGTGCTGAGAATTTGGCTAGCATGAGGGGGAAATGCAAGCTCAACAAGTTAGAGGATCCATGACAACATACTTTATCTCAGATATAAGAAATACATAATTCATTATGTTGTCTTCCTTGTCCAACATCAACTATTTAGCATGTCATATTTTAATGAGTGCTCCCAATCATAAAAGATGTCAATGATAATATATCTATATGTGAAACCTCTCTTTCCTTATTACTTCCTATTAATTGTGACAATGACCAAAGCTATGTCTGCCAACTCCCAACCACTTTTAATCATCATACTCTTTCTATGTGAAGTCATTACTCTCAATAAGATTAGTATGAAGTTTTTGTTTCTTTTTGTTTTTTTTCTCTTTTCTTTTATTCACCCAAGATCATGGCAAAAAAGTAAAGCCCTTACCTCAACACTAATCTTTATTATATATAGCTCACGTACTCGATTACATAGAGAGATCATAAAGCAAAACTCAAAACTAGATCATGCCATAAACTTTATTCTACTAGATCAAGATACTACTAATATGATCGAACTAAGAAAAATGGTAAAGATAGGAGTTGTGATTGTGATACGATACCGGGGCACCTCCCCCAAGCTTGGAAGTTGCCAAGGGGAGTGCCCACACCCATGTGATTATATCTCCTTTGTCGATGAAGAAGGTGGTGGTGATGTTGGCTTAGTTGATGGCTTAGGCTTCTCCCTTAATTTGCGCTTGAGGACGGCATTTTGATCCCTCAGATCATCAATCCCGCACTACAGGGTTATTATCTTTTTGCATAGGTCCTGCTTATTTTCCTACAAGAGACGAAATGGGATAAACTCGAACTTGGGTTTCTTTACCCTATCAGGGAGACTTAACTTTTTGAACTCCACGTGCATGTCCCCAGGTTGAGGTAATGGTGCTTCATCTTCATCTGAGCTTGTCTCCTCCTTCCCTTTGGGTTCATAGTCCTCTTCTTCCTCCGTGGTCCATCCATCATGTTCCACATCTCCATAGACCTTTGGATTTGCTAAGTAATCATCCACATAGCTTTCTCCTTCCGAATCCTGGGAAGACATGTTGATTTAGTCTGCAATGGGACAGCTTGAAACGAAAACAGAGGATAATTGTGTGATACAGGAGTCAAAACCTTCGGGAGAATATATAATGAATTTCTATCGACCAAAATACGTAACGTGCAAGAAAACGGAGTCCGGAAGGCACACGAGGTGCTCACGAGGTAGGGGGCGCGCCCACCACCCTCGTGTCCTTCCCGGACTGCTACTTATTTTTCTATTTTTCTAAATATTCCAAAACGGAGAAATATTGCCTTAAAAATTGTTTTGGAGTCGGTTTACTTACCGTACCACATACATATTCCTTTTCGGAGTCTGAAACGTTCCGAAAAGTGTCCCTTATGTATTCCTCCGGGGTTACGGTTTCAATAATATTGGTTTCAACATTTATGGGATTACCTGAGATATAATGTTTGATTATTTGACCGTTTACCACCTTCAGATTTGTGCCTTCGAAGTTGTTGATTTTTATGGCACCAGAACGATAGACCTCTTCGATAACATAGGGGCCTTCCCATTTAGAGAGAAGTTTGCCTGCAAAAAATCTTAAACGAGAGTTGTATAGCAATACATAATCACCTACATTAAACTCACGCTCTTATATCCTTTTGTCATGCCATCTTTTAACTTTTTCTTTAAACAACTTGGCATTTTCATAAGCTTGGGTTCTCCATTCATCAAGTGAGCTAATATCAAATAACCTCTTCTCACCGGCAAGTTTAAAATCATAGTTGAGCTCTTTAATATCCCAATATGCCTTATGTTCTAGTTCGAGAGGTAAGTGACATGCTTTTCCATAAACCATTTTATACGGAGACATACCCATAGGATTTTTATATGCAGTTCTATAAGCCCATAATGCATCATCAAGTTTCTTGGACCAATTCTTTCTAGACCTATTAACAATCTTTTGCAAAATTAATTTGAGTTCTCTGTTGCTCAACTCTACTTGACCACTAGACTGTGGGTGATAAGGAGATGCAATTCTATGATTAACATCATATTTAGCAAGCATTTTACGGAAAGCACCATGAATAAAGTGTGAACCACCATCAGTCATTAAATATCTAGGGATTCCAAACCTCGGGAAAATAACTTCCTTAAGCATTTTAAAAGAAGTGTTATGATCAGCACTACTAGTTGGAATGGTTTCTACCCACTTAGTAACGTAATCAACAGCAACTAGAATATGTGTGTATTCATTAGAGGCAGGAAAAGGTGCCATATAATCAAAGCCCCAAACATCAAATGGTTCAATAACAAGAGAATAATTCATAGGCATTTCTTGATGTCTACTAATATTACCAATTCTTTGACATTCATCACAAGACAAGACAAACTTACGAGCATCCTTGAAGAGAGTAGGCCAATAAAAACCAGATTGCAATACCTTATGTGCAGTTCTATCTCCAGCGTAGTGTCCTCCATAAGACTCGGAATGACACTTGCGTAGGATCTGTTCCTGTTCATGCTCAGGTACACAACATTATAATTAGCATCTACTCCTTCATGTTCATAATCAGAGGGGTAATAATATGCATATAGGATCTGAACATATGATCTTCCACCAATTAAACCAACTAGCATCAACTACAAGGAGTAATCAACACTACTAGCAACCTACTAGCACCAATCCCGGACTTTGAGACATGAATTGGATGCAAGAGATGAACTAGGGTTTGGAGATGAGATGGTGCTGGTGAAGATGTTGATGGAGATTGCCCTCTCCCGATGAGAGGAGCGTTGGTGATGATGATGGTGATGATTTCTCCCTCCCGGAGGGAAGTATCCCCGGCAGAACAGCTCTGCCAGAGCTCTAGACTGGATCCGCCAAGGTTCCGCCTCGTGGCGGCGGAGTCTCGTCCCGAAAAGTTCCTTTCTATTTTTTTCTTATCGAAAGACCTCATATAGGAGAAGATGGACGTCGGAGAGCCACCAGGGGGCCCACGAGGTAGGGGCGCGCCCTAGGGGGGGGGGGCGCCCCCACCCTCGTGAGAAGGGTGTGGCCCCCCTGGCCTTCATCTTTGGCGAGGATTTTTCTTTATTTTATTTTAAGATGTTCCGTGAAGTTTCAGGACTTTTGGAGTTGCGCAGAATAGGTCTCTAATATTTGCTCCTTTTCCAGCCCAGAATTCCAGCTGCCGGCATTCTCCCTCCTTATGTAAACCTTATAAAATAAGAGAGAATAGCCATAAGTATTGTGACATAAAGTGAAATAACAGTCCATAATGCGATAAATATCGATATAAAAGCATGATGCAAAATGGATGTATCACTTACCAGGCAATCTGTACCTATAAAGCTTCTGAAGAATAAACGCGCTACCAATCATTAAAGACTTAATTTCAGTCACTAAATGACCATAAACTGACCGGTCCATGCTTGTCTCGGAGAGATAGGAGAGTGCACTCGCTGATCAAGTTAAATTTACTGCTAAAATGTTTGACGACATCGGTGCAGGAATCAAAATCTAGATCATGTTGTTGATCAATGCCACTGAGCCCCCTCTCGTAATCTCGGGCTTTTCATGTGTGCATGTTACATCTAGTAGTCTACTTTGGTTGCCACACGAAGTTCTAATAAAAATGAGGTACTAAAGTTGTATTAAATCAGCGACACTTGTTTTTGAAATGGGGGGAGTACCTATTAAGTACGATTAAACACTCAGATCAGAAAAACCTAATAATGGCATTACACCCAAAGCACACATGGAATAGATCAGACATAATAATTTACCTTATTATAGGCCAATGCTTGACACATCACCCCTCATGAGATCTACCCAGTAAAATTAACCTTAATAACCCACATAAGTATCGGGAGTATTCTTGAAAGGACATAACACACATAAGAAGTTTCTAAATAATACATTCACTTACTACCTAATAGAGATCTTCTTGCCTGGAGTATATTTGGTCGAATTGGAGAGATAAGATACTAGAAAAACAAATGCAGCTCTTGCAACCAGCACCAACATCAAAATAATGGAACTCAAGGTGATAGATTTCATTGGGCTGCATATGGTATTGAAAATGTGTTACAAAACAAAACTGTTTGTGGATTTGAACAACAAATATGTTACTACACACATGGAAAAAAGCAGATAGAGAGCATACATATATGTTTCACTAATAATCTTCCACTTCTCTATATTTAATGCATCCACGACAACATAGAGAAAGAGAAACGTCTCAGAGACAAATGTGTCCTCATAAGTCAATCTTGTGTAGTTATTATTCATAGAATCCGATTTCATAGGAGGGAATGGGTGAAAAATTCCAATACTTGTCCTATTAGTTTATATTTGAGACTAATAATTACGGAACATATTAAATTAAATCCCCACAAAAAACATATTAAAGAATGATGAATACATTGATGTTGATTGTTTTAATATAGTTGTGTAGATACTAGCATGCCATGCCATTCAGTTTGTCAGAGACATTTCCAGATCACTACATGGATCTAAAATTCTATGTAAGTTACTATAATCACATATTACATTTTGCATCGTTCTACTATATTTTCTTATTATTATTTTAGTCAATGTCCCACTATGCACGAGACCCAAGTCGTCGTGACGATACGAAAACGTTGTTATGCTAGCACAATTGTTTGATAGTTGGTTTGACTGCAATGAGTACCATATCTCAGGATGTGATATGGTCAGATTTGAATTCTTCGTTGCTAAGAGTGGTTTATTTGGTCTTAATGATTGATGTATTTCTAAATGTATGCACCGTTGCAGATTTTATTGTCTCGGAATATTCTTGGGCTATTTCTATCGTTCATCTTGGATCAAAATAAAAAGTTGTCTCTATTTTGGACCCGCTTCCAATACATACTTTCGAGAAGAATATACTTAAAACTATGGTCAACAATCTAAACCTTGCACTCTAAATTGCAAACCTTGAATTGAAGGATGACATCTCTATATGGGTCTAAACCTTGCACTCTAAATTGCAAACCCAGAATTGAATGATGACATCTCTATTTGGGGTTGCAAAGTTCCTGTTGTTCCGACAAACTCATACGGGTATGAATCTGGTCAATGCATCACAATCTTAATTGATTCATTCAACACGCAATGTAAAATTCCATACATGCGGTCTTCTGTCAGGTTATTTGGATTTTAATTTCATGCACTCATGGCATGACGGGCCTACATTTTCCAATACCCAGGGTGAGTATTTACACCATGCTCACATGTATACACGCTGCACATGATTTTTTTATAACAACGTTATATAATGCACATATAG
This sequence comes from Triticum dicoccoides, assembly GCF_002162155.2. Taxonomy (NCBI): domain Eukaryota; kingdom Viridiplantae; phylum Streptophyta; class Magnoliopsida; order Poales; family Poaceae; genus Triticum; species Triticum dicoccoides. The sequence goes on from NC_041380.1 coordinate 40,522,407, forward strand.
GTTGTTATTCTCTCCATTCGATCCAAATATATGTAGGATGATTTTTGGTTCATATTTTATTATTTTAATAAAGTATGAAGGGATTGAAGCTCTAAATATTATCCCATTCATAGAACAAAGCTTTATAGACAGATCAATAGATGGACCTTCTAAAGAGAATCGTCGTCAAAGAATAAATACTAGATAATGTTTGTTTAGCTGTTGTTTTAAAAACATTTTTGTAATTAATTATACATATATATGATCATGAATTTTACGTGAAGACATTTTTTGAGAGTTTTATGTGAAGACGATGTATCTAGTGCACCCAGACTATTTGTGCTACCGGTGCACCGGTCGTCCGTGGCACATTTAAAAATGTTTGAAAAAATCCAAAACAAAATGAGCACATTCACACAGCATCAATGTACGTTGTCACAAAAATTTAAATCAATATTCGAAACATTGCTCGAGATACAAAAATAACAAATTTGACACTGAATAGTACATAACACAAGTTGGGCTTCAGTTTTGGCCCATTAGCACATTGATGTCAAATTTGTCATTTTTGTATCTTGAGCATTGTTTTGAATTTTGATTCAAATTTTCATGACAACATACATTGTTGTTGTGTCAATAAATTATTTTTTTTTCTAAATAGATCATGTGTTACACGCGCGCTCATTTCGTTTTGCATGAGAAAAAAAGAAAACGCAGCCCACATAACCAAAATAGAGGCCCGTATAAACACTACTCCCAAAACCACAAAAGCCCGACGCGAAACGGGCCGACAAAAGAACACACCGACGCGGGAGGCGGGACACAGGTCACAGAGCGCGGTTGCTCAAAAAAAAAGGTCGACCGTGTAGGCGGCGGCGGCGGGCCGGACCTAGGGCGACGGCAGCGGTGGCGGCGTCGACCCAGGTAGCTCCTCCCTCATT
>NC_041380.1:40523780-40530464 GCF_002162155.2 Triticum dicoccoides
CGACGCGGTTGATTGTAGGGGCACGCTGCTAACTCCTCCTCCTCTCGCTCGATTGCAGAGAGGAATTTCATTCGGCTGTTAAATCGGGGGCAAGGGGTTGAGCGGGGCGCCGCCGAGGAAGGAAGGGCGCCGAGCAGCCGCCTGGCCTGGCCTGACCATCCCACGCGAGGAAGACGGCGCCGGCCTTATAGGCGGAGCGCCCGTCTCGCCGGCGACGACCGCCACCATGTAATCCCTGCATCCCCGTTTTCCGCACCCGCGCTGCGTCCATCTGTCTGGTGTTCCTCGGGACTGACCCCCCTCCCTGCCGCCCCTCCTTGCAGGGCATTCGCGGGCCTGGAGCTGCGGTACCCCAGGGCGCTCGACCCCCACCCGAACTGGACGCTCGGCGACGCCCTCACCGACGCCACCCGCCGCTCCGCGCCGCCCACGCCCCTCAAGCAGCCGCCGGAGTGGTATCTCGCGTCAGTCTCGCAACTTACGCCTGGTTGATTTGCGGATGCATTTGACTGTACTTGTTTTTTGTTTTTGTTTATTTATTACTAGGGCTAGCGGTGGCGACATGAGGGAGAAGGCCTTTGTGATGCGGGTCGAGGAGGAAGACGGCTCGGAAGAGGAAGACGACAACACCGATGAGGATGCCCATGCTCTTGTGACCACCGGGGCGAGGTTCCCATGCAATGATCTCGAATGCAGGTGAGAGTTTGGTACTGCAATTTGGTTCCTGCAGCCAGTTGCATTTTTCTTATATGAAATTAACACGTTGTAGTTTGTCAATATCAGCTGTCATCTGACAATTTAAGCGTTACCTCAACGGGAGAGGAAGACATTGGGAATTTTGAGTGGCAGCCTGTATGCTTGTAAGAAAGATAGCCTTTGGTCTTAGGGACAATCTGCAAAGGATAATGATACCATGAAGGCATTAACTGTGCCTATTGCATTCCCGTTTCTCTGCAGAACTGTAGAAGTCTGCTTTATGAGTTTAGGCATGTCAATTTTCTTAAGGCTCCGTTTGACATCAAGGTGGATTGGATTATGATACCTTCACCGCTTTGACTGCCTTTGGAAATTGAGTGTTTGGCTACCCGCTTATCTTTCAATCAGTTAATAGCTTTTCGTTGCGGAACACATAAGATGAAATGTGAGAGGATAATCATCAGTCAACCCAATCTATCTACAATTTAATTTTATGTATAAAGAAGAGCAATGAACTTTTCGTGATTTGTTTTTTGCAATAGCTTAAAAAATAAGCACATCAGATTTCGTTTATTTTTTGCGGGGACACATCACAGTTCATTAACTACATACTGATGCTAAGTTATACCAATTATTTATTCCTAGTGGATTTGAAGATTCTGGAGATGAAGTAGATTGCAGCAGTGCACCATATCACCTGATGGAGAAAAGGAGCCTAGAGAAGAGCATTCTGCTTGTGCTGGAACTTGAGCATCATCTGAAAATTCAAGTGTGTACTACTTTGCTGTTCCTCTTTAATAAGCACAGTATGCTAGTGATGGTCTAATGATTTTCCTTTGATGTATCAGTAATAAACCATTAATTTTTGCCATTTGCACCCATTGCAATTTAGAGTAACTATTAGACTATTAGTTATACCACGCTCACTGTCTTTTCCTGTAAAGGATTGTGCATTACAACGGCCTTTTAAGTGCTCCGGGCATGTGGATATTGCGCACCATCTTCTTGTCTGGCTTACAGTCTCAATATCTAGATGGAGCTTACTGGTTGATTTTATGCTTACTGGACATGCCATACTGATATTGATAGAACACACCTCGAGATTTTGAACATAATTTGCATATATGATACTAAAAGAAAAGAAGGTTGCTTTCGTTAGTTGACAACTTGATGTTGAAATTTTCAAATACACAATTTTTTTTGCACAATGAATATTACGACCCATGAAGCGAAATAATGGGGGCCCCAAAGAACCAAATTTCTTATTATTGCATCCCGGCACTCATTTATTCTCCATACACTTATCGGCTTTTCTTTTGTGTAATTTTTTTCCATCTTGGATTTATAGCTGATTTGTGGAGTATGGATTTCTCCAGGATTCTAACAATACTGCCGTTTCTTAAGCTACAACATGTTTAATGTGATAATAGGACAGAAAGTACAAAAAATCATTGTACTAGACATGTATATCTGCGATGACAATTTCCTTTGTGGATCAAACAATATTCATCATGCAATTTATTGAATTTAATTATTTAATGGTGTCATTGGCTTGCTTTGGCCACAATGTATACAGCCTTAATTGATACGGAGTACTGTTAGTTGTTTGTTTTCTTCACTCATGATGTTTGATCTTCAGGAGGAAGTAAGAAGTAAGCTATCTTCATTGGAGCTATGCCATCAAAATGAAATCCAGAGAACAATTTCTGCATTTGCCCGACTTCAGAAATATGCAGAATCACGAAAAGAGATAGATAGAAGGCTGGATGTCCAGTTCCAGAGAAAAATGTATGTACTCACTTATTTATTTGTAATGCTTCTAAAACTATACTGCGATACTTTTAGAAATTTCAGAGAAATTTATATTTCACTGGATCACTTAAGGATACAAAGAGAGTTCTCATACTAGTCCAACATTAATTCATAATAACTGTTGTGTCGCTGGAGAGACATACCTGTGGCTCTCTTGATGGGTATGGCGACTGGGGTGAATGGTTGTGTTGCACTGCCTCTCAGACACTGGCAACCTCTTATGCACAACCACTAGACACATCTCTGTTAGATTGATCGGATGACTGATGGCTAATGCCAGTCTGCTGCTACTCTATTAGTCTAATACTCCCTCCATCCGGAATTACTTGTCGCAGAAATGGATATATCTAGACATATTTTAGTTCCAGATACATCCATTTTTATCCATTTCTGCGACAAGTAATTCGGGACGGAGGGAGTACTATGTTTAGTGATTCTTCCACCATATACAACATCCCTGATCATAATTTGTTGAAGTTTACTACTTAGGAGTAAAATAATAATTGAAGTTTTAGGTTTCAGCATTCAAATGCGAACTGCACTAATTTGTAATGAGTTTGTCTTTTCTTGCTTACTGGTTTAGCTGTGGCATGCATATACTTTATCAATATACTCTATGCTAGTATGCTTGTAAGTGCGGACTTTGGTTAAATGTTGAAAAAAAATATTTGGTTGTGTGATCTGTCCGCTTTGGTACCATATATCCATCTTAGCATCCTAAGGGATCTTCTATTGGGGCTTTGATAATGATAATATCTTTTTTGTAACAAGTGTCTCCTTCAAAATTCCATTTGCCTGCTTGTTTTAAGAGTACATTCTGTTATATCTGTTATATGATTAATTGCTTATTAATTTTGTAGTTCTAAGCATTGTCATTACAATATCTGACAACTGTACCATTTAAAGCCCAACATCCAATTCATTCTTCAGAGTTCCATTTTTTTCAGAAATGTTGTTTGGTAGAGTTTGTGGGTAGATTATCTTCTGATTCACATGATATATGTTGCACAATTTCATAAAACTTTGAGCCTATAATACTATTTTGTTATACTCAGTATCATGTTACCTTATTGCTTCTTGTAGTGCAGAAGTACTCGATAAACACTTGTCTATGGTACAAAGGGATCATGGACAGAAATCCCAGATTGTGGAACGTAGAATAAGAGATGATGCAGCTGTTGAAGAAGCTAAAAGGGAGCAATCTATGAAGGAAGAAAAAGTAAATCAGGAAAGGACTAGAAAAGAAGCAGAGGTTTGTTTGCTCGAATTTGTTGTTCACTTAATCTGTTTCTATACAATTTGTGGTATTTGGGGCCTTAATCCATTTCTGTAACATAATGGTGTGTTGTTTTGTATCGATCAAAGTAGACTGTTGAGTTTCATCAGGTTTTGTTGCATCTATTATTTTGTTGGTTGTTACTTCCTTCCCATTTCTTATTCTATTTTTTTCTCAGATTTTTTGTACTAGCAATTGTTATTTCAGGAAACATTTTTTGTTCATTTCACTGCTAGTCAGTTAAATGCTTGTGCACTTAACCTGGAAGTTCATGAACAATAAATGCAGGCCCGGCAGAAGGCAGCTGGAAAATTAGCAGCTGAAGCACAGAAAGCAGCATACGAGGGAGCTGCTATATTGAGGGTAGAGACAGTTTCTACATCTAGCCAAATTTCTCAGAACAGTGTTTCTCATGCAACAATGGTGAACAACATTGGAGTCAAATCAGAATTACCAGGTGTGTTTGACTTCTATAGAACTGACTTGCGATACTTTAAAGCTACCTCTAAACTCCTGTACCTATGTTTTTCATCCTCTTAATGAAAAGCTGTGCAAATGCTTGTTTGCACATTCTCTAAACTCGACAATTTTATGTCATTTTCTGTACTTAAAGAGTGCTGGCACAAGTTATTAAAGCAGATTTTCTCAAACCGGATCAAATCGCACCCAATGTCTCTCTCGTTCGTCCATTTCAAAAAGTTGCAAAATAAGTTGATTTTTTTCATGAATGTTAATCCGGACATACATGTACACTTGCAATCTGATACAAAATTAACAAACTAGTACAAGGCTGAGTAGTTAGTATGCTTTCTGAAGATGCAAATTTTGTTTATTGTGTGTTTTGTGGATGGAGTCATATTTTCACCAAATTTTGCAAGTATACATGTACTACCATGTTCAATAACATCCATGCGTTTTTAAAATTATTTTGCAACCTGGGTGGAGATATACATTTTTGCAGAAGCTATTTCTTATATTCTTCAGAAATTGCCAATGGGCCAGCTTGTATTGTTAAATTTCGAGGAAGTGACGGGAGCAGTACAATAGCTTGCAAAATGCTCGTTCAGTACCCTAGACTTGGCTTGTGGGGGCACTTACGGTCCAAACGATGCCATGACGCTGTATTACTACCGATGTGGCCTTCCCACGTGGAAAGTGCGCGGGCATAGTCTCACGTGTGGTGGGCGTGATGAGCCCACGCGGCTCCTGGCCTTCATACGTTTTGCAGCCCCCCTGGGACTTTGGAAACCTCATAATCGCTTCCCTGTATCCAATTGATTAACATATTCAAGGAAGGAAGTGATAGTGATACGGCGTGTCGTGTGCGCTCCCTCAAGCCAAGTCCAGGCTGCCAGATGAGCATTTTGTGAGATGTTGGAGTCTAAAGTGCTCCCGCAAGCCAAATTGTTGTACTGCAGGCATTATTTACTCTTTAAATTCTGTGCATTGGATTCTAGGAACCATGGCAAGGATTGTGCAGTGCTTGCATGAAACACATACTGTGCACTTTAAGCACACATTATTTCACCTTCATTGTTCATCAACAATTTCATTTTTGTATCAAGAATTGCTATTCCTATCTATACGAGTCGTTGGTTCCCAACTACTACCTCCGTCTTGAAATATAAGACGTTCTTGTAGGCTAAACTAGCCTTAAAAAACATCTTATATTTTGAGACGGAGGTACTAAATTGTTACCGCTCCTGTTTTTAATATAAACTTGGGCTGAGGTGTTCTCGCTTGTTCAAGAAAAAAAAAACTAACATTTTATCTGTTGTAGCTTGATTTATAGGGGTGGCGGTAAATTAATTAATTGTCTTATTAATACCAGGAATCAAAGTTTTTGCTGATAGTATCGCATTAGAAGCGGAATTGCGGAGGCGCGCATTACATGACCAAGTGTCTTCAAATATTTACCTAAGCAAGGTCTTACTTTTCTTTGAAAGATCTCTGTCTTCAATTGCATTTTTGAACAACTTGCTGCAAATCGTTGATATGATAATTCATATCTGTTAACTCTTTCCCAATTTCGATTCTACCGCCAAATGTTAGCCCCTGATTTGTATGTAGCATGCTGTTTAACTGTATGGCTGTATTTGACCGATACCATGTTATATTGTGCAGGAGTATAGCCAATATGGCCGACAAATTGGAAACTCTATTGGTAAACTTACGCCAACTACTGACAGTGTCAAGTGAGTATACAACTAACGTTATAATACTTTGTAAATCCTAGAGCTCAGTTCAGATAAGTTCCTGTAAAATACAAGAAAGCTACTATTGTGGTAACTTTGAGCTAATTTGGTAAGGGCCATTGCAAAGTTGAAGAACCATCCACATCGATGCCGTATCTTTCTTAAGAAATGACAACCATAATATATGCCATAAGGCATCAAGGTTAAAGTTATTTCCAGCGCTCTGCTGTTGTTGCATATAGTTCCCTCATCCTAATCATTGTGCATAGGCTGCTAAGTGTTAAGATAAATCTGGAGAGATTGTGGATTCATAATCTTGTGTTACATGCACCCTTTTGCCATTATAGCTAATGAAGTAGGTGTAGTCTTTCACAAATATTTTCGTATCACTTTGGATTGAAATAGTGGGAAGAGCTGTCTCAGACTAATACGCAAGCCATAATGCTATTTTGGCTACATTCTAGCTCAGTAATGGCTACTAGCAAGAACTTGTTTCTTCAAGAAAAACACTCATTTCTGTTGTTGGGTGACAGAAAATATCAAATGCAGCAGATAATTAGTTATTTCATATACTTTAGTTAAATCAAGTGGTAGAACTCCCCAAGGTTTTTGAGTCGCCTAGCCAAGTCGAGTCGCCATGCCTCCGACTAGTGGCTCGCTGTGATTAGTCTGCGACTCGTCGTGATTAATCGCCCCAGGTGTTAA
>NC_041380.1:40530628-40539405 GCF_002162155.2 Triticum dicoccoides
AGGCGGAGGAGGGGGAAGGCAGCTGCTTGGAGGATACTTCAGCTCGGAGAAGGCAGCAGCAGCTCGTAGGAGCAATGGAGGCGGCGATTCTGATGTGGGATGGGAGCACGCATCTTGCTCCTCCTCTGTTTCGTGCTAGAGAGCTGGCCCAATAGGCCCATTATGTAACCCTAGCTTCCAAATAAAATCCAAACCGTCCATATGCTCTAATCTGGACCGTGCATCTGCTCTCCCATGTGCTTTTCTCCTTTGTCTCTTCCGTGCTTCTCCTCCTACAGGCGGCGCACTCTCCAGCTTCGTCTCCTCCTCCCCCGCCTCAGACTCTGGCCTCCTCACCTTCCCAGTCTTCCCTCCCTTGGCCTTGCTGAAGCAAGCTGCCCTGCTTTGAGGTCCTAGTCGCCCGACTAATCATCGACTAGCCTACTAGCCGCGCGACCCGCTCCTCTAGCCAAGTCGCCTGCGCAAGCCAACCTCGCTCCAACGACTTGGCGATTAGTCGGCGACTCAAAAACCTTGGAACTCCCTCCTGTATAAAATCATCACAATTGTTAAATAAATGCCACAACAGAAGTGATTCAGTGCTCTCGCCAAAAGTGAGAGGATTGCTATCTATAGAAAATTGAGTGACTGAATCTTGTTCTCTTCATTTGAAAGATTATCTCTATTGTAGTGATTCCATATGGTTTGGGAAATAGAAAGCAGGTTACACATCCGTAGGTTCAGTAAAGAAGGAAGGTGTACTATAAGCTGAACAAATACATTTGATTCAACCAGCAGAAGCTGTTTTGTATGACTACATAAGGAACCATGATGCAATCGACATGCCACCAGACTGACCTAGTAATCAAATAAATCCTATTCTTAAGTAGTACTTTTACAAATTATGTACTGTGAGGAGGTAATAACAACCTGGAGCTGAATTTGAGAATAACAGCCATCGGATTGTTCTAGTGTGTAAGATTTTTGTAGAAGTATTATGTAAGAATAGCATTGCTCTAGTAGTAATTTAAGTTCATGTTTATCCTGCATGGTCCATTTGTTTGCACCAATTACTCAAGTTGTGGATGCATGCTTCTAAGCATCTGTTGCCGTCAATTTTTGGAGCACGCCTACAAGCTTGTTAGTACTGATTTATTGTTCACTTATCTTCTTTTTCTCAATTGGTTATGCACGATAAACACAAATACTAGTTAGTTACCTTTTTGTCCATACCAGTTGTTTAGGTCAATATTTCATCTGAGCTCTTATTTACCTTGAATCCTTACTCAATTGTTCCTTGCAGAGCCAGGGCTAGTGAGCTTATTGAAGCTTTAGATGGACAAGATTGTCCTCATCCAATTGCTTGTCGTTTATTTGCAGACAAGGTAGTTACTTTTATCTGCTCCATTTTCTTTTTAGAAGAACATCATGATATATGTCTGGCATATCAAACAAATCCAGGGGCCTATAGCATGATCATGCATTGCATGGCTATTGACAGGATTAGTTCTATATAAGTTAACAAGTATAGAGAGTTACAAACGTAAATCAAATCTTTTACACCTTCTTTATTAAACACGATCATTAGCAACTCCTGTTTTTCTCGGATGTACTTTAGCTGGTGCGATGGTGGTGGTGCCTTTTATTTTGGGGAGAAACATGGTATTACTACTTGATTTGTTGTATTTACAGTCTAGATCAAGGGTCTAGATGGTGACATGGTGTGTTTTCTCGTGGCTGCTATTTTTTGTTCTGAACAGAGTTAAGCACCCATGTATGATCGGAACTAGTAATTGTGGAAATCTACCCCCTTTTTATGTAAAGACAAAGCATACTGACATCCGTTTTAGTCCTTAAACTATGTAGCTATTCCTCCCAGGTGGAACATTAGCTGATGTGCACACTATAGATAAAAAAGAATCTTAGGAAAGATATAGCGGTACTTCATCTGTTATATTTCAGATCACCCCCATCCCAGAATGCTACCATGCTGTGCAGGGTTTGGAAAATAGTGGGTTGCTGGCTGGTAATCCTGAACGTATCAGTACAGGTTTTCTAGGCTTATTATCTGCTTCAGCCCCTTAATTGCATATTAGTACCTATGCTTCAATCATTTGAATATGAAAATCTCAAGAAAAATTGCACAAAATAAAAAAACCAAACAGTCTCATTTCAGAAACCACCTGCTTTATTTGTGACAACTATGCTCTTCTATTTTCACATAATTAACTTTTCAATATCTCATGGATAAATTCTCAAATTTTCTAGCCTGAAATGGCGCTTTCTTCTTCTTCTTTGAATCATGCAGTTAACTGCATATGTTATGTGCATGGCCAGATTATTTTAATAGAAAAAATATATTGGCAAGGTTAGGGTTACAGATTAGTATCCTTTGAATTAGGTTCCTTGACAACTAAGCAAGCTTCCCTATATAGTCAGGGATGCGTATACATCTATGATCAAGCAATCAATTAGTAAACTTGTGTTTACCTAATTTCTCTCCCCCCTCCCCTGCTACCCTACTTATGCTGTAATGATGGTGCCTTAACTACTGATGAAATTGTATGCATTTTTCTACTTTACAAAATTGTGTATTTGAAATCACAATCGTGAATTATTCGCAAAAAAGGCAGACCACAATCGTGCAAATTTTGTGTAGGAAACATGGAGTTATGAATGGGGATGAATTCCGTTAACTCAACAATGTATCTTCTAGTATTATTACATGCTCCGTGGTATCGCTTATGACACACGTGAGAAATAAAGAGCATTTTGAATAGTATAGGCCTACATATTTATACGAGTAACAGAGCAAGTGAGGATAATGAGTTAATGACATTCATTTAGTTTAAATTTAAAAGATATTTTTACTACCAAGAATGCTTGCTATCTACTCCCTCCGTTCCTAAATGTAAGTCTTTGTAGAGATTTCATTAGGTGGACTACATACGGAGCAAATTGAATGAATCTACACTTAAAATACATCTATATACATCCGTACGCAGTTCATAATGAAATCTCTACAAAGACTTATATTTAGGAACGGAGGGAGTAATTGCTAATATGATCTTAAGGGTGCTCTGGCATTCCTGATTAAGATTTTTTCTGGCCTTCTACTAGATTTTAGATACCTATGCACTGTTATTCATTTTCTCACATATTGAACTTCTACTTAATACATTCCCTCAAAAGGAAAAAACTTTATTTGATACATTTTCATACATATTGAACTTCTACTTAATATTGTACACTTCAAAATTTATGTGATATTGCTTTGCAGATGATTTCCATAGTCAAGAGTCGAAATACAAAGGACAAAACCTTTGGACCGTTAGCCTTTGCTTGTGGCTATGTAATGCTACTAGTCACTAATCAGGTATGTTTTTATGTTTTTTATAGTGTTATTACGCATTAGGTACTACTGAGTAAATTGATCCCTACAATTTGTAATTTGTTGGTGTTAATTCAATATGTAACAGCTAAAATTACTATATACTCCCTCCGTCCCAAAATAAGTGTCAAGTTATACTAAAGTTGAGACACTTATTTTGAGACCAGGGAGTAGTTAATAAAGTTGAGAATTCTGTTAACTTTCTCTGGTACACATAACATATCTTTGACATCCTGGAAGACACAAGTGCACATCCTGCAGTCTTGTTTACCAGGACTTACTGTGAAATTGTGATTACTTAAATTAGTCGCAGTGAAAATATAGTTTGCTTACATGACATATCAGCTTGAATTCCGGGGAACTGATGTCTGACAAAAACATATTTTTGTTTAATTTATGCTAAATTTAAATGGTCTCCGTGAGTAGCTCAGATATAGAAGTGCCACCTCGTGCTGATAAACACAGGGCCACTGTAGATGTCCTGACATAAACATATGCTGTCACTCTGTCTGTTTGAAATGCAGTTTTGCATCCTCGTATTGCCATGAAGATGTGGCGTTTCCTATTTCTATGGGTTCAGACGCGTGCAATCTTTGCTGCAGCGCTAGTATGATGATAATCAATCAGTTCCATATTCCATGCTTAACTCATATTTTAACACATTTTTGTAAGAACTACAAGAAAAATCAGACAATTTTTTTTGTCATGTGGCACATGTGTATGCTCAGGTACCAGATGCGATGGATTATCTCCTAGCCGAGTTCCACAAAGTTTGCATGTACACAGTTCCAAAGCACCTGCATGCTTTAAATGTAAGTCTGCGTATTACTGAACTTATCAGCATTGTTGTGTTTTCTTATCTTCTTGCTTACATTTGAGGTGCTGCAAATAATAATAAGAAATCGGTATGTTTAGGTGTTTAGAGTATGTGGCCAAAAGATACACCATTTCAATACTCAGTTTTTTTCTCAAGAAAACGCAAGAGAGCTTGCGTTTCATTTCATTGAAAAGAGAGTTTGGGTTACAATGCTCCTAGGAGTCAGTTACAATGCGCGTGAGCGAATCAGTGGACATCCCACGCTTGGGGGGTGATGGATCTAAGCCCTAATGCACCAGCGCCAGCCCACAGGCAGTGTCATCCTTGATCTTCGTGAGCAGGTCGTTCACCGATGGGCGTTCTTGGTTGAAGACGCAGTCGTTACGGTGTTTCCAGATCATCCAGGAGATGAGAAGGGTCATGGAGGCGAGGCCCTTGCGCATGGGCTTTGGGGCGAGCTGCCGCGCCGATTGCCACCAGTCGTTGAGCAAAGTCTCATTGTCGTGTGGGGTGCAGGGGATCCTGAGCCAGCGTAGTGCTTCGTGCCAGATCAGCCGGGCGAAGGGGCAGGCTAGGAGAAGGTGGTGCACGGTCTCAGGTGCCTGGTCACAGAGGGGGCATCGCGCGGGGTGCTGCAGGCCGCGGTGGGCAAGGGGGTCCGCAGTCCAGCATCGGTCCAGGTGGGCGAGCCAGTGAAAGAATCGGATGCGCGGCTGCGCCAGTTCTTCCAGGTGAGCTTCCATGTGTCGCAAGTGATGGAGCCATTGAATGTGGCGATGCACGCTGATTTGGCAGAGTAGGTGCCGCTCGCGCTCCATTTCCAGGTGAGGCAGTCTGGCTCGGAAGAGAGAGTCGCGCAGTCGATCATGTGCCAAAGCTGCTGGTATTGCCCGATTTCATGGATGCCAACCGTGCCATGGATGTCCTGCGCCTATTGGTTGGCCTGGAGCCCTTCGGCAACGGTCCTGAACTTGCGGCGGCGCTCGGGGATGCGTGCGTACAGGAGTGGTGTGATCTCGTGGATGGAGCGCCCACCAATGCACCGATCTTCCCAGAAGAGGACCTGCATGGCATTCCCAACCTACATGGTGGTCGAGGCGAAAAATAATGCGCGCTCCTCGGCGGTGAACTGCAAGTCTAGGCCTGCCCATGCTCTGGTGTTGTCCGTGCGGCTGAACCAGAGCCAGCGCAGAGGCGAACGGTGGACACTGCCACGTCAACTGGCAACGGGCCAAAAACAGTTTGACGTACAGTTTTTTGACTGTGAACTAGTCAATGTGTACGTGCAATGCACGTTAATTTAGAAGTATATTAAGTGCAAGCGGATATTAAGTAGGATATTATTTGCGTGTTATTATGTGATTAGCACTATTTGGCATGGAATTAACTGCACCCTAAACGTGTTGAGCGCTCGACATTGAAGCAGTCTAGGTCGTTGGATTGACATGATTTGATGGCCGAGATTAATTGGATCTGCCTCTTTGGGTCTTTTTATATTGGTATAGATGCACCTGATTTTATGGTTCGAAAATCTGTACTATTCTGTATTATTTTGGCCCATGTATTTGGATTATCTCATGATTCTGCAATTGTTTAGGCACAAGCACGAAACTCAGATTACTACAGGCTTATTGGCTACCAGGAAGAAGTTGAAAAATCTCAGAGCACTGAGTCGTATTTGGTAAATGTTGTTGCATACGTCAAACTGTATGCTGCCATGATTCAGGTGTGTTCAGTCCTTGTCTAGATATAACCAGTTTGGTAAAACCCAAGTTACGTTTTGCCATGGTTTGTTCAGTGACAACATAAGATGAACCTTGACAAATTATTGCGTACCATGTTACGCCATCACATTATTAGACTTCTGTTTCAACCAAACTGTTACTTCTGCAACAGAAGAGAAATATGACCTCTTAACTTTGTCTACAGACAGAAATCAAGGGCGTGCGGCATCCACATGGCTTAGCCGAGGGATGGAAATGGCTCGCGATGTTCCTCAATACGCTCCCAGCCATCACAGCCACAGCTTTCGCCCTTCATGCTTTCCTCAAGGTAGAAACCTGCATCATCATCAGGAGCCTTTGTGCTTTGTGTCTGACCATCTGTGTAGCTAACCAGGACTGCGCCCTTTCTAGATGGCCGGTTTTGCGCTTCACAAGAAATATGGTTCGCAGTTCATGAAGATCCTAGATGTAATATCCCGGCGCTTCATACCAGCTTTGAAAGAACAAGGCATGAAGGTTCAGGCAGAGGCTATCAGCAATCTACAGAATTATCTGAAGGACAAGGTTTATCTGGAGGAGCCGGAAGGGCGGTACCTTGCCCAGCACCTGCTGTCGAAAGTGTTCATGTGTGAAGATCAACACCGGATGGCTACCAGTGCTCCGGTTTCGTCGAGGGAGTAAGCTGACGTGTGGAGAAGCCCCCAAATCGGCTGACGATCATCTTAGATGGTAAATTCGGATGTAGTAGAAGTGCCACTTGGTAGAGGTCACCCAATTCGCTGTAATTTACGCCTGCACGTACTGCAAGGCACAGGCATATCTTGTCTATATCAGATTCATGTCAACATTCTTCTGAATGTAAGTAGTCATCAACTCAACAAGACCGTGCACCATTATACTAGTACTTAAGCTTTTTGCAAAAATTAAATAGAAAACTCTAGTACTTAAGTGGCACGTTTTTCTGTATTTTTTCTTGATTTTCCAGTTTTTAATGCATTTTCCCCTTAATTTGTTAGACCGAAACGGCCAGGCCGAAAAGCAATATGGGCTTGGAATGGTGTCGGGCCGACCTTTATAACCGGCATGCCGGGCCGATCCCCGTGGCCGAACCCTTTTATAGTCGGGGTAGCTCGGCCCATGTGGCTTTGTTTGGGCACGAGCTAGGTGCTATATGTCCGGAAAAAAATCATTAGTTAAAAGGTACCCCTTGCAAAAATCACTCTCACATTCCCAGGTGCTGACAAGTGGCGCATTGCATGTGCATCATTTGTCATAACTTAAGATTTTTTTATTTTTTTCTTAGATTCGTTTATTCAAAACGTTTTATCTCTTGAACAACGTGTCTAAATCCTAAAGCGTTTTCATCGTTGTATTTCTCATGTCGAGATCTTTGAAACTAGATTTTATATTAATATGTTTTGACGAACTTTCTTTCACAAAAAAACCCCAGGAAAAACGGTAGAGAAAAACCTAAAGCCTGATGTACCGTATTTTTTTTTTACTTTTTTTCCATTCTGAGAAGAACAGCCGTCACGGAAGCAATCTGTGCTTCCATGCGAAGCAAATCCATGCTTCTCACAGAAGAAGAAAAATGCATTTTTTTCTCTTTTCGAGAACATAACTGTGCTTCTTGCAGAAGCAAATCAGTGTCTCCAGAAGAAGCAAATATGTGCTTCTCATGGAAGCAAGAAAAAACAAACATTTTTTTCTTTCCGAGAAGCACAAAAAACATATTTTTTTTCTTTTCCGAGACGCACAAGTATGTTTCTCAAGAAATCAAATATGTGCCTCAATGAGAAGCAAATTTGTGCTTCTATGGAAGAAAAAAAGGGCAAAAAAATCATGATTTTTCTTCATTTCGAAGAAGCACAGCGCGAACAAATCTGTGCCACCACAAAAAGCAAACCCACCTGGGCTCGATCCATTTCCTTTTTTTTCCTTTCTCGACCGGACACACTTCGTACCTGAAAATGGGGCAATGACCTTTTTTAGGAAGAGACCCAACCGGTTTTGTGAAGCTTCTAGAAACCCGTAAGAACCTTCTAGAAGCTTCCCGAAACTAGTTTGAAGCTTCTAGAAGGTTCTGACTGGTTTTCTTTTTTGGCTTTCTGGATGGGTTTTAATCATTTTTTCTTTTCTTTTTTATTTTTTATATTCTATTATTTTTAAAATTTATTCTTTTTTTATTTTTTAATGTGTGAACATTTTTGAAATCTGAAACTTTTTTAAAATTCATGTACTTTTTCTCAAATTCGTATTTTTTGTGAATGTCTTTTTCCTTAAAACCGTAAAATTTTCAAAATAATTCATAAAATATGTGAACTTCTTTGTAATCCAAGAACGTTTGTTTTCAAAATTTGTGAAATTTTTTCCCTCAAAATCGTGAATCTTTTTTCATGTCCGCAGAACACGTGAATCTTTTTCACCTTTTTTCAAATGCATGAACGTCTTTTGAAATTTGTAAAAAAATACATAATTTTTTAAATCCGTGAACTCTTTTTGAATCCCGCGAACTTTTTTGGACCCGTCGACGTATTTCTAATTCCATGAACTTCTTTTGAACTCGTGAACCTTTTCGAGGCCGTGAACTTTTTTCAAATTCAATAAATTTCTTTGAATCCGTGAACTTTTTTTTGGGCCCGTGGACTTGTTTCTAATCCACGGACTTATTTGAACTCATGAACTTTTTTTGAACCATGATTTTTTTTGAATTCGTGTTTTTTATTTCCTGATTTATTTGGAAAATATTTTTTTCTTGAAAGGTCGATGGTCAACCGGTCAACGGCTGACCAGTCAACAAGGACAGGTGAACCGCGAGCAGCAAACCGGGAAAATCAGTGTCTCGATCAAGCATTCGCCTCCTTCT
>NC_041380.1:40539562-40617350 GCF_002162155.2 Triticum dicoccoides
TGTACCAAGACATATTACGTCTCGCCTTCAGATGGCAACGGGGACGAAACCCATCGGGTTTTGCCTTCTCAAACCCATCCCCACGAGAAAATCGCAAACCCGTCCCCGTCCTCATCACCGTGTGCGGGGCTAGTTTTTCGCCCGTCCCCTAAACCCATCGGGTTTCGGGGAACCCACGAGAAAATAAAAATATTTAAACAAACATAGTGGCGATAAAGAATAACATTTGAATAGCAAAACAAGCACATTTCAGCAGCATAACTAGAGCAAATTTCAACAAAAAACAATAGTAGATGGTTCAACAGCTATATAGAGTGTATTTTAGCAGATTTAAACAACATACATAGTATATTTCGGAGGCAGCAAACATAAGATAAATAGTAGTAACAATGATATCATTTCACCAGCAACATAGTACATTTCAGCAGCAAAACAACTGCAAATTTCAGCACAATACTCAGGAATAACACCAGCTAAAAGAAGCCTATTTCAGCACAACTATAGCCCATTTCAACAACGAAGATAAACATATTTCAGCAACAAACAAGAGCATATTTCAGTAAACAAAATTGTATTTTGCCGGGTTTCGGGTTCGGGGACTACCGAAACGGGTGCAAACCCATGAAACGTGTCGGGTTGTATAATGTGCACAACAACAGTCCCGCGGGGATGAAAAGACGCCCATCCCCGTCCCCTAATAGGGTAAAAACCAGCGGGGACGCGGGTTTCGGGGCCCTGTTGCCATCTTGAGTCTCGCCTACAGGGCGGCATTTTTGGCCGGCTCAGTTCCGCGAAATTGTTTTGACTACTTTTAACAGTTTTACATTGGTTTCGGTTGTTTTTCTTGTGTTTTTGGTTTCCTTTTTGTTTTTTACTTTCTTTCTGGTTCTTTTTTCCTTCTTCTTAGTTTTTTTGATTTTAATTTGTTTCAGTGTTTACTTTGGTTAAACATTCCAAACATCTACTCCCATACTATAAGAACGATTTTGACATTACATTAGTGTCAAAAATGCTTTTATATTATGAGACGGAGGGAGTATTTATTTTATTCTTCTGACCAGTTTTATTACTACATGGGTGATGGAAAAGAATATCAGAATTTTCAACAGAGTTATCGAATGATTTTACTCGAAATACACATGTTCAAACGTGGCCCGGCAATTTTTGTCCGAAAATAAGGTGTTAGCCGCAGCCTCTGTATTCGTTGAACACACATCAAATGAGTGATGCACACACAACTCAACAAGACCGTGCATCATTCTGGTAAGCCTTTTGCAAAAATGAAATAATTTTTTTTCTACTGTAGTACTTAGGGCCAGTTTTTTTCGACGATTCTCCTAGAATCGCCCCTCTCCTTAGCTTCTCCCAGAATCGTCACTCCATATTTTTTTTTACAATCCTACTAGTTAAGGTCTAATTGTAGCAATGTTTATTCCGAAGGCAACAATGAATCAAGTAGATAAGCTCACGGTACAAGTACAACAAATGGAATCGGCCATGGATCACATCCACACATCACATGTATGCGCGCCAATTCGATCCCAGAACCCCAGTATACATAATCTCAAATGGAATCGCTACCGACTGACTGACAAGAAGAAGAGGCCGCGTCGCCGCCAATCATATCAGATCACAGGGTGGACACGGCGTAGACCGCGGCCACGATGAAGCTGGCGACGATGCCGGCCGAGCTCTGGAGCGACGCGCCGCCGCTCCCCACGTCCGCCGTCGGCGTCGACTTGGACCCTGCACGTGCATCCAAAATTCGTCGGTCAGTACCGTAATTCAGACGCATCAGGAACTTTCACCAAGCAGCATGGATTATTTATTTATTTATTTATCGAATTAATTATTACGTACCTGCTCCGGAGGATGTTGGCGTCTGTCCCGCCGGCGCGCCGGAGGACGGCGACGTGGTAGGGGCAGAGGCGGAGTTGCTGAGCGGAGGCGTCTTGACGCCGCACTGGTCGGGGAGGCCGAGGGCGCGGGTCTTGTTGACGGTGCCGAGCCCGAGCGCGGCGGGGTCGGCGTTGAGCGCGACGCAGAGGCACTCCGGCTTGGAGCTTACCACGGAGGCGAGCTGCGAGCAGCACGACTTGGACGGCGCCGTCTCGTTGCCCGTGATGTAGTTGAGGCAGGGCGACATGCCGATGAGCGTCTGCGTGCACCCGCTCGTGGGCGACTGCGCCGACGCGCCGCCGGCCAGGACCGCCGCCGCGACGACGAGCGCCAGCATGGTCACCGCCCTCGCCGCCATTTCTCGCTTCTCTTTCTTCCTCGAACAGGAGGATAGCTGCTCTCTGTAGGTGGTGGTTGCCTTGGGTTTGTGCCTGTTGTTCTCGTGATCGATCCCTGATTGATTTATAGGTGGAGTGGTTTGGAGTTGATTGATGGA
Source organism: Triticum dicoccoides (assembly GCF_002162155.2). Classification (NCBI taxonomy): domain Eukaryota; kingdom Viridiplantae; phylum Streptophyta; class Magnoliopsida; order Poales; family Poaceae; genus Triticum; species Triticum dicoccoides. Next base: position 40,541,958 of record NC_041380.1, read on the forward strand.
GAAGGTGGCGGCGAGCAGGAAGAAGACACGATCGGTCGGGGGTAGTGGTTTAGTTAGCGTTGGTGAGCTGAATTTTCCTACCCTTGAAAAGAAAACGCGGGCTATCAACAACTATGTTCACCTTTTGACGCGGCCTTGTTGGGTGGTACGTAGAATCTTTCAGCTTTTGGCGCCAGGTGGCTCGGCTTTGGTGTTTGGCGTGTTTTTCGTGTGGCTGAGCAGTAATAACCGTTGTGAACGGGCAAGGGAAATTTGGATCTTTACTCTTGATGAATAGCAGGGGGAATAGCAATTGCTTCCAGAAACCTGCCCTCCGTGAAGATCGAGCAAGCGCTTCGGTTCTTGGACCATCCAAGGAAAAATGGCATGACCTGTTCTTTTTTACTTGTGGTCTGTGACACGGGAAGGAAGAAGAACAAGGAAAATAAAATGACGCGTGCTCTTACTTTCGGTTACCCTTGGATCCAAAATAAGGGTCGTGGTTTCAGTTTGGATCGGAGGGAGTAGATAATTTCCCACGCTGCTTTTTTTTTTTCTGTGCATGTTGGGATTCAAACTTTTTTCAAGTCATTTTTTATTTTCATGCCCTCCGTTACTTAGAGGTTGTTTGGATTGTGACTATGTTTGCCTTATGTTGTCACATTGCTTTTTGCCACACTTGCCTAACTTGAGTTGATTAAATTGTTAGCCACACTTTGGCTTGCCTAAGGAAATTTTACCACATTTTTTGTGTCTACGACATGCGGGGTTCATTTCTCATAAAAAAAAAAATTCTTGCCTTAAGTGTGGCTAGAACCAAACACCAACACCCACCTAACTTAGTCAAATTTGCCTAAGGTGAGGTGTGGCAAAGTGTGGCAATTTGTGGCTGGAAACCAAACAGCCCCTTAGTCCTACTCGGTTTTGCCCAACCCTTTAACTTGTGCTCATTTTTGCCCTGCTCTGTCTAGCTGAACCTCACATATAGACAAATGCAACATTTTCGTTGGGTCAACCCCTTTGACCGTTACATGCATGACTGCGATAATATGACATGTGTGCCACTGTAAAGTACGGCCACGTCAGCGAGCCGACTGTTAGTCGCCGATGCATAGCACGGTAGAGCGTCATTGCTCGTTTGGCCGATTCCAGCGATGGCTGGACAATATCTTGGCCTCTACCGTTAGCTGGGGCCCGTGCGCGTTGAGGGGCGGCATCAGGGTGGCTGGCGGTGGACGGAAACAAAGGCAGTGGGTGAGTAACATCGTGACGGAGTTTGGTGTTTGTAGGCAACAAAGCTATAGCATGAATTCGAACGATTTTTTGTGCTGGTGTTGTTCTACAGCTTCTGGCTGTGCAGTTTGACACGGTCACGTGAACAAATGGTCACCAGAGCAACTTCATGAGCTCATGCTGGATCAGCAATGGGAGGTTGCGATTAATGACACTACGGCACGAAAATGTTGACAAGGACCTCACGTCTGTAGGCGACGAATCGACAACGGCATCCTAGGCTGCAGACAACGAAGAAGGCGATGACGCGGCGATTCAGGGCGTCTCATCTAGCGATCTTCGTCGTATTGGTTAACGATGACGAGGCAGAGCTAAAGGACATGGTGGTGAGGCGAGGAGAATACAATGCCTACGTTAGTTGACGTCGGCGCGGCCATGGCGTTCTCGGTCATGGTTGGAGAGCAAGCACGAGGAGGGAATCGTTCTGGATAGTAGATAGGTTCAAACTAGTGGTATCGTGCTTGTCTCTTGGCGTAGAGTTGGGGACAAAGAAGGCCTCGAAGGCGCGAAGCAGGCACTTCCACTAGGCGCGAGGTTAAAAATGAGGTTGCCTGTAGGTAGGCTTGGCTACATACTGTTGGGCCGCTAGGTAAGTTTGCATCTCTCTCTCTTTCTCTCTCTCTCTCTCTCCTTTCCTTTTATATTTGAATATATTTTAGATAAAAAATTTGTAAACCATCTAGAAAATTAACTGTAAATATAATGTATGTTTACAAAAACACGCACATTTTCATGCCGATGGGATTAAATGAGATGCTGACCCATGAACGTCGCCCATGCATCCCCCCTTCACCACATCACCGTACTGAGTGATGTGGTTTAGTCCCACATCACCGGCGAGAGGCTCGCCGACCTTAAATAGCAGAGTGGACTATATGCAATAAACTACTTCTATTGTAATAAGAGCATCAATGCTCTCTTTGTGAAGGAGATGATGCTTTGATATTTGATCATCTCTTCATCTCTTTCACAAAGTAAGCATAGATGGTCTTACTATAATAAAAGTATTTTTTACAAGTGACATCATTTTCACAATTTATCTGATCAAACTAGAGCACATTACCATTATTTTTCATTTTCAAGAAAATCACAGAAAAGTTAAAATTTGGCACAACTATGTGTGTTATCATTGTGAACTTTGTTGCCGTGGGAATAATAATTTTTCTAATATAAAAATTATTATTTATATTTTTCAAGTGCATGAAATGACTTTTGTGTGAAGGAAGTACCTGAAATAAGTTATAAAATTTGGTCTTTTCATTTTTCATATAAGGTAGACCACATTGGAAGACCACTGACCAAGTTTCATGAATTTCAGAGTACTATTGGTATATTTTCAAGATTTACTGGATTTATGGTGAATTATGAGATTTTGCTGAAATTTGAATGACAAGTGTGATGTAGTTTGGTCCCGAAAATTGAAAAAAACTCATTTTATGCTCTAACTTTAGTGGTGCATCCACTTGGGACAACCAAAGTTAAAATTCCGAACCATTTTATATGAATGTTCAACATTTCAAGTTTTACCCCATTTTAAAAAAAATCAAAGAAAATGAAAAAAAACCTCAAAAATTAAAATCCTTGTGCATGAAGCCCTCTTGTGTGAAATAGTAAGTGGGAAAAATTATAACTTTCACTACCACCAATTTTAAAAAAGACCTTCACAAAATAGTGTTGGAAATATGCCCTAGAGGCAATAATAAAATGATTATTATATTTCCTTGTTCATGATAATTGTCTATTATTCATGCTGTAATTGTATTATCCGGAAATCGTAATACATGTGTGAATACATAGACCACAATGTGTCCCTAGTGAGCCTCTAGTTGACTAGCTCGTTGATCAACAGATAGTCATGGTTTCCTGGCTATGGACATGGGGATGCCATTGATAACGGGATCACATCATTAGGAGAATGATGTGATGGACAAGACCCAATCCTAAGCTTAGCTCAAAGATCGTGTAGTTCGTTTGCTGTAGCTTTTCTGAATGTCAAGTATCATTTCCTTAGACCATGAGATTGTGCAACTCCCGGGTACCGTAGGAGTGCTTTGGGTGTGCCAAACGTCACAACGTAACTGGGTGACTATAAAGGTACATTACAGGTGTCTCCGAAAGTATCTGTTGGGTTGGCACGAATCGAGACTGGGATTTGTCACTTCATATGACGGAGAGGTATCTCTGGGCCCACTCGGTAATGCATCATCATAATGAGCTCAATGTGATCAAGTGGTTGATCACGGGATCATGCATTACGGTACGAGTAAAGTGACTTGCCGATAACGAGACTGAACAAGGTATTGGGATACCGACGATCGAGTCTCGGGCAAGTAACGTACCGATTAACAAAGGGAATTGAATACGGGATTGATTAAGTCCTCGACATCGTGGTTCATCCGATGAGATCATCGAGGAGCATGTGGGAGCCAACATGGTATCCAGATCCCGCTGTTGGTTATTGGTCGCAGAGCCATCTCGGTCATGTCTACGTGTCTCCCGAACCCGTAGGGTCTACACACTTAAGGTTCGGTGATGCTAGGGTTGTAGAGATATGAGTATGCAGTAATCCGAAAGTTGTTCGGAGTCCCGGATGAGATCCTGGACGTCACGAGGAGTTCCGGAATGGTCCAGAGGTGAAGAATTATATATAGGAAGTGTAGTTTCGGCCATCGGGAAAGATTCGGGGTCACCGGTATTGTACCGGGACCACCGAATGGGTCCCGGGGGTCCACCGGGTGGGGCCACCCATCCCAGAGGGCCCCATGGGATGAAGTGGGGAGGGGAACCAGCCCATAGTGGGCTGGTGCGCCCCCCCCCTTGGGCCCCCCTGCGCCTAGGGTTGGAAACCCTAGGGTGGGGGGCGCCTCCACTTGCCTTGGGGGGCACTCCACCCCCTTGGCCAGCGCCCCCCTTGGGAGATCCCATCTCCAGGGCCGGCGCCCCCCAGGGGGCCTATATAAAGGGGGGCGAGGGAGGGCAGCAGCACCTCAAGTCTTGGCGCCTCCCTCTCCCCTGCTACACCTCTCCCTCTCGCAGAAGCTCGGCGAAGCCCTGCTGCGATCACTGCTGCATCCACCACCACGTCGTCGTGCTGCTGGATATTCATCAACCTCTCCTTCCCCCTTGCTGGATCAAGAAGGAGGAGACGTCATCCACTCCGTACGTGTGTTGAACGCGGAGGTGCCGTCCGTTCGGCACTTGGTCATCGGTGATTTGGAACACGGCGAGTACGACTCCATCATCCCCGTTCTCTTGAATGCTTCCGCTCTCGATCTACAAGGGTATGTAGATGCACTCTCCTCTCGTTGCTAGTTGACTCCATAGATTGATCTTGGTGAAATGTAGGAATTTTTTTGTTTTCTGCAACGTTCCCCAACAAATAGCCTATCTAGTATGAAGTTGCATGGATTTCTAGGCATATCCCATGGCCCTGGCCACTTCCATACCATACTGATACGTCTCCGTTGTATCTACTTTTCCAAACACTTTTCCCCTTGTTTTGGACTCTAACTTGCATGATTTGAATGGAACCAACCTGGACTGATGCTGTTTTCAGCAGAATTGCTATGGTGTTATTTTTGTGCAGAAATAAAAGTTCTCGGAATGACCTGAAAATCAACGGAGATTATTTTTGGAATATATAAAAAATACTTGAAGAAGAATCCATGTCAGGGGCCCACACCCTGTCCACGAGGGTGGGGGGCGCGCCTACCCCCCTGGGCGCCCCCCTGCGTCGTGGGCCCCCTGACGCTCCACCAACCTCAACTCCAACTCCATATATTCGTGTTCGGGGAGAAAAAAATCAGAGAGAAGGATTCATCGTGTTTTATGATATGGAGCCGCCGCCAAGCCCTAAACTCTCTCAGGAGGGCTGATCTGGAGTCCGTTCAAGGCTCCGAAGAGGGGAATCCGTCGCCATCGTCATCATCAACCTTCCTCCATCACCAATTTTATGATGCTCACCGCCGTGCGTGAGTAATTCCATCGTAGGCTTACTGGACGGTGATGGGTTGGATGAGATTTATCATGTAATCGAGTTACTTCTGTTAGGGTTTGATCCCTAGTATCCACTATGTTCTAAGATTGATGTTGCTATGACTTTGCTATGCTTAATGCTTGTCACTAGGGCCCGAGTGCCATGATTTCAGATCTGAACCTATTATGTTTTCATGAATATATGTGAGTTCTTGATCCTATCTTGCAAGTCTATAGTCACCTATTATGTGTTATGATTCGTTAACCCCGAAGTGACAATAATCGGGATACTTACCGGTGATGACCGTAGTTTGAGGAGTTCATGTATCCACTATCTGTTAATGCTTTGGTCCGGTACTCTATTAAAAGGAGGCCTTAATATCCCTTAGTTTCCAATAGGACCCCGCTGCCACGGGAGGGCAGGACAAAAGATGTCATGCAAGTTCTTTTCCATAAGCACGAATGACTATATTCGGAATACATGCCTACATTACATTGATGAACTGGAGCTAGTCTTGTGTGTCACCCTATGTTATGACTGTTACATGATCAATCGCATCCGGCATAGTTCTCCATCACCGATCCAATCCCTACGAGCTTTTCATATATTGTTCTTCTCTTATTTACTTTTCCGTTGCTACTGTTATAATCACTACAAAAACCAAAAATATTACTTTTGCTACCGTTACCACTGTTATCATATTACTTTGCTACTAAACACTTTGCTGCAGATATTAAGTTTCCAGGTGTGGTTGAATTGATAACTCAGCTGCTAATACTTTAGAATATTCTTTGGCTCCCCTTGTGTCGAATCAATAAATTTGGGTTGAATACTCTACCCTTGAAAACTGTTGCGATCCCCTATACTTGTGGGTTATCAAGACCATTTTCTGGCGCCGTTGCCGGGGAGCATAGCTCTATTCTTTGAGTCACTTGGGATTTATATCTGTTTATCCCTATGAAGAACTTGAAAGATCCAAGAACCAAGATTTATCCCTCAACTACGAGGGGAGGTAAGGAACTGCCATCTAGTTCTGCACTTGATTCACCTTCTGTTTTGAGTAAGCTTGCGACACCTAAACCTGCTTCTGCTATTAATTTTGACATGTCGCATGTTATTGATGATGGTTCTGCTTTGCATGATACTTATGATGAAACTACTTCTATGCTTGATACTACTGTGCCACTTGGTGAATTTCTTGATGAACAACTTGCTAGGGCTAGAGAGAATGAAATTATTGAAACTGATAATATTGATGAAAGTGATGATGAAGATTCTCCCCCTAGATATGAATTGCCTGTTGTGCCTGAGGGTTATGTTATGGATGAAGAAACTGCTAGAGACTTTCTTGCCTGCAATGACAGAAGTGATCTTAAAAAACTACTAGCTAAGCTGAAAGAAAAATCTCTGAATGCTAGAATGAAATTTGATCCTGCTTATGCTACTTCACCTATCTTTATTATTGATAAGGATTATGATTTCTCAGTTGATCCTGATATAATTACTTTGGTTGAATCTGATCCTTTCTATGGCTATGAATCTGAAACTGTTATGTCACATCTTACTAAATTAAATGATATAGCTACCCTGTTCACTAATGATGATAAAACTCGCTACTATTATATCCTTAAATTATTTCTGTTCTCATTAAAGTGTGATCTAAGATATGGTTTAATTCTCTTGATCCTGGTTGTGTGCGTAGTCCCCAGGATATGATTTATTACTTCTCTGCTAAATATTTCCCTGCTCATAAGAAACAAGCTTCTTTAAGGGAAATATATAATTTTGTGCAAATTGAAGAAGAGAGTCTCCCACAAGCTTGGGGGAGGCTTCTCCAATTACTTAATGCTTTGCCTGATCATCCTCTTAAGAAAAATGAAATACTTGATATCTTTTATAATGGACTAACCGATGCTTCCAGAGATTACCTGGATAGTAGTGCTGGTTGTGTTTTCAGGGAAAGAACTATTGATCAAGCTGAATTGCTATTGAATAATATGTTGACCAGAAAATAATTGGACACTTCCTGAACCAACTCCTAAGCCAACTCCGAAGAAAGGGGTATTCTATTTCTCAGTCCTGAAGATATGCAAGAGGCAAAGAAATCTATGAAAGAAAAAGGTATAAAAGCTGAAGATGTTAAGAATTTACCTCCTGTTGAAGAAATACATGGTCTTAATTTGCCGCCTGTTAAAGAAATACATGGTCTTGATAACCCGACAGAGGTAGTAAAGGTAAATTCTCTCTATAGATATGATAAAGCTGAAATCCCTCCTGCTAAGTTTGCTAGCCAATGTTTCGATGAATTTGATAACTTTATGGTTAAGCAAGAAGATTTTAATACTTATTTTGGTAGACAATTGAAACATAATGCTTATATGATTGAACACTTGAGTGATTATATGGCTAGTGTTAAAGGTGAACTTAAACTTATTAGTAAACATGCTTCTATGGTTACCACTCAAGTAGAACAAGTACTTAAAGCTCAGAATGATTTGCTCAATGAATTGAATAGTAAGAATAATGACTTTGCTGTTAGAGTTGCAACTAGAGGAGGTAAAGTGACTCAGGAACCCTTGTTTCCCGAGGGCCATCCTAAGAGAATTGAGCAAGATTCTCAGAGAATTAATATAGATGCACCTAGTCCTTCTAAGAGGAAGAAAAAGAAAAATGATAGGACTTTGCATGCTTCTAGTGAACCTGTTGTAGACACACTTGAGAATCCCAATGATATTCTATCTCTGATGCTGAAACACAATCTTGTAATGAACATGAACCTAGTGATAATGTTAATGACGATGTTCATATTGATGCTCAACCTAGCAATGATAATGATGTAGAGGTTGAACCTGCTGTTGATCTTGATGACCCACAATCAAAGAATCAACGTTATGATAAGAAAGACTTTGTTGCTAGGAAGCACGGTAAAGAAAGAGAACCATGGGTTCAGAAACCCATGCCTTTTCCTCCTAAACCATCCAAGAAAAAGGATGATGAGGATTTTGAGCGCTTTGCTGAAATGATTAGACCTATCTTTTTGCGTATGCGTTTGACTGATATGCTTAAAATGAATCCTTATGCTAAATATATGAAAGATATTGTTACAAATAAGAGAAAGATACCAGAAGCTGAAATTTGCACCATGCTTGCTAATTATACTTTTAAGGGTGGAATACCAAAGAAACTTGGAGATCCAGGAGTACCAACTATACCATGCTCCATTAAAAGAAACTATGTTAAAACTGCTTTATGTGACCTTGGAGCCGGTGTTAGTGGTATGCCTCTCTCTTTATATCGTAGACTTGATTCGAATAAGTTGACACCTACTGAAATATCTTTGCAAATGGCTGATAAATCAACTGCTATACCTGTCGGTATTTGTAAGGATGTGCCTATTGTGGTTGCGAACGTTACTATTTTAACGGACTTTGTTATTCTTGATATTCCCGAGGACGATAGTATGTCTATTATCCTTGGAAGACCCTTTTTGAATACTGCAGGGGATGTTATTGATTGCAATAAAGGCAATGTCACTTTTCATGTTAATGGTAATGAGCATATAGTACACTTTCCGACGAAACAACCTCAAGTCCACAGTATTAATTCTATTGGAAAAATTTCAAGAATCACTATTGGAGGTTTTAAATTTCCTCTTCCTACTGTCAAGAAAAAATATGATATTCTTATTGTTGGGGACATGCAGATCCCCGTTGAGGTAATGATACATCTCCAATGTATCTATAATTTTTGATTGTTCCATGCTATATTATATTCTGTTTTGGACATTATTAGGCTTTATTATACACTTTTATATTATTTTTGGGACTAACCTATTAACCGGAGGCCCAGCCCAGAATTGCTGTTTTTTTGCCTATTTTAGGGTTTCACAGAAAATGAATATCAAACGGAGTCCAAACGGAATGAAACCTTCGGGAACATGATTTTCGGAACGAACATGATCCAGAGGAATTGGACCCTACGTCAAGACATCAACCAGGAGGCCACGAGGTAGGGGGCGCGCCCTCCACCCTCGTGCCCCCCTGTTGCTCCACCGACGCACTCCTTCCTCCTATATATACCTACGTACCCCCAAACTACCAGATACGGAGCCAAAACCCTAATTCCATACTTGTGACAAGTAATTCGGAACGGAGGGAGTAGTAGAAGTGCCACTTGGATGTTGGCGTCTGTCCCGCGGGCGCGTCGGAGGACGGCGACGTGGTGGGGGCAGTGGCGCAGTTGCTGAGAGGCGTCGTCTTGACGCCGCACTGGTCGGGGAGGCCGAGGGCTTGGCTACATACTCTTGGGCCGCTAGGTAAGTTTTCATCTCTCTCTCTATCTCTCTCTCTCTCTCTCTCTCTCTCTCTCTCTCTCTCTTTATTTCTGTCCTTTCCTTTAATATTTGAATATATTTTAGATCAAAAATTTGTAAAACCATCTAGAAAATTAACTGTGAATATAATGTATGTTTACAAAAACACGCACATTTTCATGCCGATGGGATTAACTGAGATGCTGGCCCACGAGCGTCGTCCGAGCATCCCCCCTTCACCACATCACCGTACCGAGTGATGTGGTTTAGTCCCACATCACCAGCGAGAGGCTCACCGACCTTAAATAACGGAGAGGACTATATGCAATAAACTACTTCTATTGTAATAAGAGCATCAATGCTCACTTTGTGAAGGAGATGATGATTTGATATTTGATCATCTCTTCATCTCTTTCACAAAGTAAGCATAGATGGTCTTACTATAATAAAAGTATTGTTTTTACAAGTGACATCATTTTCACAATTTATCTCATCAAACTAGAGCACATCACTATTATTTTTCATTTTCAAGAAAATCAAAGAAAAGTTAAAATTTGGCACAACTATGGGTGTTATCATTGTGAACATTGTTGCCATAGTAATAATAATTTTTCTAATATAAAAATTATTATTTGTATTTTTCAAGTGCATGAAATGGCTTTTGTGTGAAGGAAGTACCTGAAATAAGTTATAAAATTTAGTATTTTCATTTTTCATATAAGGTAGACCACATTGGAAGACCACCGACCAAGTTTCATGAATTTCAGAGTATTATTGGTATATTTTCAAGATTTACTAGATTTTTGGTGAATTATGAGATTATGCTGAAATTTGAACGACAAGTGTGATGTAGTTTGGTCCTGAAAATTGAGAAAACTCATTTTATGCTCTAACCTTGGTGGTGCATCCACTTGGGACAACCAAAGTTGAAATTCCGAACCATTTGATATGACTGCTCAATTTCAAGTTTTAGCCCATTTTCGAAAAAATCAAAGAAAATAAAAAAACCTCAAAAATTAAAATCGTTGTGCATGAAGCCCTCTTGTGTGAACTAGTAAGTGGGAAAAATCATACTTTAATACCACAAATTTAAAAAAGACCTTCACAAAATAGCCTATCTAGTATGAAGTTGCATGGATTTCAAGGCATATGCCCATGGCGCTGGCCACTTCCATACCATACTACATGATAACAAGTTAAAATTTGGCGCAACTATGGTTGTTCCCATTTTGAACATCGTTGCCATAGGAATAATAATTTTTCGGGAATAGAAATTATTGGTTCCATTTTTCAAGTGCAAGAAATGGCTTTTTTGTGAATGAAGTACCTGAAATAAGTTATAAAATTTGGTATTTTCATTTTTATAGAAGGTAGACCACATTGGAAGCCCATTTACCAAGTTTCAAGAATTTTAGAGTATTATTGATACATTTCCAAGATTTACTAAATTTACAATGAATTATGAGATTTTGCTCAAATTTGTACTACAAGTGTGATGTAGTTTGGTACTGAGAATTGACAAAACTCATTTTATGCTCTAATGTTGGTGGTGCATCCACTTGGGACAACCAAAGTTGAAGTTCTGAACCATTTGATATGAATGTTCAACATTTCAAGTTTTACCCCATTTTCAAAAAATCCAAAATTAAAATCCTTGTGCATGAAGCCCGCTTGTGTGAACTAGTAAGTGGGAAAAATCATAAACTTGTAACACCACAACTTAAAAATAACCTTCACAACATGATATATCGAGTATGCAGTTGCATGGATTTCAAGACATATACCCATGGCCGTGGCCACTTCCATGCCATACTCCATGATAATAAGTTAAAATTTGGCACAAATATGGGTGCTACCATCGTGAATATTGTTGCCATAGGAACAATAATTGTTTTGGAATAAAAAATAATATGATTTCCATTTTTCAAGTGCCAGAAATGTTTTTTTTTGTGAAGGAAGTACCTGAAATAAGTTATAAAATTTGGTCTTTTCATTTTTCATATAAGTTAGCCCACATTGGAAGCCCACTTAACAAGTTTCATGAATTTCAGAGTATTATGTCAATATTTTCAAGATTTACAGTGAATTATTGCTCAAATTTGAACTACAAGTGCGATGTAGTTTGGTACTAAAAATTGAAGAAAAATCATTTTATGCTCTAATGTTGGTGGGGAATCCACTTGGGACAACCAAAGTTAAAATTTCGAACCATTTGATAGGAATGTTCAACATTTCAAGTTTTTCCCCATTTTTGACAAAAATCAAAGAAAATAAAAAAAGCTTGAAAAATTAAAATCCTTATGCATTAAGGCCTCTTGTGTGGGTGGGTGGGAAAATCATAAAATTGCAATACCACAAGTTTTGAAAAGTCAACATTGTAAGTTTGACCTCATTTTAAGTAAGTTTTGCATGATGCTATTTTTTGGTCAGTTTTGCATGTTGCTATTTTTGGCAAGTTTTGCATGTTGCACTATGTTTGAGAATGTAAAACCCACTCAACATAGGAAATCCAAAATATAGCATACAACTGTTGATTAAACACATTGAAATAACATAATGTTTGCAGTTCAAAGGGCATCCACATGTCAGATCCTCATCACTAGGGAGACGCTGAAGATGGCAAGCCAGGCGGCGATGGGAGCGTTGAGCATTCTGCTCAAACTGCATCGAGAACTCATACTGCTCCACTGAAGGAAATATGCCCTAGAGGCAATAATAAAGTTGTTATTTATATTTCCTTATATCATGATAAATTTTTATTATTCATGTCAGAATTGTATTAACCGGAAACTTAGTACATGTGTGAATACATAGACAAATAGAGTGTCACTAGTATGCCTCTACTTGACTAGCTCGTTGAATCAAAGATGGTTAAGTTTCCTAGCCAAAGACATGAGTTGTCATTTGATTAACGGGATCACATCATTAGAGAATGATGTGATTGACTTGACCCATTTCGTTAGCGTAGCACTTGATCGTTTAGTTTATTTGCTATTGCTTTCTTCATGACTTATACGTGTTCCTATGACTATGAGATTATGCAACTCCCGAATACCAGAGGAACACTTTGTGTGCTACCAAACGTCACAATGTAACTGGGTGACTATAAAGGTGCTCTACAGGTGTCTCCGATGGTGTTTCTTGAGTTGGCATAGATCAAGATTAGGATTTGTCACTCCGTCTATCGGAGAGGAATCTCTGGGCCCTCTCGGTAATGCACATCACTATAAGCCTTGCAAGCAATGTGACTAATGAGTTAGTTCCGGGATGACGCATTACGAAACGAGTAAAGAGACTTGCCGGTAACGAGATTGAACTAGGTATTGAGATACCGACGATTGAATCTCGGACAAGTAACATACCGATGGCAAAAGGAACAACGTATGTTGTTATGCGGTTTAACCGATAAATATCTTCGTAGAATATGTGGGAGCCAATATGAACATCCAAGTTCCGCTATTGGTTATTGGCCGGAGATGAGTCTCGGTCATGTCTACATAGTTCTCGAACCCGCAGGGTCCACACGCTTAACGTTCGGTGACGATCGGTATTATGAGTTTATGTGTTTTGATGTACCGAAGGTAGTTCGGAGTCCCGGATATGATCACGGACATGATGAGGAGTCTCGAAATGGTCGAGACATAAAGATTGATATATTGGATGACTATAATCGGACACCGGATGAGTGCCGGGGGGTTATCGGAACCCCCGGGGGAACTAATGGGCCAACATGGGCCTTGTGAGAGAGACAGGAGGGGGCCTTACGGCTGGCCGTGCCACCCCCTTGAGGAGTCCGAATTGGACAAGGAGGGGGGGGGGGCGCCCCTCTTTCCCTCCCTCTCTTCCTCTCCTTCCTCCCCCTTCCTCCTCCTAGTTGGACTAGGAAAGGGGAAGTACTAGGAGGAGGACTCCTCCCCTCCTTGGCGCGCCCCAAGGGCCGGCCGGCCTCCCCCTTGCTCCTTTATATACAGGGGCAGGGGAACCCTAGAACACACAAGTTGATCATTGATCTCTTAGCCGTGTGCGGTGCCCCCCTCCCCCATAATCCACCTCGGTCATATCGTCTTAGTGCTTAGGCGAAGCCCTGCGCCGGTATCTTCATCATCACCGTCATCACGCCGTCGTGCTGATGAAGCTCTCCCTCGACACTCAGCTGGATTGAGAGTTCGTGGGATGTCACCGAGCCGAACGTGTGCAGATCGCGGAGGTGCCATACTTTCGGTACTAGGACCAGTTGGATCGTGAAGACGTACGACTACATCAACCGCGTTGTCATAACGCTTCCGCTTAAGGTCTACGAGGGTACGTGGACTACACTCTCCCCTCTCGTTGCTATGCATCACCATTATCTTGCGCGTGCGTATGAATTTTTTTGAAATTATTACGTTCCCCAATAGTGGCATCCGAGCCAGGTTTATGCGTAGATGTTATATGCACGAGTAGAACACCAAGGAGTTGTGGGCGCGGGTATATACATATTGCTTGCCGTCACTAGTTGATTCTTGATTCGGTGGTATTGTTGGATGAAGCAGCCCAGACCGACATTACGCGTACGCTTACGCGAGATTGGTTCTACCGACGTGCTTCGCACACAGGTGGTTAGTGGGTGTCAGTTTCTCCAACTTTAGTCGAATCGGATTCAATGAACAGGGTTCTTTTAGAAGATCAAAAAGCAATCACTATACCGCGTTGTGGTTTTTGATGCGTAGGTAAGAGCGGTTCTTGCTCAGCCCGTAGCAGCCACGTAAAACTTGCAACAAAAAAGTAGAGGACGTCTAACTTGTTTTTGCAGGGCATGTTGTGATGTGATATGGTCAAGACACGATGCTAAACTTTATTGTATGAGATGATCATGTTTTTTTAACATAGTTATCGGTAATTGGCAGGAGCCATATGGTTGTCACTTTATTGTATGAAATGCAATCGCCTTGTAATTGCTTCACTTTATCACTAAGCAGTAGCGATAGTCATTGCAGCAATAGTTAGCGAGACGAAAACGATGCTTCAATGAAGATCAAGGTGTCAAGCTGGTGACGATGGTGATCATGACGGTGCTTTGGAGATGGAGATCAAAGGCACAAGATGATGATGGCCATATCATATCACTTATATTGATTGCATGTGATGTTTATCCTTTATGCATCTTATTTTGCTTAGTATGGTGATAACATTATGAGATGATCTCTCATTAAATTTTAAGGTACAAGTGTTCTCCCTGAGTATGCACCGTTGCGAAAGTTCGTCGTGTCGAGACACCACGTTATGATCAGGTGTGATAAGCTCTACATTCACATACAACGGGTGCAAGCTAGTTTTGCACACGCAGAATACTCGGGTTAAACTTGACGAGCCTAGCATATGCAGATATAGCCTCGAAACACTGAGATCGAAAGGTCGAGCGTGAATCATATAGTAGATATGATCAACATAGTGATGTTCACCATTGAAAACTACTCCATCTCACGTGATGATCGGACATGGTTCAGTTGATATGTATCACGTGATCACTTAGTGTTGGAAATATGCCCTAGAGGCAATAATAAAAGCATTATTATTATATTTCCTTGTTCATGATAATTGTCTTTATTCATGCTATAATTGTGTTATCCGGAAATCGTAATACATGTGTGAATAACAGACACCAACATGTCCCTAGTAAGCCTCTAGTTGACTAGCTCGTTGATCAACAGATAGTCATGGTTTCCTGACTATGGACATTGGATGTCATTGATAACGAGATCACATCATTAGGAGAATGATGTGATGGACAAGACCCAATCCTAAACATAGCACAAGATCGTATAGTTCGTTTGCTAGAGTTTTCCAATGTCAAGTATCCTTTCCTTAGACCATGAGATCGTGTAACTCCCGGATACCTTAGGAGTGCTTTGGGTGTACCAAACGTCACAACATAATTGGGTGACAATAAAGGTATACTACGGGTATCACCGAAAGTGTCTGTTGGGTTGACACGGATCAAGACCGGGATTTGTCACTCCGTATGACAGAGAGGAATCACTGGGCCCACTCGGTAATGCATCATCATTATGAGCTCAAAGTGACCAAGTGTCTGGTCACGGGATCATGCATTACAGTACGAGTAAAGTGACTTGCCGGTAACGAGATTGAACGAGGTATTGGGATACCGACGATCGAATCTCGGGCAAGTAACATACCGACTGGCAAAGGGAATTGAATACGGGGTTGCTTGAATCCTCGACATCGTGGTTCATCCGATGAGATCATCGTGGAGCATGTGGGAGCCAACATGGGTATCCAGATCCCGCTGTTGGTTATTGACCGGAGAGTCGTCTCGGTCATGTCTGCATGTCTCCCGAACCCGTAGGGTCTACACACTTAAGGTTCGGTGAGGCTAGGGTTGTGAAGATATGTATATGCAGTAACCCGAATGTTGTTCGGAGTCCCGGATGAGATCCCGGACGTCACGAGGAGTTCCGGAATGGTCCGGAGGTAAAGAATTATATATAGGAAGTGCTGTTTCGGCCATCGGGACAAGTTTCGGGGTCACCGGTATTGTACCGGGACCACCGGAAGGGTCCCGGGGGTCCATCGGGTGGGGCCACCCATCCCGGAGGGCCCCATGGGCCAAAGTGGGGAGGGGAACCAGCCCATAGTGGGCTGGTGCGCCCCCCTAGGCCCATCCCATGCGCCTAGGGTTGAAACCCTAGGGGTGGGGGGCGCCCCACCTTGGCTTGGGGGCCACTCCAGCCCTGGCCGCCGCCCCCCCTAGGAGATCTCATCTCCTAGGACCGGCGCCCCCCTAGGGGAGGCTATATATATGAGGGGGAGGGAGGGGGCAGCCTCACCCTGAGTCCTAGCGCCTCCCTCTCCCCTGCTACACCTCTTCCTCTCGTAGTATAAGGCGAAGCCCTGCTGCTGTGACGCCCTGCATCCACCACCACGCCGTCGTGCTGCTGGATCTTCATCAACCTCTCCTTCCCCCTTGCTGGATCAAGAAGGAGGAGACGTCACGCTGACCGTATGTGTGTTGAACGTGGATGTGCCGTCCATTCGGTGCTAGGATCTCCGGTGATTTGGATCACGTCGTGTACGACTACCTCATCCCCGTTCTTTGAACGCTTCCGCTCGCGATCTACAAAGGTATTTAGATGCATCCGATCACTCGTTGCTAGATGAACTCATAGATGGATCTTGGTGAAACACGTAGGAAAATTTTTGTTTTCTGCAACGTTCCCCAATAGTGGCATCATGAGCTAGGTCTATGCGTAGTTCTTCTTGCGCGAGTAGAACACAATTGGTTGTGGGTGTAGATGTTGTCAACTTTCTTGCCGCTACTAGTCTTATCTTTCTTCAACGATATTGTGGGATGAAGCGGGCCGGACCAACCTTACACGTACGCTTATGTGAGACCGGTTCCACCGACTAACATGCACTAGTTGCATAAGGTGGCTGGCGGGTGTCTGTCTCTCCCACTTTAGTTGGAGCAGATTCGATGAAAAGGGTCCTTATGAAGGGTAAATAGAAGTTGACAAATCACGTTGTGGCTTTCACGTAGGTAAGAAAACGTTCTTGCTAGAACCCTAATTCAGCCACGTAAAACTTGCAACAACAATTAGAGGACGTCTAACTTGTTTTTGCAGCAAGTGCTTTGTGATATGATATGGCCAAAGTTGTGATGAATGATGAATGATATATATGTGATGTATGAGATGTTCATGCTATTTTAATAGGAATCATGACTTGCATGTCGATGAGTATGACAACCGGCAGGAGCCATAGGAGTTGTCTTTATTTTTTATATGACCTGCGTGTCATTGAGAAATGCCATGTAAATTACTTTACTTTATTGCTAAACGCGTTAGCCATAGTAGTAGAAGTAATAGTTGGCGAGCAACTTCATGGAGACATGATGGTGGAGATCATGATGATGGAGATCATGGTGTCAAGCCGGTGACAAGATGATCATGGAGCCCCAAGATAGAGATCAAAGGAGCTATGTGATATTGGCCATATCATGTCACTATTATTATTTGATTGCATGTGATGTTTATCATGTTTTTGCATCTTGTTTACTTAGAACGACGGTAGTAAATAAGATGATCCCTCATAATAATTTCAAGAAAGTGTTCCCCCTAACTGTGCACCGTTGCGACAGTTCGTTGTTTCGAAGCACCACGTGATGATCAGGTGTGATAGATTCTAACGTTCACATACAACGGGTGTAAGACAGATTTACACATGCAAACACTTAGGTTGACTTGACGAGCCTAGCATGTGTACAGACATGGCCTCGGAACACAGAGGACCGAAAGGTCGAGCATGAGTCGTATAGAAGATACGATCAACATGAAGATGTTCACCGACGTTGACTGGTCCGTCTCACGTGATGATCGGACACGGCCTAGTTGACTCGGATCATGTTATACTTAGATGACTAGAAGAGGGATGTCTATCTAAGTGGGAGTTCATCGAATAATTTGATTAGATGAACTTAATTATCATGAACTTAGTCTAAAATATTTACAATATGTCTTGTAGATCAAATGGCCAACGTAGTCCTCAACTTCAACGCGTTCCTAGAGAAAACCAAGCTGAAAGATGATGGCAGCAACTATACAAACTTGGTCCGGAACCTGAGGATCATCCTCACAACTGCCAAGAAAGATTATGTCCTACAAGCACCGCTGGGTGACGCACCTATTCTCCCTGCAGAACAAGACGTTATGAACGCTTGGCAGGCATGTACCGATGACTACTCCCTAGTTCAGTGCGGCATGCTTTACAGCTTAGAGCCAGGGCTCCAAAAGCGTTTTGAGAGACATGGAGCATATGAGATGTTCGAAGAGCTGAAAATGGTTTTTCAAGCTCATGCCCGGGTCGAGAGATATGAAGTCTCCGACAAATTCTTCAGCTGTAAGATGGAGGAAAATAGTTCTGTCAGTGAGCACATACTCACTATGTCTGGGTTACATAACCGCTTGACTCAGCTGGGAGTTAATCTCCTGGATGACGCGGTCATTGACAGAATCCTTCAGTCGCTTCCACCAAGCTACAAGAGCTTTGTGATGAACTTCATTAAGCAGGGAATGGAAAAGACCATTCCTGAAGTATTTGCTATGCTGAAATCAGCAGAGGTAGAAGTCAAGAAGGAACATCAAGTGTTGATGGTCAATAAAACCACTAAGTTCAAGAAGGGCAAGGGTAAAAAGAACTTCAAGAAGGACGGCAAGGGAGTTGCCGCGCCCGGCAAGCAAGCTGCTGGGAAGAAGCCAAAGAATGGACCCAAGCCCGAGACTGAGTGCTTTTATTGCAAGGAAAGTGGTCACTGGAAGCGGAACTGCCCCAAATACTTAGCGGACAAGAAGGCCGGCAAAACAAAAGGTATATGTGATATACATGTAATTGATGTGTACCTTACCAGTACTCGTAGTAGCTCCTGGGTATTTGATACCGGTGCAGTTGCTCACATTTGTAACTCAAAGCAGGAGCTTCGGAATAAACGGAGATTGGCGAAGGACGAGGTGATAATGCGCGTCGGGAATGGTTCCAAGGTCGATGTGATCGCCGTCGGCACGCTGCCTCTACATTTACCTACGGGATTAGTTTTGAACCTCAACAATTGTTATTTAGTGCCAAGTTTGAGCATGAACATTGTATAGGGATCTCGTTTAATTTGAGATGACTACTCATTTAAATCCGAGAATAATGGTTGTTCTATTTATATGAGAGATATGTTTTATGGTCATGCTCCGATCGTGAATGGTTTATTCTTAATGACTCTCGAGCGTAATGCTACACATATTCATAGTGTGAGTACCAAAAGATGTAAGGTTGATAATGATAGTCCCATATACTTGTGGCACTGCCGCCTTGGTCACATAGGTGTCAAACGCATGAAGAAGCTCCATGTAGATGGACTTTTAGAGTCTCTTGATTATGAATCATTTGACACGTGTGAACCATGCCTCATGGGTAAAATGACCAAGACTCCGTTCTCAGGAACAATGGAGCGAGCAACCAACTTATTGGAAATCATACATACTGATGTGTGCGGTCCAATGAGTGTTGAGGCTCGCGGTGGCTATCGTTATGTTCTCACCCTCACTGATGACTTGAGTAGATATGGGTATATCTATTTGATGAAACACAAGTCTGAAACCTTTGAAAAGTTCAAGGAATTTCAGAGTGAGGTTGAGAATCAACGTGACAGGAAAATCAAGTTTCTACGATCAGATCGTGGAGGAGAATACTCGAGTCACAAATTTGGCACACACTTAAGAAAATGTGGAATAGTTTCACAACTCACGCCGCCTGGAACACCTCAGCGTAATGGTGTGTCTGAACGTCGTAATCGCACTCTATTAGATATGGTGCGATCTATGATGTCTCATACCGATTTACCGCTATCTTTTTGGGGCTATGCTTTAGAGACTGCCGCATTCACTTTAAATAGGGCTCCGTCGAAATCCGTTGAGACGACACCGTTTGAATTATGGTTTGGGAAGAAACCTAAGCTGTCGTTTCTAAAAGTTTGGGGATGCGATGCTTATATCAAGAAACTTCAACCTGAAAAGCTCGAACCCAAGTCGGAAAAATGCGTCTTCATAGGATACCCTAAAGAAACTGTTGGGTATACCTTCTACCTCAGATCTGAAGGCAAGATCTTTATTGCCAAGAATGGATCCTTTCTAGAGAAGGAGTTTCTCTTGAAAGAAGTAAGTGGGAGGAAAGTAGAACTTGATGAAGTATTACCTCTTGAACCGGAAAAGGGCGCAACTCAAGAAAATGTTCCTGAGGTGCCTGCACCGACTAGAGAGGAAGTTATTGATGATGATCAAGATACTTCTGATCAAGCTCCTACTGAAATTCGAAGGTCCACAAGGAAACGTTCCGCACCAGAGTGGTACAGCAACCCTGTCTTGGAAATCATGTTGTTAGACAACGGTGAACCTTCGAACTATGAAGAAGCGATGGCGGGCCCGGATTCCGACAAATGGCTAGAAGCCATGAAATCCGAGATAGGATCCATGTATGAAAACGAAGTATGGACTTTGACTGACTTGCCCGTTGAGCGGCGAGCCATAGAAAATAAATGGATCTTTAAGAAGAAGACAGACGCGGATGGTAATGTGACCATCTATAAAGCTCGGCTTGTCGCTAAGGGTTATCGACAAGTTCAAGGTGTTGACTACGATGAGACTTTCTCACCGGTAGCGAAGCTAAAGTCCGTCCGAATCATGTTAGCAATTGCCGCATTCTACGATTATGAGATATGGCAAATGGACGTCAAAACGGCATTCCTTAATGGTTTCCTTAAGGAAGAATTGTATATGATGCAGCCGGAAGGTTTTGTCGATCCTAAGAATGCTGACAAGGTGTGCAAGCTCCAACGCTCGATTTATGGGCTGGTGCAAGCATCTCGGAGTTGGAACATTCGCTTTGATGAGATGATCAAAGTGTTTGGGTTTACGCAGACTTATGGAGAAGCCCGCGTTTACAAGAAAGTGAGTGGGAGCTCTGTAGCATTTCTCGTATTATATGTAGATGACATACTTTTGATGGGAAATGATATAGAACTCTTGGACAGCATTAAGGCCTACTTGAATAAGAGTTTTTCAATGAAGGACCTTGGAGAAGCTGCTTATATATTAGGCATCAAGATCCATAGAGATAGATCAAGACGCCTCATAGGTCTTTCACAAAGCACATACCTTGAGAAGATATTGAAGAAGTTCAAGATGGATCAGGCTAAGAAGGGGTTCTTACCTGTGTTACAAGGTATGAAATTGAGCTCAGCTCAATGTCCGACCACGACAGAAGATATAGAAGAGATGAGTGTCATCCCCTATGCCTCAGCCATAGGTTCTATTATGTATGCCATGCTGTGTACCAGACCTGATGTAAACCTTGCCGTAAGTTTGGTAGGAAGGTACCAAAGTAATCCCGGCAAGGAACACTGGACAGCGGTCAAGAATATCCTAAGTACCTGAAAAGGACTAAGGAAATGTTTCTCGTTTATGGAGGTGACGAAGAGCTCGTCGTAAAGGGTTACGTCGACGCTAGCTTCGACACAGATCTGGATGACTCAAAGTCACAAACCGGATACATGTATATTTTGAATGGTGGGGCAGTAAGCTGGTGCAGTTGCAAGCAGAGCGTCATGGCGGGATCTACATGTGAAGCGGAGTACATGGCAGCCTCGGAGGCAGCACATGAAGCAATTTGGGTGAAGGAGTTCGTCACCGACCTCGGAGTCATACCCAATGCGTCGAGGCCAATCAAACTCTTCTGTGACAACACTGGAGCTATTGCACTTGCCAAGGAGCCCAGGTTTCACAAGAAGACCAGGCACATCAAGCGTCGCTTCAACTCCATTTGTGAAAATGTTCAAGATGGAGACATAGATATTTGTAAAGTACATACGGACCTGAATGTAGCAGATCCGTTGACTAAACCTCTCCCTAGAGCAAAACATGATCAACACCAGCATTCCATGGGTGTTCGATTCATCACAATGTAACTAGATTATTGACTCTAGTGCAAGTGGGAGACTGTTGGAAATATGCCCTAGAGGCAATAATAAAAGCATTATTATTATATTTCCTTGTTCATGATAATTGTCTTTATTCATGCTATAATTGTGTTATCCGGAAATCATAATACATGTGTGAATAACAGACACCAACATGTCCCTAGTAAGCCTCTAGTTGACTAGCTCGTTGATCAACAGATAGTCATGGTTTCCTGACTATGGACATTGGATGTCATTGATAACGAGATAACATCTTTAGGAGAATGATGTGATGGACAAGACCCAATCCTAAACATAGCACAAGATCGTATAGTTCGTTTGCTAGAGTTTTCCAATGTCAAGTATCCTTTCCTTAGACCATGAGATCGTGTAACTCCCGGATACCGTAGGAGTGCTTTGGGTGTACCAAACGTCACAACGTAACTGGGTGACAATAAAGGTATACTACGGGTATCTCCGAAAGTGTCTGTTGGGTTGACACGGATCAAGACCGGGATTTGTCACTCCGTATGACGGAGAGGTATCACTGGGCCCACTCGGTAATGCATCATCATTATGAGCTCAAAGTGACCAAGTGTCTAGTCATGGGATCATGCATTACGGTACGAGTAAAGTGACTTGCCGGTAACGAGATTGAACGAGGTATTGGGATACCAACGATCGAATCTCGGGCAAGTAACATACCGACTGGCAAAGGGAATTGAATACGGGGTTGCTTGAATCCTCGACATCGTGGTTCATCCGATGAGATCATCGTGGAGCATGTGGGAGCCAACATGGGTATCCAGATTCTGCTGTTGGTTATTGACCGGAGAGTCGTCTCGGTCATGTCTGCATGTCTCCCGAACCCATAGGGTCTACACACTTAA
The DNA here is from genome assembly GCF_002162155.2 of Triticum dicoccoides. Classification (NCBI taxonomy): domain Eukaryota; kingdom Viridiplantae; phylum Streptophyta; class Magnoliopsida; order Poales; family Poaceae; genus Triticum; species Triticum dicoccoides. The sequence continues at coordinate 40,564,901 of NC_041380.1, forward strand.
GGTTCGGTGATGCTAGGGTTGTGAAGATATGTATATGCAGTAACCTGAATGTTGTTCGGAGTCCCGGATGAGATCCCGGACGTCACGAGGAGTTCCGGAATGGTCCGGAGGTAAAGAATTATATATAGGAAGTGCTGTTTCGGCTATTGGGACAAGTTTCGGGGTCACCGGTATTGTACCGGGACCACCGGAAGGGTCCCGGGGGTCCACCGGGTGGGGCCACCCATCCCGGAGGGCCCCATGGGCCAAAGTGGGGAGGGGAACCAGCCCATAGTGGGCTGGTGCGCCCCCGTGCGCCCCCCTAGGCCCACCCCATGCGCCTAGGGTTGAAACCCTAGGGGTGGGGGGGCGCCCCACCTTGGCTTGGGGGCCACTCCAGCCCTGGCCGCCGCCCCCCCTAGGAGATCTCATCTCCTAGGGCCGGCGCCCCCCTAGGGGAGGCTATATATATGAGGGGGAGGGAGGGGGCAGCCGCACCTTGAGTCCTGGCGCCTCCCTCTCCCCTGCTACACCTCTTCCTCTCGTAGTATAAGGCAAAGCCCTGCTGCTGTGACGCCCTGCATCCACCACCACGCTGTCGTGCTGCTGGGTCTTCATCAACCTCTCCTTCCCCCTTGCTGGATCAAGAAGGAGGAGACGTCACGCTGACCGTACGTGTGTTGAACGCGGATGTGCCGTCCGTTCGGTGCTAGGATCTCCGGTGATTTGGATCACGTCGTGTACGACTACCTCGTTGCTAGGGGAAGGTATGCAGATCTACAAAGGTATGTAGATGCATCCGATCACTCGTTGCTAGATGAACTCATAGATGGATCTTGGTGAAACACGTAGGAAATTTTTTGTTTTCTGCAACGTTCCCCAACACTTAGATGATTAGAGAGATGTCTATCTAAGTGGGAGTTCTTAAGTAATTTGATTAATTGAACTTTAATTTATCATGAAATTAGTACCTGATAGTATCTTGCATGTCTATGTTGTTGTAGATAGATGGCCCGTGTTGTTGTTCCGTTGAATTTTAATGCATTCTAAGAGAAAGCTAAGTTGAAATATGATGGTAACAACTACACGGACTGTGTCCATAACTTGAGGATTATCCTCATTGCTGCACAAAAGAATTACGTCCTGCAAGCAGCGCTGGGTGACAAGCCTGCTGTAGATGCTACTGACGATGCTAAGAACGTCTGGCAGAGCAAAGTTGATGACTACTCGATAGTTCAGTGTGCCATGCTTTACGATTTAGAATCGGGACTTCAACGACGTTTTGAACGTCATGGAGCATATGAGATGTTCCAGGAGTTAAAGTTAATATTTCAGGCAAATGCCCGGGTTGAGAGATATGAAGTCTCCAATAAGTTCTACAGCTGCAAAATGGAGGAGAATAGTTCTGTCAGTGAGCATATACTTAAAATGTCTGGGTATAACAATCACTTGATTCAACTGGGAGTTAATCTTCCTGATGATAGTGTCATTAACAGAATTCTTCAATTACTGCCACCAAGCTACAAGAGCTTCATGATGAACCATAATATGCAAGGGATGGATAAGACTATTCCCGAGCTCTTCGCAATGCTAAAGGCTGCGGAGGTAGAAATCAAGAAGGTGCATCAAGTGTTGATGGTAAAAAAGACCACCAGTTTCAAGAAGGGCAAAGGGAAGAAAGGGAACTTCAAGAAGAACAGCAAGCAAGTTGCTGCTCAAGTGAAGAAGCCCAAGTCTGGACCTAAGCCTGAGATTGAGTGCTTCTACTGCAAAGAGACTGGTCACTGAAAGCGAAACCGCCCCAAGTATTTGGCGGATAAGAAGGATGGCAAAGTGAAAGGTATATTTGATATACATGTTATTGATGTGTACCTTACTAATGCTTGCAGTAGCGCCTGGGTATTTGATACTGGTTCTATTGCTAATATTTGCAACTCGAAACAGGGGCTACGAACTAAGTGAATATTGGCTAAGGACGAGGTGACGATGCGCGTGCGAAATGGTTCCAAAGTCGATGTGATCGCCGTCGGCATGCTACCTCTACATCTACCTTCGGGATTAGTTTTAGACCTAAATAATTGTTATTTGGCGCCTGCTTTGAGCATGAACATTATATCTAGATCTTGTTTGATGCGAGACGGTTATTCATTTAAATTAGATAATAATGGTTGTTCTATTTATATGAGTAATATCTTTTATGGTCATGCACCCTTGAGGAATGGTCTATTTTTACTAAATCTTGATAGTAGTGATACACATGTTCATAGTGTTGAAGCCAAAAGATGCAGAGTTGATAATGATAGTGCAACTTATTTGTGGCACTGCCGTTTGGGTCATATTGGTGTAAAGCTCATGAAGAAACTCCATTCCGATGGACTTCTGGAATCACTTGGTACTTGCGAACCATGCCTCATGGGCAAGATGACTAAAACTCCGTTCTCCAGAACAATGGAGCGAGCAACAGAGTTATTGGAAATCATACATACTGATGTATGTGGTCCAATGAACATTGAGGCTCACGGCGGATATCGTTATTTTCTCACCTTCACAGATGATTTGAGTACATATGGGTATATCTACTTAATGAAACATAAGTCTGAAACATTTGAAAAGTTCAAAGAATTTCAGAGTGAAGTGGAAAATCATCGTAACAAGAAAATAAAGTTTCTACGATCTGATCGTGGAGGAGAATATTTGAGTTACGAGTTTGGTCTTCATTTGAAACAATGTGGAATAGTTTCGCAACTTACGCCACCTAGAACACCACAGCGTAATGGTATGTCCGAATGTCGTGGTCGTACTTTACTAGATATGATGCGATCTATGATGTCTCTTACTGATTTATCGCTATCGTTTTGGGGTTATGCTTTAGATACGGCCGCATTCACGTTAAATAGGGCACTATCTAAATCCGTTGAGATGACAACTTATGAACTGTGGTTTGGCAAGAAACCCAAGTTGTCGTTTCTTAAAGTTTGGGGCTGCGATGCTTATGTGAAAAAGCTTCAACCAAATAAGCTCGAACCCAAATTGGAGAAATGTGTCTTCATAGCATACCCAAAGGAAACTGTTGGGGTACACTTTCTATCACAGATCCGAAGGCAAGATATTCGTTGCTAAGAATGGATCCTTTCTAGAGAAGTAGTTTCTCTCGAAAGAAGTGACTGGGAGGAAAGTTGAACTTGATGAGGTAACTGTACCTGCTCCCTTATTGGAAAGTAGTTCATCACTGAAATCAGTTCCAGTTATTACTACGCTAGTAAGTGAGGAAGCTAATGATAATGATCATGAAACTTCTGATCAAGTTACTACCGAACCTCGTAGGTCAACCAGAATAAGATCCGCACCAGAGTGGTACGGTAATCATATTCTAGAAGTCATGTTACTTGACCATGACGAACCTATGAACTATGAGGAAGCGACGATGAGCCCAGATTTCGTGAAATGGCTTGAAGCCATGAAATCTGAGATGGGATCCATGTATGAGAACAAAGTATGGACTTTGGTTGACTTGCCCGATGATCGGCAAGCCATCGAGAATAAATGGATCTTCAAGAAGAAGACTGACGCTAACGGTAATATTACTGCCTACAAAGCTCGACTTGTTGCAAAAGGTTTTCGACAAGTTCAAGGAGTTGACTACGATGAGACTTTCTCACCCTTAGCGATGCTTAAGTCCGTCCGAATCATGTTAGAAATTGCCGCATTTTATGATTATGAAATTTGGCCAATGGATGTAAAGACTGCATTCATGAATGGATTTTTGGAAGAAGAGTTATATATGATGCAACCTGAAGGTTTTATCGATCCAAAGGGTACTAACAAAGTGTGCAAGCTCCAGCGATCCATTTATGGACTGGTGCAAGCATCTCGGAGTTGCAATAAATGTTTTGATAGTGTGATCAAAGCATATGGTTTTATACAAGAAAGTGAGTGGGAGCTCTGTAGAATTTCTAATATTATATGTTCATGACATATTATTGATTGGAAATGATATATAATTTCTGGATAGCATAAAAGGATACTTGAATAAGAGTTTTTCAATGAAAGACCTCGGTGAAGCTGCGTATATATTATGCATCAAGATCTATATAGATAGATCAAGACGCTTAATTGGATTTTCACAAAGAAAATACCTTGATAAAGTTTTGAAGAAGTTCAAAATGGATCAAGCAAAGAATGGGTTCTTGCCTGTGTTACAAGGTGTGAAATTGAGTCAGACTCAATGCCCGACCACTGCAGAAGATAGAGAGAAAACAAAAGTCATTCCCTATGCTTCGGCCATAGGTTCTATCATGTATGCAATGCTGTGTACCAGACCTGATGTGTGCCTTGCTATTAGTTTAGCAGGGAGGTACCAAAGTAATCCAGGAGTGAATCACTGGACAACGGTCAAGAACATCCTAAAATACCTAAAAAGGACTAAGGATATGTTTCTCGTTTATGGAGGTGAAAAAGAGCTCGTCATAAAAGGTTACGTCGATGCAAGTTTTGACACTGATCTGAATGACTCTAAGTCACAAACCGGATACGTATTTATATTGAACAGTGCAGCTGTCAGTTGGTGCAGTTCTAAGCAAAGCGTCATGGTGGGATCTACATGTGAAGCAGAGTACATAGCTGCTTCGGAAGCAGCAAATGAAGGAGTCTGGATGAAGGAGTTCATATTCGATCTAGGTGTCATACCTAGTGCATCGGGTCCAATGAAAATCTTTTGTGACAATACTGGTGCAATTGCCTTGGCAAAGGAATCCAGATTTCACAAGAGAACCAAGCACATCAAGAGACGCTCAATTCCATCTGCGATCAAGTCAAGGAGGGAGACATAGAGATTTGCAAGATACATACGGATCTGAATATTGCAGACCCGTTGACTAAGCCTCTCTCACGAGCAAAATATGATCAGCACCAAGACTCCATGGGTATTAGAATCATTACTGTGTAATCTAGATTATTGACTGTAGTGCAAGTGGGAGACTGAAGGAAATATGCCCTAGAGGCAATAATAAAGTTGTTATTTATATTCCCTTATATCATGATAAATGTTTATTATTCATGCTAGAATTGTATTAACCAGAAACTTAGTACATGTGTGAATACATAGACAAACAGAGTGTCACTAGTATGCCTCTACTTGACTAGCTCGTTGAATCAAAGATGGTTAAGTTTCTTAGCCATAGACATGAGTTGTCATTTGATTTACAGGATCACATCATTAGAGAATGATGTGATTGACTTGACCCATTCCGTTAGCCTAGCACTTGATCGTTTAGTTTATTTGCTATTGCTTTCTTCATGACTTATACATGTTCATATGACTATGAGATTATGCAACTCCCGAATACCGAAGGAACACTTTGTGTGCTACCAAACGTCACAACGTAACTGGGTGATTATAAAGGTGCTCTACAGGTGTCTCCGTTGGTGTTTGTTGAGTTGGCATAGATCAAGATTAGGATTTGTCACTTCGTCTATCGGAGAGGTATATCTAGGCCCTCTCGGTAATGCACATCACTATAAGCCTTGCAAGCAATGTAACTAATGAGTTAGTTGCGGTATGATGCATTACAGAACGAGTGAAGAGACTTGCTGGTAACGAGATAGAACTAGGTATTGAGATACCGACGATCGAATCTCGGGCAAGTAACATACCGATGGCAAAAGGAACAACGTATGTTGTTATGCGGTTTGACCGATAAAGATCTTCGTAGAATATGTGGGAGCCAATATGAACATCCAGGTTCCGCTATTGGTTATTGACCGGAGATGAGTCTCGTTCATGTCTACATAGTTCTCGAACCCGTAGGATCTGCATGCTTAACGTTCGGTATTACGAGTTTATGTGTTTTGATGTACCGAAGGTAGTTCGGAGTCCCGGATATGATCACGGACATGACGAGGAGTCTCGAAATGGTCAAGACATAAAGATTGATATATTGGATGACTATATTTGGACACCGGCTGAGTTCCGGGGGTCACCGGATAATTATCGGAGTGCCGGGGGGTTATCGGAACCCCCGGGGGAACTAATGGGCCAACATGGGCCTTGTGAGAGAGAGAGAGGAGGGGGCCTTAGGGCTGGCCGCGCGCCCCCCTTGAGGAGTCCGAATTGGACAAGGAGGGGGCGGCGCCCCCCCTTTACCTCCCTCTCTCCCTCTCCTTCCTCCCCCCTTCCTCCTCCTAGTTGGACTAGGAAAGGGGGAGTCCTACTCCTACTAGGAGGAGGACTCCTCCCCTCCTTGGCGCGCCCCAAGGGCCGGCCGGCCTCCCCCTTGCTCCTTTATATACGGGGCAGGGGGCACCCTAGAACACAGAAGTTGATCATTGATCTCTTAGCCGTGTGCGGTGCCCCCTCCACCATAATCCACCTCGGTCATATCGTCTTAATGCTTAGGAGAAGCCCTGCACCGGTAGCTTCATCATCACCATCATCACGCCGTTGTGCTGACGAAGCTCTCCCTCGACACCTCAGCTGGATCGAGAGTTCGTGGGACGTCACCGAGCCGAACGTGTGCAGATCGCGGAGGTGCCGTACTTTCGGCACTAGGATCGGTCGGATCGTGAAGAGGTACGACTACATCAACCGCGTTGTCATAACGCTTCCGCTTATGGTCTACGAGGGTACGTGGACTACACTCTCCCCTCTCGTTGCTATGCATCACCATGATCTTGCGTGTGCGTAGGAATTTTTTTGAAATTACTTTGTTCCCCAACATCCAGCACTATTGGGGCATTCTTGCAGCCAGCCTTGGCCTCCATGGTGACCAACGCCAGATCATTGCCGGCATCAGCCTCCAAGGGCTCCTGTCAACCATCTGCCCATCCTTGTATTCCAAATTAACCATGTTTTCTTGAGGATGATTAGTGATGATCTCCAAACCATGTATAGCCCAATTTCCCATGGAAACAAATTAAAGAGAGGATTTTGGAATCCTTTGCATCATTAGTAATCATATCAGAGTGGATATCTTGGTTCTTACAACATAAACCAGTGTAAACTCAGGTGTGATGAGCGTAAGAATAGCACTCATTAATCCTCAACTCTGACTGCAATTAGTGCTCATTTTAGCATAAATTTATGAGTAAGTGCAAGATGAATATCCAAGAATCAAGATCGTCTCTCGTTAAGTGTTCATGACTAAAATTTGTAATCAATAAAAATGTGCTGCCACGGAAAGCATTTGTGTACATTACAGTAGCATGGCTGGCCTAGAGGCATCTATACAAATCACATGCCTAAACTTACACATGATCAAGGGTAGCCAATGACATAAAAAGCTCTTTGTGAAGTGTCCATATTTCTCACCAGAAAAGAAAGAAAGAAAGAAAGAGAGGGAGGCTCTTTCAGGTGGGCAGAACAGTTTGACCTTGTTGGGCCACTCCTTCCATCCGGTTCATAAATCAGGCACATATTTAAAATTTATTTTAACCATCAGTTAGACCAAATGATATGTAAATAAGATGTCATAAAACTTGTACCATTCGTATCTATTTAAATATGAATCCATTGTGCGTGGGGAACTTATAAATTCAGATGGAAGGAGTAAAATGTAACGGGTGCACATCGGCCACCGCGAAATGCGCCACCGGCAAGGAGTATAGTGGGACGACTCGTATGTGGAGTCTTATCCCTTAGACTAATTAGTAGAGGTAGTGAACTCGAGGAGGATATATATACTAGTAACCTCATAAGTATGGCGTGATCTAGTTGCCTCTAAATAGATTCATCAATATGGGTGCTCTAACTATTGTCTGTCAATGTGTACATGCATGCATAATTCCCATGACATCTCTACTCTATTGTCAGAGTAATGGGCCACGGATAGGCTAACCCGAGTCCCAAAACCTTTCAAGACATCGGGGCAGGCTGCGCCCCTCAAGACCCCAGGATAAAGAGCCGCCTTCTGAGGAGTCGGCGGCAAGGCCACCGACTAGCCACTCGCGGCCGAGTCTCAAGGACGACTTCAGGACAAACCGACTCCTGACCGACGACTTCCCAAGAAGCCGGCCTTGGGGAGTCGGCCCGCGACTCCAGCGAAACCCCACGTCCTCATCAAGAGGGACAGGACAGGGGAGTGGCTACAGTGAAGACTGCTCCCACCCCTTTCCAAAGGCAAGCATGGTCACAGTATGCCGTACTGTGCAGATCTCCGTGCGGCGTGGAACTGTTGCCGTGCCGGCCCTGACGTCAGCACCGAAGGACCGAATCCTGCGCCCACGACAGCTTGTCTGTACGACCCTGGGCGGTGGGTCCCACCAGCCAGTGGGACCCCAGGAGACGGCAAGTGCACCACAAGTTGGACCCTTCAGGAGTCGGCCCCCGAGAGTCGGCCGGCTCCTCCCCCGGGCCCATGCGCCATTAACCAGATGTGACGGAGAGTGGCAATAGTGATTGCCCGCCAGGCGGCGGGGCTGTTGCCATGACTCCATGATGAAGCCTGCGTCATTAGAAGCACAACTACAGTAATCAGCAGCCGGTAAGACCCGCCCGCGGTGGACGCGGCCTGTCGGCTCCGTACCTAGCCAGTCGGCGGGCCCCAACAGACAGCGGAGAAGACGGAGGCCGGAGGCACTGACGGCTGGGCCTGCGCCCAGCCGGATTACCACTGTACCCCTGGGAGGTAGGCCTATATAAACCCCCCAGGGCACCCATGTAAAGGGTTGGAATCCATTAGCTCTAGACCAGATCATCTAGGAGGGAGAGAGCTAGCCTTGCCCTCTCCTACCTCCAGAAAATAGCTCAAGGAGCAATCGTGTAAACACTTTGCCATAGTGATCATGCGGAGACCCCATAGAGCAGCAGTAGGGGTATTATCTCCCCGGAGAGCACTGAAGCTGGGTAAAATTCACCGGCGTGCATGTCTACGCCTCATCCCGTTTCCAGGCACCGGCGACGTTCTACTCGCCCCCACTATTATAAGCCATCCTTTGGCATATGTCGCACCCAACCCCCGACATTTGGCGCCCACTGTGGGGCCTGGTGCACCGCCGTACGGAGACCTGTTCTGGACGGGAACCCTTTTCCTCCCTGGCGAGCGCAGCCAGCTAGGCACGCCAGACGGAGTTTGCACCGACGTGTTGCACGGCGTTGAGATCGCCTGCGCCGCTCGCCGCCTCGCCGAACTTGTCGGTGAGGTTCGCATCTCCGATGAACCTGCATCCGAGGCAGGCACGAGCGGCTCCGAGAGCCTCCTCGCGGGCCTCCTCGATCAACTCCACGTCGCCGGCGAGCCTGCCGTAGACTTGGAGTCTGTAGGTTCCACCGACCCGATGCTGGTCGACTCCGACACCGCGTCGCTCGACGCGTTCCCCACTAATGTGGTGGTCTACGACGAGCCTCTCCCTCATGCGGAGAGCGGCGGAAGCACCGTCACCGAGGTGCTCATCATCAGTCATGACAAGCTCCCCGGTGAAGGAGCGCATGATCCGCTTGGCGCGGCGCTACAAGACCTGACTGCGCCCATTCCGGAAGACGCTGACACGGAGACGTTTGAGGCGCGCCGCCTTCAGCTCGTCGATGGTGCGAAGAAGCTGGCTAGCATGAGACGCTTGTCAGAAGCCTACCAGCGAGAGATGGATCGCGCTGTTAGTGGCTCACCAGCCCCAGCTGGGCCCAGCCGCCTTGGCACGGTCCAGCAGCGCGGCGTAGCCATCGCTGACCTGTTCGGAGCAAGACGCCCTGTGTACGCTACACCTGCGGAGAACATTCGAGCCGCCCAGGCGGCGGCGGACGAGCTGGACAATTTCGAGGGCGAAGAGCGCCGCCTGATGATGGAGCGAGTCCAGCGGCTCCTCAACGTGGCTGCCGCGCAGAACGAGGCCGGCTGCCGCACAGAGGTGCCGCAACGGCATAACGGCGACCTTCGCCGAGACCAAGGCGCGACGTCTCGGACGCCGACTGGCGGCGCCCGAGGAAGAAAGGACAAGGATCCGACTGTCAGCCATAGTCGGACTCACATTACCATAGAGCGCGACCGAGATGGCCGCCCGAGAGCAGTGGAACGACGAGACGACTGTCCGCCTCCTCGTCCTCGCAAGGAAAGGCGAGTCTCCCCGCCTCCTGTTGACCATCTGACTCTTGGCGACCTCCTTGGCTGCCGAGAGGGAGTTGGGGAAAATGACGCCCGCCACCGGATCGACCGGCTTCACCGATCCCTGGCGCTGGAAGGAGAAGACGAGTTGGGTCCGCCTTGTTTCGGGCCCCGCATTCGAGACGAGCCCTTTCCCAAAGGGTTCACGCTCCCAAGAGACACGCCCAAGTACACCGGCTCCGTGAAGCCGGAAGACTGGCTAGTCGACTACTCCACGGCTGTCAGCATAGCGAACGACAACAAGCGTGTCACCGTAAAATACGTTTCGCTCATGCTCCAGGGCACGACCCGGACATGGCTGAACAGCCTGAAGCCCCGCAGCATCAATAGCTGGGTCGACTTCACCGAAGCCTTCGTCTGCAACTTCACCAGCACATACAAGCATCCTCCCAAGCCTCGTCAGCTCTCCTTGTGCATGCAAGGTCCCGACGAGTCGACTCGCGACTACCTCACGCGTTGGGCCGAGCTTCGGAACTCCTGCGAGGGCGTGCACGAGGTGCAGACTATCGAGTACTTCACCGCCGGGTGCAGAGAAGGCACCCTCCTCAAGCACAAGCTCCTCTACGACGAGCCAGAAACCCTCGACGTGCTGCTGATCATAGCAGACAAGTACGCCACGGCCGACTCCTCCATGAAGGCGGAGATTCAAGTTAGCGCAACTGGCAAAGTGGCCCCTCAAGCTCCAAGAACTCCGGCAGGAGATGCCAGTCGGCGGCAACAGCAGAGCGACCACAAGCGCAAGGCCCCGCAGCCGGCTTCCAGCAGCCGGCAGGTCGTGACAGTTGAAGCCCAGCAGCCGGATGGGCAGCCTCCGCCCAAGCGACAGAAAGGCGGCAAGCCCAACTGGTTGTCGGCCTTCTCCTACGAGCAGACTCTGGATGGACCTTGCAAGTTCCATAGCGGCGCGAAGCCGTCGAATCACACCATCCGAAAGTGCCACTGGCGCACCAGGATTGCCAAGGGAGACGGCCTCCTACCTCCCCCGCCTACTGGGCAGCCGCCATTGCCTCCGCCCCAGCAGCCGGCTGTTAGACCAGTCGGGGCGGTACAAGACGAATACCCCGAAGAACACGGAGCCTACGTGGTATTTACCAGTATGGCTGATAATCGACGCAGTAGGCGGCTGCAGCGACAAGAGGTGAAGGCAGTAGCGTCAGAGACGCCAGAGTTCGTGCACTGGTCCAAAAAGCCTATCAGCTGGAGTAGGGCTGATCACCCAGAGGTGATGCCGAGTCCGGGCTCTTATGCCTTGGTCCTGGATGCCACCTTTGCCACGGATAGATGAGCTGCTCATTTCTCGCGAGTTCTGATAGACGGAGGCAGCAGCATCAATATCCTGTACAAGGACACCATGGAGAAATTAGAAATCAAGCAAAGACAGCTTCAGAACAGCTGGACTGTGTTCCACGGCATTGTTCCTGGGCTTTCCTGCTCACCAATCGGCAAGATCCTGATGGACGTCCTCTTTGGAGACAAAGATCACTTCCGCCGAGAGTCAGTTTGGTTTGAGGTGGTGGACCTTGAGAGCCCATACCATGCACTACTCGGCCGACCCGCCTTGACCAAGTTCATGGCGGTCCCCCACTACGCCTACCTCAAAATGAAGATGCCCAGTTCCAGGGGGATTCTGACCATAGCCGGCGACTATCGGAAGTCGTCTACCTATGCGGCTGAGAGCAGTCGGCTAGCCGAGTCCCTGGTAATCGCGGCCGAGAAGCGGCTCCTTGAGCAGGTTGTGCCGATGGCCGACAAGCAGCCAGAAGTATCTCCCAACCCAAAGGAGTCGGGGGCTGAGGGTTCGTTCAAGCCGGCCAAGGAGACAAAGAAGATACCCTTGGATCCGGAGCACCCAGAGAGGTACGCTGTCGTAGGCGCAAACCTCGACAACAAATAGGAAGGCGAGCTCGTCGATTTCCTCCATGAGAATCGGGACATCTTCGCATGGTCCCCCAAAGAGATGCCAGGTGTACCGACGGAATTCGCCGAGCACAAGCTACATGCCCGATCTGATGCAAAGCCGGTCAGGCAGCCCCTGCGCCGCCTATCAGAAGAGAAGAGAAGAGTTGTCGGAGAAGAAATAGCCCGGCTCCTAGCGGCCGGCTTCATTATGGAAGTATTCTTTCCAGAGTGGCTAGCCAATCCGGTCTTGGTACTGAAGAAGAACAAGCAGTGGAGAATGTATATTGACTACACGAGCCTCAACAAAGCCTGCCCTAAGGACCCGTTTGCTCTACCAAGAATTGATCAGGTGATAGACTCCACCGCCGGATGCAAGCTGTTGAGCTTTTTGGATGCATACTCAGGATATCACCAGATCAAGCTGAACCCGACTGACAGACTGAAGACCGCCTTCATCACGCCGTTTGGAGCCTTCTGCTACCTCACCATGACGTTCGGCTTGAGGAATGCCGGCGCCACCTTTCAGCGTTGCATGCAGAAGTGCCTCCTCAAGCAACTCGGGAGAAACGCCCACGTCTACGTGGATGATGTGGTGGTGAAGACGGAAAAGTGTGGAACACTGCTGGAAGACCTCAAGGAGACTTTTGAGAACCTGCGCCGATTCCAGATCAAGCTCAACCCCAAGAAGTGTGTCTTCGGAGTACCAGCCAGCCAACTCCTTGGCTTCCTGGTCTTTGAACGCGGCATAGAGTGCAACCCTGCAAAGATCAAGGCCATCGAGAGGATGGAGGTACCCAGCCGACTGCTGGACGTGCAAAAGTTCACCAGCTGCTTGGCGTCCATCAGCCGATTCATCAGTCGGCTGGGCGAGAAAGCTCTCCCCCTATACCAACTCATGAAGAAGACCACTTTCTTCGAATGGAACCACAAGGCGGACGAAGCTTTTCTCCAGTTGAAGAATATGCTGACTACTCCACCCGTTTTGGCGGCTCCGACTCCTAAGGAACCTATGCTCCTGTACATCGCCGCCACCAGCCGGGTAGTCAGCACGGTCATTGTAGTGGAACGCAAGGAGGAAGGCAAGGCACTACCTATCCAGAGACTGATATATTACCTAAGCGAAGTACTGTCAGCCTCCAAGCAGAACTACCCTCACTACCAGAAGATGTGCTATGGCGTGCACTTTACCGCCAAGAAATTGAAGCCTTACTTTCAAGAGCATCCAATCACTATGGTCTGCACGGCCCCACTTGCCGTGATCATCGGAAGCTGAGATGCTTCTGGCCGGGTGGCCAAGTGGGCCATAGAGCTGGCTCCCTACACCATCCACTACCAGCCCCGCACCGCCATCAAGTCACAAGCAATGGCCGACTTTCTCGTCGACTGGGCTGAGACCCAGTACCTACCTCCAGCGCCCGACTCCACCCATTGGTGGATGCATTTCGACGGCTCCAAGATGCGCACCGGCTTGGGAGCCGGCGTCGTCCTCACTTCCCCTAAAGGCGACAAGCTCAAATACGCACTTCAAATCCATTTTGCCGCCTCCAACAACGTCGCCGAGTACAAGGCGCTCATTCACGGGCTCCGGCTTGCCAAAGAACTTGGCATTTGCCGGATCCTATGTTATGGCGACTCGAACTTAGTAGTCCAGCAGTCATCTGGCGACTGGGACGCCAAAGATGCAAACATGGCGAGTTACCGTTTCCTCGTGCAGCAACTCAGTGGGTATTTCAAGGGGTGCGAGTTTCTCCATGTGCCAAGAAACGACAACGACCAAGCAGACGCCTTGGCACGAATCGGCTCTACCCGCCAAGCAATACCATCCGGCGTTGCCCTTCAACGCCTCCTCAAGCCGTCTGTCAAGCCTTCACTAGAATCAGACTCCATCTTTGTGCCGGCTCCCCCCGAAGAAGTTGGATCCGACTCCAGAGCCCCAGCAGACGGTACGAGGATTTTGGCAGATGGCTCCAAAGGTGCCATAGTCGAGGCCAGCCCAGGGACTTTAGTACCCGGCCCGGGGACTGCGGCGGCGGGCTCGAAGACTCCAGAACTCGGCCCAAGTGCCGCGCCAGTCGGCCTGGGGACTTCATTAACCCAGCAAGCGGTTATTGGCTCCAACCTGCCGCCTCCCAGCCCAGCCGCCCTCGTCCAAGTCGCAGTTCTGGCAGTCGAAGAAATAGCAGCACCCTCATGGGCCCAACCTATCCTCAAATTCCTAGTGAGCAAAGAGCTGCCGACTGATGAGACCTCAGCTCGGCAAGTACAACGTCGGGTGGCAGCCTACACCATAGTCAACAGAGAGCTGGTCAGGCGCAGCGTCACTGGTGTCTAACAGCGTTGCGTAGAGCTAGAGCAAGGCCAAGCAATTCTCAAAGACATCCATCAAGGCGAGTGTGGCCATCATGCGGCTTCAAGAGCACTCGTCGCCAAAGCTTCCCGACACGGTTTCTTCTGGCCGACTGCCTTAGAAGAGGCCAAGGAATTGGTCCAAAAATGCAAAGGGTGCCAGAAGTTCAGCTCCAAGCCGCACCAGCCGGCTTCTGCACTCAAGACCATCCCCATTGCCTGGCCTTTTGCAGTTTGGGGTCTAGACATGGTGGGACCATTCAACACGACACGAGGTGGCTTAACTCACTTACTTGTCGCAGTGGACAAGTTCACCAAGTGGATAGAAGCGAAGCCAATCAAAAAACTGAATGGTCCGACTGCCCTGACTTTCATCTCCGATATCACAATTCGGTACGGCATACCACACAGCATCATCACCGACAACGGCACAAATTTTGCCAAAGGCGCCTTGGCCCGTTTTTGTGCAACACAGGGCATCTGACTAGACCTAGTGTCCGTCGCCCATCCACAGTCAAACGGCCAGGTGGAGCGAGCAAACGGCCTCATCCTGTCCGGCATCAAGCCCCGACTGGTCGAGCCTCTGGAGCGCTCGGCTGGCTGCTGGCTCGATGAGTTGCCAGCCGTCCTCTGGAGTCTGCGCACGACTCCAAACAAGTCAACCGGCTTCACACCTTTCTTCCTCGTCTACGGTACCGAAGCCGTCATCCCAACGGACATAGAGTTCGACTCCCCGCGAGTCACCATGTACACCGAGGAGGAAGCATAAGAAGCACGTCAAGACGGCGTCGATCTGCTGGAAGAGGGCTGGCTGTTGGCACTCAGCCGGTCCAGCATCTATCAGCAGAGCCTACGCCGATACTACAACAGGAAGGTCAAGCCAAGATCTTTCCAAGAAGGCGACCTTGTGCTCCGACTGATCCAGCGAACAGCCGGCCAGCACAAGCTGTCGGCACCTTGGGAAGGCCCTTTCATCACCAGCAAAGTGCTGGGCAACGACTCCTACTACCTAATTGACGCTCAGAAGCCCCGAGCACACAAGAAGGACGACTCCGGCAAAGAGACAGAGCGTCCATGGAATGCAAATCTCCTCCGAAGATTTTATAGTTGATGCAGTATGTACCATGCTACCTTTTGTATTAAAGTACCAAGACTTCGGGCCCCCCGAGACGAGCTCGGGGACTGCCCTCTTTTGTCTATATGATAAAAGTTATGCCTACAAGTATGTTACTCTTTGTTATGCCGCTTGGCACCGGGCTCGATAGGTCGGCCCGGGGACTTGCCGCCTTGCACTATGAAAAGCTTCCTGCAGCCGGACAAGTAGTGTGTGGCGTCTAAGCCATCTCCTGTCAGAAGCCGCAGCTCGCAGAGCGACTGTACGGTGGGCAGGAGTAAGGCAGAATGGGCGCTCGCATGAAAAATGGCTAAGGACCCAAAGCATAAAACGTAGCTCAAGACGGCTTCCAGCCTTCCTCTTTCTTTTCACAAACCGACTATTAACCAGTCGGCTCACCGCCTTCTATCCAACTTGCTAAAAAACTCTAAAACGGCTAAGTACTTGCCTACCCAAAGTAGCCAAGCATTTGATCCAACGGCAGTCCGCAGAGCGGCTGTCCGACTGGCAAGACAGGCAACTAAGGGAAAACAGCAAAGGAACAAGCCAAAAGAGCAATGAGCAAGAAAAGATAGAATTCGGATAAATATTTATATAGCATAGGCCCTTGGCCGAATCTTCGAGCAGAAGTTCAAAATACACCCCGCGGGTGGAATTGTGCAAATTAACAAGTTCTTCAAAAGACTACTAAAGCAGATAAAATAGGCGGCAGCCTAAGATGCGGCAGACGGATTCGGAGGGTCGGAGGAGATGGCAGCGTCAGGCGTTGGGGCGGCCGACTGGGCAGTCTCGGCTCGATCGCTTCCGGCGGCAGTCGGCTCGGTCGCACGCGGCTCGTTGCTGGAGGCACGGTCGAGCTGAGGCTGGCCGTCCGCTCCGTCTTCTGGTGCCTCCGTCTCGCCTCCGTCCTCCGCCTCGCCTTCCTCCTCAACACTAGAGCCGATCACCTCCACCGAGTCCTCGCCGTAGTCTGGGTTCATCCCAAACCACTCTGGCGGTACCTCCTCGCCGTCTTCAGACCGCTCGGGGATGAAGATGCTGGTGTCGGTGTACTTGGCGATCGCCGCGGCATACTTGATGAGGGCATCCTCCGTGGCTGCCAGCTCCGGCTGGGCCTCCGACCAGAGTGTGGCCAGTCGGTCTAAGTCCAGCCCCGGATACCATGGCTTGAGGAACTCCAAGGCCCGGCGCGCTCCAGCTCGGGCCGAGTAACCCTTCCAGGCCTCAAGATGACCAGCCGCAACCTCCAGCCAGTCGGCAGTCCGACCGGGGGTGCGCGGAGCCTGCATGTCCGGCCACAGGGCGGCAATCGCCTGGGCGCCGCCACGTTGAAGCCGGCGCAACATCCGGTGAGTTGGCCGAAGGCGAGCCTCGATGCTCGGGATATGCTCATCAAGGGTTCGGGGAGCGTCGACGGCGATCTCTGCACCTTCTGCCCTCCGACCTTCACGATCAGCCTCGATGGATTGGATGGCAGCCTGTGAATGCCCGGGAAAGAAGTCTGCCAAGACGGAAGAAATGAAGAAGCAAGTCAAAAACCAGGAGTCGGCACGACTTATAATCGGCAGCTCGAAAAAAGAAAGTAAAGAAACTCACCATCAACAATGTCTTCAATCTCATGGAAGCCGGAGGCCAGCATTGCCTCTCTGTCAGTCCAGGAGGAGCGCTCGCTCGCGAACTCGGCCAGGAGGGCAGTTTCCGCCTCTTCCGCCTCCTTCTGCGTCTTCGCAAGCAACTCCCTCTGCTCTACCAATTGAGTGGCCAGCAGATCGCGCTCTGTGGCGAGCTTGCTGCACTCCTCCCCCTTGGCGCACAACACGGAGTTGGCTTCCCTCAGCTGCTGTTGAAGAACAGCGTTGGCTTCTGAAGAGAAGGAAGAAAGAGGGCGTATGTCATCAATCAAGAAGGTCGTCGGGGAGATCCGGCCCGACTGCTCAGCAGTCGGCCCGAATCTCGGGGACTACAGCCCACGGGTGCGTCAGCGCGCCCCTGCAAAGAAGAAAAAGGATTTACTCCGGCTCTCCGACAAGTCGGCGATCCGCTTGCCCAGCTCTTCAATGTTACGGTTGAACGCAGTAACGCGGAGGTTGTGGTAGTCCCGCGACAAATATTTCAGACAAAAGTTAGTACCCAGAGCTCACCGATTGGAGTTCCGGGCTGCCTGCTCAGCAGCTGGCCCGAAACTCGGGGACTACACCTAGTGGGTGCGCTGGCGCGCCCCCACAGAGAGGAACAAGAAAACAAGGACCAAAGAGAAAACATAACCGGACGGCTGCCCGCGATGCCAGGTACGCCTTGGTGCAGTTCTGGATGGCGTCGCCCTCAGGTCGAAGCTTCATTTGGACGTCCAGAAGCGCCTGGTTCAGTGGCCCTGTGCCACCTCCCCGCACCCACCCAATGGGCGCGGCGCTCGTCGCTTCGGCATCCGGGATCGCCGAGCTGGCGGTGCCGGTCTCCAGGGGCATGGCGCCGAGGTCGCTTTCTCAAGACGGCGGTGCGTTGGCGAGCCGACTTGAAGGAGTAGCCTCGCCACGGCCTCGTCTTCAGTCGGCGGCACCGGAGGGTCCGCTGGCTGTTTGCCTTGCGTGCTCCCAGACGGCGGCGGAACGATCACGTCCGGCGTGGAGGAGTCGCCGCCTTCCTTCTCCATGACGGGATTCTCGCGGCCGGCTTCCCCAGTCTGCCTCGTGAATTCTGGAGGCGGTGGTGTAGAGTTCAGCAGGGTGACAAACACCGCCGATTGGTGGTGTGCGGCCTCCTCAGCCTGCCGCTTCGTCGTGGCGACGGCTTCGGCCTCCGCCAGTTTCTTATTGGCGGAGGCCTCCGCATTATCGGCCTCCACCTTCTCCAGGTGGGCGGCCTCTTCCTCGTTGCGCTTCTCCTGCACATTCTGCTCCGTCGCCTCCCGGAGGTTAGCAGCGGGGTCAATCCGCCGAGTGGTGGCGGACGTCTCCGCTGACCCCATGACAAAGGCGGCGGCAACCCTCTCAAGAGTGAGGGGAGCCCTGAAGCGAGGGAAGCAAGTAAAAGACTCAGACAAAGTTACAGAGAAAGAATAAAGCGTCAAGACGGAATACTCACGCGGAGACCAGTAGCGGCTTCTTCACTTCCTTGCGGAAGCGGATGGCCTTCGCGGCCGCCTCGTCCCGTTTGGTCACCGCAACCGAACTCTTGGGCTTCTTCGGCCGACTGCCGAACAAAGTCGGCACGGCCCTGCGCTTCTTCCTGCCGCCCGGAGCACTCGGCGCGGCAGAAGAGCCCACACCAGGATGGCTGGCTCCTGGCCGGGGCGGGGGGCGACCTCCTCATCATCGTCAGGCCAGTCCTCTAGACTGGCCCCGAGCCGCGGGCCGCCTCCTCCCTCGGCGTCGTCTTCCAAAGCCGCCGCCCCCAGATCGGGGTTGTCGACGTCGCTCTCCGCCCGGTCGGCAAGGAACTCGCGGGCCGGCCCCGAGGTGCCGGCTGGTGGATGAAGGAGGGGATTCTGACCAAAGCCGACTGGTCAGGTCGCACAAAACAGACTCGGCAAGAAAGAAGACAACTCGAAGAAAGAAAGTGCAACTCAGTGTAGGTGGGGGGTTGGCGCGGGAGTACGGCTCCTTGCCAAACCGCCAGTCCTCCAGCAGCTTGCTGTCTGAGAGATAGTTCACCATGTAGGCCACCTCCTTGTGAGGCATGTCCTTGGTGCACATCCGACTCGGGTCATGGCGCCTGCTCATTTGGCATATCTTGTGGGGGCGGCCTTGGAGCGAGAGAACTCGGCGCGCCACGAAGGCAGCCAGTAGGTCCGGACCAGTCAGGCCCTTCGACTATGTCAGCACTCGGAGTCGTGTGACGGCGCCGCCTCCCGCAAGCGTCAGCGACTTGGCCCGGAATGACCAGTTGGGCAATCTCCCAGTCGGCGGGCCGGCTTCGAAGGCCGGCAGGTTGACCCAATCGCCGCCTGCGAAGACGCTCTTCATGTAGAAGTACGATCGCTGCCACATCTTCATCGACTTTATCATCTTGATGGTGGGGAAGGGGTTGTCGGCCCCCGATCTCCGCCCGGAGATGAACGCGCCGCACTGAGCCGGCACGCCTGCAGCCTGGGTGCCGAGCTTGCAGTAGAAGAACTCCCCCCAGAGCTCGAGGGTGGGGAGGACTCCGAGGAAGCCTTCGCACAAGGCCACAAAGGCGGACAGCAGCACCACCATGTTGGGCGTGAGGTGGTGCGGCTGGAGGCCGTAGAACTCCAGAAAAGAGCGGAAGAAGCTGCTCGCCGGCAACCCCAATCCGCGCAGGCAGTGCGAGCGGAAGATGACCCGCTCGCCCTCCTCCGGCGCTGGGGAGATCTCCCTTCTCGGTGCAAGACGCACCCACACATAATCTTCGCCGGGGAGCCGACGAGTCTTGCGGAGGAACTCGATGTGGTCGTCGTGAACTTCTGAGCCGTCCCAGGTGCCGGAACGCACCGAGGGAGGCACGGCGGCAGAAGAAGAACTCATCGTGAGCTGATCGCCGCGGCGTTCGTCAAAGCTTGGGCGCACGGCGGTGCGAGGAAGAAGAAGAAGGAGAAGAGCAAGGAGTAGTGGGAAGGAGGGGCGCGCATGCTCTGCCGCGCCCCCTCCTTCCCCTACTTATAGCCTTATGGGCTGCGAAGCCGAGGGGGCGGTCGTGGGATTTACTGCGCCCACGACCCCACGACCCCCACGTTTCTGTGAGAAAGTTACTGCGCGCAGTAACTCCACGGGAATCCCAACCGTCCGCCTGGGCCACAGCGGATCCGCTCGGGTGCCGAGGCACGGTAGTGGCGGGCCCTGCCTACGGGCCTGTCCCGTCACGCGCGTAGGCTGGCAGACTGGCCCGGCAGCGTGTTATCAAGTCACAGGCCCGGAACGGGCTGCGGCATGGAGGCTTTGCCAGCACGCTACTTGGATCCCGCCACGACGTTCGAAATATTGTGCGAGTCAGAGTCGGGCGAGTCCGACTCCTTCTAGCCGGCCTGGCAGAAGTCAAGCAAGATCCATGTCTCGGGCACCCAGAAAGAGAAACTGCTGAGGCTCCTCGGCCGATCGTCCGCGGCGCCTCATCAGCTTCGGGGACTACTGTCGGAGTAATGGGCCACGGGTAGGCTAACCCGAGTCCTAGAACCTTTCAAGACATCGGGGCAGGCTGCGCCCCTCAAGACCCCAGGACAAAGAGCCGCCTTCTGAGGAGTCGGTGGCAAGGCCACCGACTAGCCACTCGCGGCCGAGTCCCAGGGACGACTTCAGGACAAACCGACTCCTGACCGACGACTTCCCAAGAAGCCGGCCTTGGGGAGTCGGCCCGCGACTCCAGCGAAACCCCACGTCCTCATCAAGAGGGACATGACAGGGGAGTGGCTACAGTGAAGACTGCTCCCACCCCTTTCCAAAGGCAAGCATGGTCACAGTACGCCGTACTGTGGAGATCTCCGTGCGGCGTGGCACTGTTGTCGTACCGGCCCTGACGTCAACACTGAAGGACCGAATCCTGCGCCCACAATGGCTTGTCTGTACGACCCTGGGTGGTGGGTCCCACCAGCCAGTGGGGCCCCAGGAGATGGCAAGTGCACCACAAGTCGGACCCATCAGGAGTCGGCCCCCGAGAGTCGGCCGGCTCCTCCCCCGGGGCCCATGCGCCATTAACCAGATGTGACGGAGAGTGGCAATAGTGATCGCCCGCCAGGCGGCGGGGCTGTTGCCACGACTCCATGACGAAGCCCGCGTCATTAGAAGCACGACTACAATAATCAGCAACCGACAAGACCCGCCCGCGGCGGACGCGGCCTGTCGGCTCCGTACCTAGCCATTCGGCGGGACCCAGCAGTCGGCGGAGAAGACGGAGGCCGGAGGCACTGACGGCTGGGCCTGCGCCCAGCCGGATTACCATTGTACCCCGGGGGTAGGCCTATATAAACCCCCCAGGGCACCGATGCAAAGGGTTGGAATCCATTAGCTCTAGACCAGATCATCTAGGAGGGAGAGAGCTAGCCTTGCCCTCTCCTACCTCCAGAAAACAGCTCAAGGAGCAATCGTGTAAACACTTTGCCATAGTGATCATGCGGAGACCCCGTAGAGCGGCAGTAGGGGTATTATCTCCCCGGAGAGCCCTGAAGCTGGGTAAGATTCACCGGCGTGCATGTCTACGCCTCATCCTGTTTCCAGGCACCGGCGACGTTCTACTCGCCCCCACCATGATAAGCCATCCTTTGGCATATGTCGCACCCAACCCCCGACATCTATGGAGATGAATTATCTTAAATCACAAATATGTCTAAGTATTCACCACAAAAGTGTTGTCACATGTGGAACATCTATGAACCCAAGCGACCAAATAATAATTGTGACCGGTTCAGGGGCAGGGATGCATCTATGGAGCACATGCCTAAATTTACACGGTGGGAATTCGTTTATGCAATTATAAAAGCGGAACTGCATTTCAGTTTCAAGGAAAATACCATGTCTCCACTTGTGATTACATGAGTAGTACACAGTTGATAATGTTGTTGCAGATGCCGGCGACCAAGACAAAGAACGAGCGAGAGAGAAAGAGTGTGTGAGAGGTTGGAGACAATGGTTTTGCGCTGTGAACTGCCGATGCAGCTTTTCGGGGTTTCTGTTATTGAGCTAGCTCCAACGAGCTGTTGAAAGTAAGGAAGAAATGGTCGCCCACGAATGAGCCTACAGATCGTTCCATCCCATGATTCTCATCGTGATTGAACCCTACATGCTCGCCACGACCTGCGTGATCCATGCCATCCCATGGCGCTGCGTCGGACGAGCTACAATCTCGCTAACTACTTAACTGAAAAACTACTGCATCTGTACGTGCACACACACTCTGATAGACTGAATTTTATTCAGCTAACTGAACTAACTGAACTAAGTGAACTTTCTGAACTTGCTGGAGCAGACCAAGTGCAACTGATTATCTAACAGAAAACATGGGCAAAATCAAATAAATAGTTTTTATACCAAACTTTTATGCTTAATTTTTTATCCTACTACAGTCTTAAGGAGCATATATTATACTGTTCAGTTGGTATAGTTAACCACCTAATTTAGTAGGTACAGTTAACCAATGTTCTTTCTTAGCGGTTGCAATGTATTTCATCGATCACTTCGTTTATGATAAATTTCAATTCAGTGATATAGCAAACTTATATTTGGATTATTTTTATCAAAATTCCATAAATTATACATGTTGGAAATATGCCCTAGAGGCAATAATAAAAGTATTATTATATTTCCTTGTTCATGATAATTGTCTTTTATTCATGCTATAACTGTATTATCCGGAAATCGTAATACACGTGGGAATACATAGACCACAATATGTCCCTAGTGAGCCTCTAGTTGACTAGCTCGTTGTGATCAACAGATAGTCATGGTTTCCTGGCTATGGACATTGGATGTCGTTGATAACGGGATCACATCATTAGGAGAATGATGTGATGGACAAGACCCAATCCTAAGCCTAGCACAAAGATCGTGTAGTTCGTTTGCTAGAGCTTTGCCAATGTCAAGTATCTCTTCCATTGACCATGAGAGCGTGTAACTCCTGGATACCGTAGGAGTGCTTTGGGTGTATCAAACGTCACAACGTAACTGGGTGACTATAAAGGTACACTACAGGTATCTCCGAAAGTATCTATTGTTTTATGCGGATCGAGACTGGGATTTGTCACTCCGTGTAAACGGAGAGGTATCTCTGGGCCCACTCGGTAGGACATCATCATATGCGCAATGTGACCAAGGAGTTGATCACGGGATGATGTGTTACGGAACGAGTAAAGTGACTTGCCGGTAACGAGATTGAACAAGGTATTGGATACCGACGATCGAATCTCGGGCAAGTAACATACCGATAGACAAAGGGAATTGAATACGGGATTGATTAAGTCCTTGACATCGTGGTTCATCCGATGAGATCATCGTGGAACATGTGGGAGCCATCATGGGTATCCAGATCCCGCTGTTGGTTATTGACCGGAGAACGTCTCGGTCATGTCTGCATGTCTCCCGAACCCGTAGGGTCTACACACTTAAGGTTCGGTGACGCTAGGGTTATAAAGGAAGCTTGTATGTGGTTACCGAATGTTGTTCGGAGTCCCGGATGAGATCCCGGACGTCACGAGGAGTTCCGGAATGGTCCGGAGGTAAAGATTTATATATGGGAAGTTCTGTTTTGGTCACCGGAAAAGTTTCGGGCGATATCGGTAATGTACCGGGACCACCGGGAGGGTCCCGGGGGTCCACCAAGTGGGGCCACCTGCCCCAGAAGGTTGCGTGGGCCAAGTGTGGGAGGGGACCAGCCCCTAGGAGGGCTGGTGCGCCCCCCACAAGGGGGCCAAGGCGCAAGGGAGACTGGGAGGGGGCAAACCCTAGTCCAGATGGGCCTTAAGGCCCACCTAGTGGGCGCCTCCCCTCTCTCCCCCTCTTGGCCGCCTCCCCAAGTCCCATCTAGGGCTGGCCGCACCCCTTGGGGTGGGAAACCCTAAAGGGGGCGCAGCCCCCCTTCTCCCCTATATAAATAGAGGCCTGGGGCTGCCCATAACACATGAGAATTTCTCCTCTTGGTGCAGCCCTGCCTCTCTCCCTCCTCCTCCTCTCCCGTGGTGCTTGGCGAAGCCCTGCTGGATTGCCATGCTCCTCCATCACCACCACGCCGTTGTGCTGCTGTTGGGTGGAGTCTTCCTCAACCTCTCCCTCTCTCCTTGCTGGATCAAGGCATGGGAGACGTCATCGGGCTGTACGTGTGTTGAACGCGGAGGTGCCGTGCGTTCGGCACTTGATCATCGGTGATTTGAATCACGACGAGTACGACTCCATCAACCCCGTTCACTTGAACGCTTCCTCTTAGCGATCTACAAGGGTATGTAGATGCACTCTCCTTCCCCTCGTTGCTGGTTTCTCCATAGATAGATCTTGGTGACACGTAGGAAAATTTTGAATTTCTGCTACGTTCCCCAACAGTGGTATCAGAGCCAGGTTTATTGCGTAGATTCTTTGCACGAGTAGAACACAAAGTAGTTGTGGGCGTTGATATTGTTCAATATGCTTACCGTTACTAGTCCAATCTTGTTTCGACGGTATTGTGGGATGAAGCGGCCCGGACCGACCTTACACGTACTCTTACGTGAGACAGGTTCCACCGATTGACATGCACTTGGTGCATAAGGTGGCTAGCGGGTGCCAGTCTCTCCCACTTTAGTCGGAATGGATTCGATGAAAAGGGTCCTTATGAAGGGTAAATAGCAATTGGCATATCACGTTGTGGTATTGCGTAGGTAAGAAACGTTCTTGCTAGAAACCCATAGCAGCCACGTAAAACATGCAAACAACAATTAGAGGACGTCTAACTTGTTTTCGCAGGGTATGCTATGTGATGTGATATGGCCAAGAAAAATGTGATGAATGATATGTGATGTATGAGATTGATCATGTTCTTGTAATAGGAATCACGACTTGCATGTCGATGAGTATGACAACCGGCAGGAGCCATAGGAGTTGTCTTTATTTATTGTATGACCTGCGTGTCATTGAAGAACGCCATGTAACTTACTTTACTTTATTACTAAACGCGTTA
Source organism: Triticum dicoccoides (assembly GCF_002162155.2). Classification (NCBI taxonomy): domain Eukaryota; kingdom Viridiplantae; phylum Streptophyta; class Magnoliopsida; order Poales; family Poaceae; genus Triticum; species Triticum dicoccoides. Next base: position 40,589,921 of record NC_041380.1, read on the forward strand.
GCCGTAGAAGTAGAAGTAGTCGTTGGCGTGACAACTTCATGAAGACACGATGATGGAGATCATGATGATGGAGATCATGGTGTCATGCCGGTGACAAGATGATCATGGAGCCCCGAAGATGGAGATCAATGGAGCTATATGATATTGGCCATATCATGTCACAACTATATAATTGCATGTGATGTTTATTATGTTTATGCATCTTGTTTACTTAGGACGACGGTAGTAAATAAGATGATCCCTTACAAAATTTCAAGAAGTGTTCTCCCCTAACTGTGCACCGTTGCTACAGTTCGTCGCTTCTAAGCACCACGTGATGATCGGGTGTGATGGATTCTTACGTTCACATACAACGGGTGTAAGACAGTTTTACACAGCGAAAACACTTAGGGTTAACTTGACGAGCCTAGCATGTGCAGACATGGCCTCGGAACACGGAGACCGAAAGGTCGAGCATGAGTCGTATAGTAGATACGATCAACATAAAGATGTTCACCGATGATGACTAGTCCGTCTCACGTGATGATCGGACACGGCCTAGTTGACTCGGATCATGTAATCACTTAGATGACCAGAGGGATGTCTATCTGAGTGGGAGTTCATAAGATGAACTTAATTATCCTGAACATAGTCAAAAGACCTTTTGCAAATTATGTCGTAGCTCGCGCTTTAGCTCCACTATTTAGATATGTTCCTAGAGAAAATATAGTTGAAAGTTGAAAGTAGCGATTATGCGGACAATAGATAGCTTATGTCCTTAATGCACCGCTCGGTGTGTTGAACCTCGAACGTTGTCTGTGGATGTTGCGAACATCTGACATACACATTTTGATAACTACGTGATAGTTCAGTTAAACGGTTTAGAGTTGAGGCACCAAAGATGTTTTTGAAACATCACGAAACATATGAGATGTTTTGAGGGCTGAAATTGGGATTTTAGGCTTGTGCCCACGTCAAAAGGTATGAGACCTCCGACGATTTTCTTAGCCTGCAAACTAAGGAGAGAAGCTCAATTGTTGAGCTTGTGCTTAGATTGTCTGAGTACAACAATCACTTGAATCAAGTGGGACTTGATCTTCCAGATGAAATAGTGATAGTTTCTCCTAAGTCATTACCACCAAGCTGCTAGAGCTTCGTGATGAACTATAATATATCAAGGACATATATGATGATCCTTGAAATATTCGTGATGTTTGACACCGCGAAAGTAGAAATCAAGAAGGAGCATCAATTGTTGATGGTTGGTGAAACCACTAGTTTCAAGAAGGGCAAGGGAACAAAGGGATACTTCATGAAACGGCAAATCAGCTGCTGCTCTAGTGAAGAAACCCAAGGTTGAACCCAAACCCGAGACTAAGTGCTTCTGTAATAAAGGGAACAACCACTGGAGCAGAATTACCCTAGATACTTGGTAGATGAGAAGGCTGGCAAGGTCGATAGAAGTATATTGGATATACATTATGTTAATGTGTACTTTACTAGTACTCCTAGTAGCACCAGGGTATTAAGATACCGGTTCAGTTGCTAAGTGTTAGTAACTCGAAATAAAAGAGCTACGAAATAAACGGAGACTAGCTAAAGGTGAGCTGACGATATGTGTTGGAAGTGTTTCCAAGTTTGATGTGATCAAACATCGCACGCTCCCTCTACCATCAAGATTAGTATTAAACCTGAATGGTTTGTTGAATCTCGATCGTAGTGATACACATTTTCATGCCAAAATATATAAGATAGTAATGATAGTACCACTTACTTGTGGCACTGCCATGTAAGTCATATTGGTATAAAATGCATGAAGAAGCTCCATGTTGATGGATCTTTGGACTCACTCATTTTTGAAAAGTTTGAGACATGCGAACCATGTCTATTGGTGTATATGCATGAAGAAACTCCATGCAAATGGACCGTTTGAACTCACTTGATTTTGATTCACTTGAGATATGCAAATCATACCACATAGGCAAGATGACTGAAAAGCCTCGGTTTCAGTAAAATGGAACAAGATAGCAACTTGTTGAAAGCAACACATTTTGATGTGTGCAGTCCAATGAGTGCTGAGGCATGCAGTGAATATCATTGGGGAACGTAGCAGAAATTCAAAATTTTCCTACGTATCACCAAGATCTATCTATGGAGAAACCAGCAACGAGGGGAAGGAGAGTGCATCTACATACCCTTGTAGATCGCTGAGCGGAAGCGTTCAAGTGAACGGGGTTGATGGAGTCGTACTCGTCGTGATTCAAATCACCGATGATCAAGTGCCGAACGCACGGCACCTTCGCGTTCAACACACGTACAACCCGATGACGTCTCCCATGCCTTGATCCAGCAAGGAGAGAGGGAGAGGTTGAGGAAGACTCCATCCAGCAGCAGCACAACGGCGTGGTGGTGGTGGAGGAGCGTGGCTAGAAGAGGAGGAAGAAGAGACGCAGGGCTGCACCAACGAGAGATCGAATCGCGTGTTATGGGCAGCCCCAGGCCTCTATTTATATAGGGGAGAAGGGGGCTGTGCCCCCTTTAGGGTTTCCCACCCCAAGGGGTGCGGCCAGCCCTAGATGGGACTTGGGGAGGCGGCCAAGAGGGGGAGAGAGGGGAGGCGGCCACTAGGTGGGCCTTAAGGCCCATCTGGACTAGGGTTTGCCCCCTCCCACTCTCCCTTGCACCTTGGCCCCCTTGTGGGGGGCGCACCAGCCCTCCTAGGGGCTGGTCCCCTCCCACACTTGGCCCACGCAGCCATCTGGGGCAGGTGGCCCCACTTGGTGGACCCCCGGGACCCTCCCGGTGGTCCCGGTACATTACCGATATCGCCCGAAACTTTTCCGGTGACCAAAACAGGACTTCCCATATATAAATCTTTACCTCCGGACCATTCTGGAACTCCTCGTGACGTCCGGGATCTTATCCGGGACTCCGAACAACATTCGGTAACCACATACAAGCTTCCTTTATAACCCTAGCGTCACCGAACCTTAAGTGTATAGACCCTACGGGTTCGGGAGACATGCAGACATGACCGAGACGTTCTCCGGTCAATAACCAACAGCGGGATCTGGATACCCATGATGGCTCCCACATGTTCCACGATGATATCATCGGATGAACCACGATGTCAAGGACTTAATCAATCCCGTATTCAATTCCCTTTGTCTATCGGTATGTTACTTGCCCGAGATTCGATCGTCGGTATCCAATACCTTGTTCAATCCCGTTACCGGCAAGTCACTTTACTCGTTCCGTAACACATCATCCCGTGATCAACTCCTTAGTCACATTGCGCATATGATGATGTCCTACCGAGTGGGCCCAGAGATACCTCTCCGTTTACACAGAGTGACAAATCCCAGTCTCGATCCGCATAAAACAATAGATACTTTCGGAGATACCCGTGGTGCACCTTTATAGTCACCCAGTTACGTTGTGACGTTTGATACACCCAAAGCACTCCTACGGCATCCAGGAGTTACACGCTCTCATGGTCGAAGGAAGAGATACTTGACATTGGCAAAGCTCTAGCAAATGAACTACACGATCTTTGTGCTAGGCTTAGGATTGGGTCTTGTCCATCACATGATTCTCCTAATGATGTGATCCCGTTATCAACGACATCCAATGTCCATGGTTAGGAAACCGTAACCATCTGTTGATCAACGAGCTAGTCAACTAGAGGCTTACTAGGGACATATTGTGGTCTATGTATTCACACGTGTATTACGATTTCCGGATAATACAGTTATAGCTTGAATAAAAGACAATTATCATGAACAAGGAAATATAATAATACTTTTATTATTGCCTCTAGGGCATATTTCCAACAGTCTCCCACTTGCACTAGAGTCAATAATCTAGTTCACATCGTCATGTGATTAACACTCACAGGTCACATCGCCATGTGACTAATACCCAAGAGTTTACTAGAGTCAGTAGTCTAGTTCACATCACTATGTGATTAACACTCAATGAGTTTTATGTTTGATCATGTTGCTTGTGAGAGAGGTTTTAGTCTACGGGTCTGAACCTTTCAGATCCGTGTGTGCTTTACAAATCTCTATGTCATCTCCTAGATGCAGCTACCACGCTCTATTTGGAGCTATTCCAAATAACTGTTCTACTTGGAGCTATTCTAAATTGTTGCTCCATTATACGTATCCGGTATCTCTACTCAGAGCTATCCGGATAGGTGTTAAGCTTGCATCGACGTAACTCTTTACGATGAACTCTTTTACCACCTCCACAATCGAGAAAAATTCCTTAGTCCGCTAGTTACTAAGGATAACTTTGACCGCTGTCCTATGATCCATTTTTGGATCACTCTTGTACCCCTTGACTGACTCATGGCAAGGCACACTTCAGGTGCGGTACACAGCATAGCATACTGTAGAGCCTATGTCTTAAGCATAGGGGACGACCTTCGTCCTTTCTCTCTATTCTGCCGTGGTCGAGCTTTAAGTCTTAACTTCATACTTTATAACTCAGGCAAGAACTCCTTCTTTGACTAATCCATCTTGAACACCTTCAAGATCATGTCAAGGTATGTGCTCATTTGAAAGTACTATTAAGCGATTTGATCTATAGATCTTGATGCTCAATGTTCAAGTAGCTTAATCCAGGCTTTCCAGAAAATACTACATCGTTTCTGATCATCAATATGTCAACAACATATACTCATCAGAAATTCTATAGTGCTCCCACTCACTTCTTTGGAAATACAAGTTTCTCATAAACTTTGTATACACCCAAAATCTTTGATCATCTCATCAAAGCATACATTCCAACTCCGAGATGCTTACTCCAGTCCTCAGAGGGATTGCTGGAGCTTTGCATACTTATTAGCATCTTTCAGGATTGACAAAACCTTCCGGTTGTATCACATACAACCTTTCCTCAAAAAACGTCGAGGAAACAATGTTTTTGACATCCTATCTGCAAGATTTCATAAATAATGCAGTGATCGCTAACATAATTCTAACAGACTCTTAGCATCGCTACGAGTGAGAAAATCTCACCGTAGTCAACTCCTTGAACTTGTCAGAAAACATCTTAACGACAAGTCGAGCTTTCTTAATGGTGACATTTACCATCATCGTCCGTCTTCCTTTAAAATCCATCTACACTCAACAGCCTTACGACCATCAAGTAGTTCTTCCAAAGTCTACACTTTGTTTTCATACATGGATCTTATCTCGGATTTCATGGCTTCTAACCATTTGTCGGAATTTGGGCCCACCATCGCTTCTCCATAGCTCATAGGTTCATTGTTGTCTAGCAACATGACCTTCAAGACAGGATTACCGTACCACTCTAAATTAGTACGCATCCTTGTCACCCTACGAGGTACGGTAGTGACTTGATCCGAAGTTTCATGATCACTATCATAAGCTTCTACTTCAATTGGTGTAGGTGCCACAGGAACAACTTCCTGTGCCCTGCTACACACTAGTTGTAGTAATGGTTCAATAACCATATCAAGTCTCCACCATCCTCCCACTCAACTTTTCGAGAGAAACCTTTCCTCGAGAAAGGACCCGATTCTAGAAACAATCCTTTATTGCTTTCGGATCTGAGACAGGAGGCATACCCAACTGTTTTTGGGTTGTCCTATGAAGATGTATTTATCCGCTTTGGGTTCGAGCTTATCGGCCTGAAACTTTTTCATATAAGCGTCGCAGCCCCAAACTTTTAAGAAACGACAACTTAGGTTTCTCTAAACCATAATTCATACGGTGTCATCTCAACGGAATTACGTGGTGCCCTATTTAAAGTGAATGTGGTTGTCTCTAATGCCTAACCCATGAACAATTGTGGTAATTCGATAAGAGACATCATGGTATGCATCATATCCAATAGGATGCAACTATGATGTTCGGACACACCATCACACTATGGTGTTCCAGGCGGTATTAATTGCGAAACAATTTCCACAATGTCTTAATTGTGTGCCAAAACTCGTAACTCAGATATTCATCTCTATGATCATATCATAGACATTTTATCCTCTTGTCACAATGATCTTCTACTTCACTCTGAAATTACTTGAACCATTCAATAATTCAGACTTGTGTTTCATCAAGTAAATATTCTCAGCATCTACTCGAATCATCTGTGAATTAAGAACATAACGATATTCACTGCATGCCTCAGCACTCATTGGACTGCACACATCAAAATGTGTTACTTCCAACAAGTTGCTATCTTGTTCCATCTTACTGAAAACGAGGCTTTTCAGTCGTCTTGCCCATGTGGTATGATTTGCATATCTCAAGTGATTCAAAATCAAGTGAGTCCAAATGATCCATCTGCATGGAGTTTCTTCATGCGTATACACCAATAGACATGGTTCGCATGCCTCAAACTTTTCAAAAACGAGTGAGTCCAAAGATCCATCAACATGGAGCTTCTTCATGCGTTTTATACCATTATGACTTACATGGTGGTGCCACAAGTAAGTGGTACTATCATTACTATCTTATATCTTTTGGCATGAAAATGTGTATCGCTACGATCAAGATTCAACAAACCATTCAGGTTTAATACTAATCTTGATGGTAGAGGGAGCGTGCGATGTTTGATCACATCAAACTTGGAAACACTTCCAACACATATCGTCAGCTCACCTTTAGCTAGTCTCCGTTTATTCCGTAGCTCTTTTATTTCGAGTTACTAACACTTAGCAACTGAACCGGTATCTTAATACCCTGGTGCTACTAGGAGTACTAGTAAAGTACACATTAACATAATGTATATCCAATATACTTCTATCGACCTTGCCAGCCTTCTCATCTACCAAGTATCTAGGGTAATTCTGCTCCAGTGGTTATTCCCCTTATTACAGAAGCACTCAGTCTCGGGTTTGGGTTCAACCTTGGGTTTCTTCACTAGAGCAGCAGCTAATTTGCCGTTTTTATGAAGTATCCCTTTGTTCCCTTGCCCTTCTTGAAACTAGTGGTTTCACCAACCATCAACTATTGATGCTCCTTCTTGATTTCTACTTTTGCGGTGTCAAACATCACGAATATTTCAAGGATCATCACATCTATCCCTGATATGTTATAGTTCATCACGAAGCTCTAGCAGCTTGGTGGTAATGACTTCGGAGAAACTATCACTATTTCATCTGGAAGATCAACTCCCACTTGATTCAAGTGATTGTTGTACTCAGACAATCTGAGCACAAGCTCAACAATTGAGCTTCTCTCCTTAGTTTGCAGGCTAAGAAAATCGTCGGAGGTCTCATACCTCTTGACGTGGGCACAAGCCTGAAATCCCAATTTCAGTCCTTAAAACATCTCATATGTTTCGTGATGTTTCAAAAAACATCTTTGGTGCCTCAACTCTAAACCGTTTAACTGAACTATCACGTAGTCATCAAAATGTGTATGTCAGACGTTCGCAACATCCACAGACAATGTTCGAGGTTCAACACACCGAGCGGTGCATCAAGGACATAAGCTATCTACTGTCCGCATAATCGCTACTTTCAACTTTCAACTATATTTTCTCTAGGAACATATCTAAACAGTGGAACTAAAGCACGAGCTACGACATAATTTGCAAAAGGTCTTTTGACTATGTTTAGGATAATTAAGTTCATCTTATGAACTCCCACTCAGATAGACATCCCTCTGGTCATCTAAGTGATTACATGATCCGAGTCAACTAGGCCGTGTCCGATCATCACGTGAGACGGACTAGTCATCATCGGTGAACATCTTCATGTTGATCGTATCTACTATACGACTCATGCTCGACCTTTCGGTCTCCGTGTTCCGAGGCCATGTCTGCACATGCGAGGCTCGTCAAGTTAACCCTAAGTGTTTTCGCTGTGTAAAACTGTCTTACACCCGTTGTATGTGAACGTAAGAATCCATCACACCCGATCATCACGTGGTGCTTAGAAGCGACGAACTGTAGCAACGGTGCACAGTTAGGGGAGAACACTTCTTGAAATTTTGTAAGGGATCATCTTATTTACTACCGTCGTCCTAAGTAAACAAGATGCATAAACATAATAAACATCACATGCAATTATATAGTTGTGACATGATATGGCCAATATCATATAGCTCCATTGATCTCCATCTTCGGGGCTCCATGATCATCTTGTCACCGGCATGACACCATGATCTCCATCATCATGATCTCCATCATCGTGTCTTCATGAAGTTGTCACGCCAACGACTACTTCTACTTCTATGGCTAACGCGTTTAGCAATAAAGTAAAGTAAGTTACATGGCGTTCTTCAATGACACGCAGGTCATACAATAAATAAAGACAACTCCTATGGCTCCTGCCTGTTGTCATACTCATCGACATGCAAGTCGTGATTCCTATTACAAGAACATGATCAATCTCATACATCACATATCATTCATCACATTTTTCTTGGCCATATCACATCACATAGCATACCCTGCAAAAACAAGTTAGACGTCCTCTAATTGTTGTTTGCATGTTTTACGTGGCTGCTATGGGTTTCTAGCAAGAACGTTTCTTACCTACGCAATACCACAACGTGATATGCCAATTGCTATTTACCCTTCATAAGGACCCTTTTCATCGAATCCGTTCCAACTAAAGTGGGAGAGACTGGCACCCGCTAGCCACCTTATGCACCAAGTGCATGTCAATCGGTGGAACCTGTCTCACGTAAGAGTACGTGTAAGGTCGGTCCGGGCCGCTTCATCCCACAATACCGTCGAAACAAGATTGGACTAGTAACGGTAATCATATTGAACAAAATCAACGCCCACAACTACTTTGTGTTCTACTCGTGCAAAGAATCTACGCAATAGACCTAGCTCATGATGCCACTGCTGGGGAACGTAGCAGAAATTCAAAATTTTCCTACGTATCACCAAGATCTATCTATGGAGAAACCAGCAACGAGGGGAAGGAGAGTGCATCTACATACCCTTGTAGATCGCTGAGCGGAAGTGTTCAAGTGAACGGGGTTGATGGAGTCGTACTCGTCGTGATTCAAATCACCTATGATCAAGTGCCGAACGCACGGCACCTCCGCGTTCAACACACGTACAGCCCGATGACGTCTCCCATGCCTTGATGCAGCAAGGAGAGAGGGAGAGGTTGAGGAAGACTCCATCCAGCAGCAGCACAACGGCGTGGTGGTGGTGGAGGAGCGTGGCTAGAAGAGGAGGAAGAAGAGACGCAGGACTGCACCAACGAGAGATCGAATCGCGTGTTATGGGCAGCCCCAGGCCTCTATTTATATAGGGGAGAAGGGGGCTGCGCCCCCTTTAGGGTTTCCCACCCCAAGGGGTGCAGCCAGCCCTAGATGGGACTTGGGGAGGCGGCCAAGAGGGGGAGAGAGGGGAGGCGCCCACTAGGTGGGCCTTAAGGCCCATCTGGACTAGGGTTTGCCCCCTCCCACCCTCCCTTGCGCCTTGGCCCCCTTGTGGGGGGCGCACCAGCCCTCCTAGGGGCTGGTCCCCTCCCACACTTGGCCCACGCAGCCATCTGGGGCAGGTGGCCCCACTTGGTGGACCCCCGGGACCCTCCCGGTGGTCCCGGTACATTACCGATATCGCCCGAAACTTTTCCGGTGACCAAAACAGGACTTCCCATATATAAATCTTTACCTCCGGACCATTCCGGAACTCCTCGTGACGTCCGGGATCTTATCCGGGACCCCGAACAACATTCGGTAACCACATACAAGCTTCCTTTATAACCCTAGCGTCACCGAACCTTAAGTGTGTAGACCCTACGGGTTCGGGAGACATGAAGACATGACCGAGACGTTCTCCGGTCAATAACCAACAGCGGGATCTGGATACCCATGATGGCTCCCACATGTTCCACGATGATCTCATCGGATGAACCACGATGTCAAGGACTTAATCAATCCCGTATTCAATTCCCTTTGTCTATCGGTATGTTACTTGCCCGAGATTCGATCGTCGGTATCCAATACCTTGTTCAATCTCGTTACCGGCACGTCACTTTACTCGTTCCGTAACACATCATCCCGTGATCAACTCCTTGGTCACATCGCGCATATGATGATGTCCTACCGAGTGGGCCCAGAGATACCTCTCCGTTTACACGGAGTGACAAATCCCAGTCTCGATCCGCATAAAACAATAGATACTTTCGGAGATACCTGTAGTGCACCTTTATAGTCACCCAGTTACGTTGTGACGTTTGATACACCCAAAGCACTCCTACGGCATCCAGGAGTTACACGCTCTCATGGTCGAAGGAAGAGATACTTGACATTGGCAAAGCTCTAGCAAATGAACTACACGATCTTTGTGCTAGGCTTAGGATTGGGTCTTGTCCATCACATGATTCTCCTAATGATGTGATCCCGTTATCAACGACATCCAATGTCCATGGTTAGGAAACCGTAACCATCTGTTGATCAACGAGCTAGTCAACTAGAGGCTTACTAGGGACATATTGTGGTCTATGTATTCACACGTGTATTATGATTTCCGGATAATACAGTTATAGCATGAATAAAAGACAATTATCATGAACAAGGAAATATAATAATACTTTTATTATTGCCTCTAGGGCATATTTCCAACAGTGCACACATACATATTTGTATGTAAGTGCATATGATCATCTATAGTTTAGTTTCATTTGATACCATGCTAAAGGTTTCTAGAGAATAATATCCATCTAGTATCTTAATAGTGGTTTCTTATGTATTATTAGGTGTGCATATTTGTAGAACCTTGTAGAGTATAAACGGTACTGTTTGCAAATGTGTCGAAAGTTAAATTCAGTAATAAGTTCAACATATGCTATCACCGATCATCGATGAACAGAAAAATATCGCCGATTCAGTAATGCTTAGATACAATTTGTTCATTTGGTATGCCCATCTATATGTTTGGTTTTATTTGGTGTATACAAGAGCTCTTGCTAGTCTCTAAAATAAAAAAGTTATATATAGATTAAACATAGAAATCTAGTTTACATAGATTATGGTACGTCATGTAGGACGCTTATCGAGGAGAGAGATTAGCATGCTAACTAAGTTCATAGTCGCCTATCAAATTCATAGTCATCTACCAAATTGGTTGTTACTTTGATGTGATATAGATTTTCTCCTGCAAATTTAGGACTTTACTTTACACATATGCAATAATATGTTGAACTTAATAGTATAGTGGTTACCATGTTTAATATTTGGGCCCCTCCTCCTTTAGGGGTCGGGGCAGATGCTCTCTTTGCCTGTCCTATGGGCCGGCCCTGGTTGACACAGGAGTCACCCACATAATTTAGATGTGATGTAAGATAAAAAGTAAAGGAATGAGTTTAGAACCCATCGACCCCAAAATTTATGATAGATTTCGAGTTGGGTGGTGGCGACATAGTCATACGTCGCAAAAATGTGATTCGGGGCAGTCTTCTCCCATGGCTTCACCGTATCCTAGCTCGCCTACCTTCGCACATCACCGGTTACTAGCAACACTCATATCGTGCGTCGCCTTGATCGTGTGTCTCAACATGTTGGGTGCATCAATGTGTGTACACCATATGTACTACAATTTTAGTAGGTCCATGAGGAGGTTGGGGTTTACATGACGGGCTTGGAACACACATCAAACGCTGGTGGATGGGGCAGAGCTACCGCTACCCACCTCCCTACAATCGTCAAAAACACCACCTACCTCCCAAACAAGCTCGATACCTAGATTGCTGCAACCCTAGTGCCGAAGGCACCCTTCAAAAGGAGGAAGCTGGGACATAGCAAGGGATTCATGAGCCATACTACAAGGATAAGGAGGTGTTGTTCCATAAGTGGGAGTTCAACCTAACGGCACTGTCAGACCCACTGTGCCTGGTGCACCTGCTGTAGGACGACATGGACGGCCTCGTGCCGATCGCGCACACTGGACACATCACTGAGAGGGTCAACTACCACAAGCTCCCCAATAGAGGCGACTTATGGTGGTGTGGCATAGAGCCCTCCCATCCCTCCCTCCAGCAGCCAAGCCTCTCATCCTACTGCAGGTGTTGTCTAACCCTTTTATTTTCATGATTGGGTGTTGCTAATTGATTTGATCATATGATCACTACTGGAACCACCTACTTTGCTGAGTGACGAAGACACTCGATGAAGGCCCAAAAATACTCGACAGAGACATTCCCGAGGACTATCCTCGGCAAAAGGCATTTGGCAATGTTAGCCAATTTGGAAAGGTAATAATAACAAATTGCACTTCCTATGCCTATTATTTTATATTCAGCATCATGTTTTTATTTGGAATTAAGCAGCTACTTGATCTTTGACTAAAAGGATGGTCCACACACACAAAGTCCAGAAGATATTAGAAGTAGTTGATTGATTAGTTTTTGGTGCATCATATTCCTCTATTGTACTTACGTTTAATGATTCAAATTCACAATTTGAGCATTGGGGAGATGACCCGACTCCTTATTAGAAGGAAAAGGTAAGAACCATGTTGTCTCCATCCTATTTGGTACATGCGTTCTCCATATTCCATAATCTTAATCCATAACTTACAATGTGTTTTTGGGATTATTTTCTTTAGGGCTATGGATCTTGGAATGCTTTTGCTCATGAAATTCTCTGTGAGGTTACACCAACATGATTTTTTCATTATTGTTAGCCATGAGCTTTACTCAACTTCTCATAGAGATTATGTTAAGAAAAGATTATGTTCATATTGCATAGAACACCAACAAATATTGCATAACTGAACTTAGATGTTATTTTTTCATCATCTTTCCAATTGCACTATCAATTCGTTTTATATTTCATATAAAGAGTGATCTTGATTATTCACACAAGTTTTTTTTGCTTCATCATGATAACTCTGCCATTGCTATGGTTTTGATTCTTGAAAAAAATTCTATGACTTCAAAGGTACCTATAGCCTTTGTACTGGTTTACTATAAGTATGCGGCACATGGTAGAATATCCATGCAGTTCCCCGAATATATTAGATGATGAGAAGATCAATTGTGTTCTTTTTTATTTAGTTTGCACATATTTAAAAGAAAATGTTAACAATAGGTGCAGTCTCTAAACTATTACCCTTTCCAAGGAGGGTTTCTCACCACCGCCACCACCATCTAAGAAATTTATGTTCCCTCGCCTCCGGCCGCCATCTTGGCATTGCAAGGTGGGGGGACCTCGGATCTTCAAGACCTCTATGTTCTTGTCAACGGCTTGTGATCATCATAGTTTTGTGAGAATAAATTTCCTCTCGTTCTTTTGGTGGTGCCATGAGATTAGAGAGTTTTCTATCCTCACAGATCCGATTATTCGGATCTGACGAATTTATGTTGTTGTGTCAGCCTTTTTTTGTTGGTATGATTCTTTGCGGAGGTAAAATCTTTTACCGACACCATGATGAAGATAAAGTGATTCGACAACCTGCACTTCTAGGGGATCATCCCTGTCTCAAGTACATTCATCGAGCAAAGCTTCTCATCTTTTTGGATGGGCAACTCAAGGCGCTTTCAAACACCATTATTGGTAATATTCGTGCGGGTGAAAAAGTGACAACATCGTTGCTTCAATCCAATTGCAGACTCTTTATCAAAGTCTTTGGAGTATTTCTTCGAGTAGAGATTGATACCGCGAATGTGTTTTCAATAGATTTCATTGTAATTCTTAGTCATAGGAGTTACTTTGTATTTTCTTGGATCCTAAGTCAAATCAGTGTACTTGTAGTTGTTACTAGATCATCGATGGCGTGCGTTGCCGCGCCCGTCCATTTTAGCGTTAGAGTGATAGGAATTTGCGTAAATATATGTGGCATAGAACATGATAGCACGTGTTGTCGCACTCGTAAATTTGAAAAGGGAAATGAAGAAACTTGGTAATATGAATATCTCTTGCAATAATCAAATGGTGAAAATGGAAAGGGTGACACAATAATAAAATATCGTTTTATGTCTCCAAGGTTCAAACATATTGAGAAGGGCATGAGATTATTCGGATCTGATACCGTGAATATCTTTGGAGTATTTCTTCGAGTAGAAATTGATACTGCGAATGTGTTTTCAATAGATTTCATTGTAATTCTTAGTAATAGGAGTTTTTTTGAACGAAGACGCACAATGCGTCCGACTTTAAATTAATAAAGCCACAAGGCAGCATCCACATAAGTTCAGGTTTACAGACCAAACAGGTATCAGTTCAGCGGGCTCAACGTCCTGGCAAAGATAAGGCTAATAGTTCAAACAAGCGGTGATATCTCATATCAAGGTTCGCGACACCAAAAGAAACTAAACGCAAAAGGCTCAAGCTTGCTGTTCTTGAAGTCTTGCTCTCGTCATGCACAACTTGATTTACTCCATCGTCTCGATCATGCGTTCCTCGTCACGCTACTTCCCCAATGGCGCCCAAGCCTGTAGGAAAAGATGACATTTGAAAAGAATCTCAGCGGGGTGTGTAGGAAACTTGTGTTCGATAGTAATTTTGTTCCTCGCGGTCCAAATGGACCAAAGCATCGCCCCTACGCAGCGCCAAACCACCCTCGCATTCGCACCCCTCTGTGCGGATAGCAAGTTAAGCATATCGACACTAGTTTGCGGGTTCCAATTCTAATTAAAAGTATCTCTGACCGCACTCCACGCAAATCTAGCGAGACAGCATCTGAAGAATACGTGGTTAGCATCTTCCCCAAGACCACAGATGGCGCATGTCCCATTCGCTGGCCCATTGCATTTGGCCACATTGTTCGAGGTTGGAAGGCGATTGCGGAACATTTGCCACATAAGAATATCGATCTTAAGGGGAATGCCAGCCTTCCACAACCCCCTAGCCATATCTAGCTCATTCCCCTCCGTAAGCTTCTCGTATAATGATTTGACCGAGAATTTCCGTGAAGCCATTAGCCTCCACGAGATCTCGTCCTTCTCCTGGCTGAGCCTCTTCCCCTCGAGCTCAGCCACAAGTGTATTCCACTCCTTGGCCTCTCCTGCCTCTAGAGTTCTGTAGAAGGATATCGCCGTAGGGTGCACTCGCAGGGCATCAGCAACCAGAATGTGCGTGTCCGTGGCAAGCTGATACAACTCCGGGTGTGATTGCCACAACAGAGTTTGGCCCCTCCAACAGTCCAGCCAGAAATGCGTAGAGTTTTCGCTGTTGACTGAAAAGTGAGCCCCGACCGCAAATGCCGGCCTCACGGCTTGGAGGCCATTCCAAAACGATGATCCCTTGGGCTTGGCTTTAAACAGATTGTCATCCGGGAAATATTTTGCCCGAAGGATGTCCGCCCAGAGGCCCTTCTAATTTTGGGCGAGTCGCCACCACCATTTGGTAAGTAGGGTGATACGTCTCCAACGTATCTATAATTTTTTATTGTTCCATGCTATATTATATTCTGTTTTGGACATTATTGTGCTTTATTATACACTTTTATATTATTCTTGGGACTAACCTATTAACCGGAGGCCTAGCCCAGAATTGCTATTTTTTTGCCTATTTTAGGGTTTCGCAGAAAAAGAATATCAAACGGAGTCCAAACGGAATGAAACCTTCGGGAACGTGATTTCGAAACGAACATGATCCAGAGGACTTGGACCCTACGTCAAGATATCAACCAGGAGGCCACGAGGTAGGGGGCGCGCCTACCCCCATAGGTGCACCCTCCACCCTCGTGGGCCCCCTGTTGCTCCACCGACGTACTCCTTCCTCCTATATATACTACGTACCCCCAAACTACCAGATACGGAGCAAAAACCCTAATTCCACCGCTGTAACTTTCTGTATCCACGAGATCCCATCTTGGGGCCTGTTCCGGAGCTCCGGTGGAGGGGGCATCGATCATGGAGGGCTTCTACATCAACACCATAGCCTCTCCGATGAAGTGTGAGTAGTTTACCTCAGACCTTCAGGTCCATAGTTATTAGCTAGATGGCTTCTTCTCTCTTTTCGGATCTCAATACAATGTTCTCCCCCTCTCTCGTGGAGATCTATTCGATGTAATCTTCTTTTGCGGTGTGTTTGTTGAGACCGATGAATTGTGGGTTTATGATCAAGTTTATCTATGAACAATATTTGAATCTTCTCTGAATTCTTTTATGTATGATTGGTTATCTTTGCAAGTCTCTTCGAATTATAAGTTTGGTTTGGCCTACTAGATTGATCTTTGTTGCAATGGGAGAAGTGCTTAGCTTTGGGTTCAATCTTGCGGTGTCCTTTCCCAGTGAAAGCAGGGGCATCAAGGCACGTATTGTATTGTTGCCATCGAGGATAACAAGATGGGGTTTACATCATATTGCATGAGTTTATCCCTCTACATCATGTCATCTTGCTTAAAGCGTTACTCTGTTCTTTTGAACTTAATACTCTAGATGCATGCTGGATAGCGGTCGATGTGTGGAGTAATAGTAGTAGATGCAGGCAGGAGTCGATCTACTTGTCTCAGACGTGATGCCTATATACATGATCATACCTAGATATTCTCATAACTATGCTCAATTTTGTCAATTGCTCAACAGTAATTTGTTCACCCACCGTAAATACTTATGCTCTCGAGAGAAGCCACTAGTGAAACCTATGGCCCCCGGGTCTATCTTCCATCATATTAATCTTCCAATACTTAGTTATTTTCTTTGCCATTTATTTTACTTTGCATCTTTATCATAAAAATACCAAAAATATTATCTTATCATATCTATCAGATCTCACTCTCGTAAGTGACCATGTAGGGATTGACAACCCCTTATCGCGTTGGTTGCGAGGATTTATTTGTTTGTGTAGGTGCGAGGGACTCGTGCGTGGCCTCCTACTGGATTGATACCTTGGTTCTCAAAAACTGAGGGAAATACTTACGCTACTTTGCTGCATCACCCTTTCCTCTTCAAGGGAAAACCAAAACAAGTGCTCAAGAGGTAGCACAGGGCAACATTCACAAGTTTCGAGTTCGTGATCCTCAAACCACCGAACTTCTTCGGTCTACAAACCGCAGCCCACTTTACCAAGTGGTATTTGCGTTTCGTCCCAGTTCCTTCCCAAAAGAATCGGGCACGCCGTGTGTCAAGCTTGGTGTGCACTACATCGGCAAGGAGGAACAAGCCCATCGTAAAGAGAGGAAGGGAGGATAAGCTAGAATGGTCAAAATTAACCTAGCGGATGAAGACATAAACCTCCCTCTCCACGGACTAACCCGATTCACCACTTTGCCATAAAGAGGTGCCCATTCGACTATGGTCAGGTTCTTGTGCGAAATAGGCAGTCGATATTTGATCGGAAACTTCCCAAGCTTACAGTTGAGCAAGTTTGCAACCCGCCTACTTTCGCGATCATCCATCCCTATGGTGATCACTTCACTTTTGAGGAAATTGATCTTTAGCCCGGACAATATCTCAAAAGTTAGCAACAATAACTTAATCGATGCAACGCTATGATCGTCCGGCTCGAATAACAACATCGTGTCGTCTGCATACTGCAGGTGAGTCACGCTGCTGGGGATGAGGTTAGAGATTAACCCTTTAATGTGACCCGCAGCCCTGACCTTTTTAATTATAGCCGGTAGAGCATCCGCAACAAAATTAAATATCAAAGGCGAGCTCAGGTCCCCTTGCCTAAGGCCGCGCTTGTTGCGAAAGAAATTGCCCATTTCACCATTTATGGTCACCGCCGTGTGTCCACTACTCACCAGGTGCATGATACGGTGAACAAAGCCCCCATCAAAGCCCTTTTTTATGAGGACCTCACGCACGAACTCCCAGTTCACGCGGTCGTAGGCCTTCTCAAAATCTAACTTGAGAAGAATGCCTCTCGACTTGGTTCGTTTAAGCTCATGAATGATTTCAAGAAGCGCCAGATGGCCTTCTATAATGTTACGATGCTTCAAAAACCCGGTCTGACTAGGGCTAATCACCTGTTGTGCGACAGGCGCCAAGCGGGATGTGTAGGCTTTCACGCAAATCTTGAAAGGGACATTAATCAGGGTGATCGGCCTAAAGAGTTTTATGTCGTCAACCCCTTTCACTTTGGGGATCAAGCTGATCGCCCCATAGTTTAATATAGTGAGGTCAACAGTGCCTAACGCAAAACCATTCACAATGGCATAGAAAAGGTGCTTATGGTTAGGCCAAAATTTCTTGAAAAACTTGACCGGCCATCCATCCAGCCCTGGCGCCGTGTCCGATTTCATAACGAGCACATCTCTATCGATCTCCTCCGGCAGGAAAGAGAGAGAGAGCCCTTTGTTCTCCTCCTGTGAGACCCTTTCGGCTAGGTCCCAAATGTCATCGCGGAGGCAAAGAATTTTGTCCTCGGCCATCCCCAAGAGGCCGATGAAAAATTCATAAATATGGGCCACAATTAGGTCGTTGGTAAGTAGGAGACCATGGTCAGATTGTAACCGTGGAATAGTACTTTTACGCTTCCTACCGTTGGCGTACGCATGGAAATATCCGGTGTTAGCGTCGCCTTTGGTGACCCACTTGATACTACCCCTACGACGCCAATATTCCTCTTCAGCCCGTAGGATGGCAAGGACTTTGCGTTCGAGATCGTATCGAATGGCCCATTCTCCCTCCGAGAAAGGACGATGATCGGCCTCCAAGTCAAGCGCGGCTATTGTCTCTACAATTCTAGCCCGCTTCCTCTTAGATTCGTTGCCGTGGTTAGCCCCCCACCCACGCAGGAACGCCCTGAGTTTGCTAGCCGCCGCGGTCCAGCACTCTGCCGGTCCGCGTAGCTGCCCTAGTTGAGCGCAAATCGAAACCCACCGATCCGCGACCATTTGAACAAACCCCTCGGACTCGAACCATGCCGTTTCGAAGTAGAAACAAGAGCTACGTCTAATATATTCCTCCCCGGAGGAAAATATCAACGGCACATGGTCCGAGCAAATTCTAGTCTCGGCAACAAGTGTACATAAGGGGAAAAGAACCTCCCATTCCGGAGTAAAAAACATTCTATCTAACACGCTCCGCATCGGCTGTAATTGCTTGTTGGTCCAAGTAAATCTAGCTCCGGTCCAAGCCGCCTCACGCAAAGTCGTTGCCGCAATGGCCCCATTGAACATGGACACCCGAGTCCAATCAATGTTGGCGTTATTTTTGTCCGTCCTCGAACGGATTAAGTTGAAATCACCACCCACCACTAGTGGCAAGTTGATAGCACGTTTGGCCCCTACCAAATTGGTCAACTCAAGTAAGAAATCCGCAGAACGCGAGTGATTTGCAGGCCCGTACACGCACGCAACTACCCACATGAGACCAGTTGTATTTTCTTGGATCTCAAGTCAAATCAATGTACTTGTAATTGTTATGAGTATGAATAAAGTTATAAGTGTTTCTAAAAAACACTATTACCCTTTCCATTAATAACAAGGCCTGATAAATTCCATCCTTCTTCGGGATGGGTCGTTCATGGCCACTGACGGTACAGCAGGGGCGGGCATGCTTCTTCGGGATCGTAATGGGACTGTGATGCTTGCTGCTATCAGAGGACTTGTGAACTGCGCTGATGCGCTGGAAGCAGAAGTGGCGACAATCCATGAAGGTATTATATTGGCCCTAAGTTGGACTGAGGTGGACCTCATAGTGGAGACGGACTGTGCAGAGGCTGTGCATTTGATTTCTTCTACAGAACAAGATCGTTCAGTGCATAGCCACAGAATAATGGAGATTAGATTGTTGATGTCTCAAGAAAGGAGGATTCAACTAGTTAAGATCAAGCGTAACATGAACTCTGCTAGCCACACTCTCGCGCAAATGGGACGAATTCAACAGCGAACTGCTTGTTGGCTGCGAAACCCCCCTGACGATATTGCGAGCATCATTGCCGCTGATTGTAACAACATTGAAAGTTATGATGAAGCGTCTCAACCCCCAACAGGGAGCCCGCATGTAGTTATATTGATCTGGTGAGGAAACCTCACGTGGAGTGCAAGGTAATCGGTTGAGATACAACCGAACAGATTACAGAGAGAGAGAGAGAGATTAGGGATAGAAGGATTTAAACAGAAACATCCTATCCCTACCTACCTTAACTCATGATGCAAGTGGCCCTTGACGCCTACAATATCTCATGTTTAACACCCTCCCTTAATCCGAACTGTGCAAGTTTAGATTACGCTTAAACTCCTCAAATGGCCTCAAGGCCAGTGCCTTTGTAAACCCATCAACAACTTGATCCTTTGAGTGAACAAACCGAATGTCCAGTTCCTTATTAGCAACTCTTTCTCTTACGAAATGATAGTCAATTTCAATGTGTTTGGTACGTGCATGAAAAACAGGATTAGCTGACAAGTAGGTTGCACCAAGGTTATCACATCAGAGACATGGTGTCTGTGTATGATATAGACCAAGTTCCTTAAGCATAGATTTCACCCAGATAATTTCTGCTGTTGCATTGGCAAGTGCTTTGTACTCTGCCTCAGTACTGGATCTTGAAACTGTGGCATGTTTCTTTGCACACCAAGAAATCAAATTGGGACCAAAGAACACTGCAAAACCACCAGTTGATCTTCTGTCATCCAAACAGCCTGCCCAGTCAGAATCAGAAAATGCACTAACAAGAGTGGATGGTGACTTAATGAAAGTGATGCCAACACTTAGAGTGTTTTTCACGTATCTCAATATACGTTTGGCTGCAGTCCAATGGGCAGTGGTTGGTGCATGGAGATACTGACAAACCTTATTAACTGCAAAGCAGATGTCTGGCCTGGTGAGAGTCAAGTACTGAAGTGCACCCACCAGGCTTCTGTATTTGGTGCCATCCTCTTGGTTCAAGGGTTCTCCTTCAACAAGTGTGAGTTTCTCTGCACTGGACAAAGGTGTCGGAGAAGGTTTGCAACCCTGTAACCCAACTCTGCGCAAGAGATCTGTAGCATACTTTTCCTGAGAAAGGTGAAGGCCACCTTCCTTGTTTCTCTTAACTTCAATGCCAAGGAAGAAGTGCAAATCACCTAGATCCTTAAGAGCAAATTCTGAGTTCAAGTCTGACAAAAGAGCTGTTACTGCTTCATTGGACGAGCTTGTGACAATAATATCATCAACATAGATAAGCACAAAAACTGAAGTATTTGACTTATGGTAAATAAACAATGAAGTGTCAGACTTTGAAGGAGTGAAACCAAGTTGCTGTAGTTTTGTACTCAATCTAGAGTACCATGCTCTGGGGGCTTGTTTCAGTCCATACAGTGATCTGTCAAGCCTGCATATGTGAGACAGTTTGCTTTTATCCTCAAATCCAGGAGGTTGCTTCATGTATACTTCCTCTTCCAGAACACCATGAAGGAACGCGTTTTGCACATCTAGCTGTCTGAGACTCCATCCTCTCGACACAGCAATGGATAGAACAAGACGAATAGTAGCAGCCTTAACGACAGGACTAAAAGTATCCTCATAGTCTATGTCGTACCTTTGTTTGAAGCCTTTAGCAACAAGCCTAGCTTTATACCATTCAATTGTACCATCAGACTTTCTTTTTATCCTGAATACCCACTTACAGTCAATCACATTTTTACCTCGCCGTGAAGGAACTAGATGCCATGTGTTGTTTTTCTGAAGAGCCTGATATTCATCCTCCATAGCCTTTTTCCAACTAGGATCACCAAGAGCTTCCTGATAAGTGCGAGGTTCTCCTGTGGAAGCAGACAGACCAAATTTGACTTTATAATTTGTGGGTTGAATGACACCTGCGCGAAGACGTGTACACGATGGTGAAGCAGCAGCACGAGTTGGCACAAAGGATCCGAGGGCAGACACAGCAGCAACAGAAGATTCCTCAATCTCCCCTGGATCGAGGCCAGCGATCCCGAGGAAGCAGGCATGGGATCCTCTGTGGCCTGCTGAACCATAGGAGATGACGGGTTGGCCATAGAGGATCCGCCTGGTGCGGTTGTCAGAGACGGGGCCCGCCGGGAGTAGACCCGAGGCTCAGCCAGAAAACGCGTGGGCGGGGGGTCCAGACGGACAGGTTGGTGCAGCACACCCGCGGGGTCGGACCCAGACACGCACCAACGCGTGGCAGAAGGTGAGCGGCTCGAGGCGGGCGACGACGCACTCGCCGAGGCAAGAGGCGGCGGGCTGGCACGGGGCGCAGGACTGGATGAGGGCGCCGATCCTGATGCGGATCCGGTCGGCCCTGGCACGATCAGAGGCACGGATCCCGGCGATGATCTTGGCAGCTCCATCATGACAGCGGGAGGATGCATTGGAGCACTGTTTTTAGAAAAACTTGCACCGTTTTGAACGCCGTTTTCAGCACTGTTTTCACCTGTAGCAGCAGACCCAGGTAACAGATTAGAAGAGTTAGTCAACAATATTAAGTCATCACAACTATCGTTTTCCACATGATCAACTCTGGTTAGATGAGATGGGAGAAGAAGGATCTCCTTCCTGAGAAGGGCACCGGCATTGGGATGAAGTTTAGCGAATGGAAATTGAGTTTCATCGAACACAACATCACGAGAAATATACACACGACCGGTGGACACGTCAAGACACTTGACACCTTTATGTTGTGCACTATACCCAAGAAAAACACAGAAACATAAGTTTACGAGAGTTGTAGGGACGAAGGTTTGGCCAACAGGCACAACCGAAAACACGAAGAGTAGTATAATCGGGTGTGATATGGAAAAGACGTTCAGTGGGGGTTTCATTTTCAATAGTACGACTAGTCCACATATTGATAAGGTGAACAGCGGTGAGAAAGGCTTCGTCCCAAAATTTCAAAGGCATAGACGCGGAAGCTAGGAGAGCAAGACCTACTTCAACAATGTGGCGATGCTTCCGTTCGGTGGAACCATTTTGTTGGTGAGCGTGTGGGTAAGACACATGGTGAGAAATACCTATCTTTTGAAAAACAAGAATTTAGCTTCTCATACTCACCACCCCAGTCGGACTGCATGGCAATGGTTTTGCTATCAAACTTCCGTTCAACAAGAGCTTGAAAGTTGTGAAACACTTGGAAAACATCGGAACGTTTCTTAAGGAGATAGATCCAAGTATATTTGCTATAATCATCAATGAAGCTCACATAGTAAGAATGTCTACCAACAAAAGTGGTTGCTGGACCCCAAACATCAGAAAAAATAAGTTGCAATGGTTTGGTAGACACACTAGTGGAAACAGGATAAGGCAACTGATGACTTTTTGCTCTTTGGCATGAATCACAAATAGTTTCTAAATTTCTCTCACCAACAACTGGGAGTTTATTTTTACTAAGAATTTGATGAATGGTAGCAAACGAGGGATAGCCTAAACGACTGTGCCACCTTTCAGCAGAAAGCTTGATGGCACCATACACTTGTTTATTGAACTGGCAATATTGAGGAAGCAACGCATAGAGCCCTTGCACACATGTACCCCTATGGAGAACTATCTTCGTGACCTGATCCTTGATCAAAAAGAAGAATGGGTGAAACTCAAGGAAGACATTATTATCAAAAGCAATACGATGAACGCAAAGAAGAGTTTTGGAAGCATTGGGTACATGCAAGATATCTTTCAGAATTAAATTTTTATGTGGTGTTTCGATAATTGATTGACCAATATGACTAATCTTCATACCTGCACCGTTTGCTGCGGTGTAAACTTGATCGTGGCCACGGTATTTCTCTTGCATCGTCACCTTCTCAAGTTCTCCAGTGATATGGTTGGTTGCACCCGTGTCCATGTACCAATTTGTATCAACACCATAGGATGCATCAGCTACAGCAACAACTTTTTTCTTCTGGGATGTGTCATCGGCATAACGCCAATCACAATCTTTGGCAAGATGGTTAGTTTTTTTTGCAAATTTGACAACGGCCTTCATACCCTTCATACCCCTGGAAATTGTTGCGCCCTCTGTTGTTGGTGAAGGGAGGGCGCCGAGGAGGGTAGCCGCCACTGTTGTTTCCCTGATAATGGTAGCCACCACCGCCACCACCACCGTAGTGGCCGCCGCTGCCACCACCGCTGTAGTGGCCGCCGCTGCCACCACCGCCGTAGTGGCCGCTGCCGCCACCACCACCGTAGTGACCGCCGCCGCCACCAGTGTTGCTGTTGTAGCCGCCGCCACCACCACGTCGCCGCCACCGCCCCTTTGCTGACCGCGGGAGCCCTTGTTGGATCCCTGGCGGCCGCGAGAAGCAAGGTTGGCGGAGGACTTGAAGTTGCCAGCGCCTGTCCCATGGAACATCTCGACCCGATGGTCGAAATTGGCTACCATGGAGAAGAGGTTCTCGACGGTGACCGGATCAGTGCGTGCGTCCAGGGCAGAGATGATGGGCTGATACTCCATGTCAAGCCCCGTGATGATGAACGACACCAGCTCGTCCTCGCCGATCGGTTTGCCTGCCGCCGCAAGTTCATCAGAGAGAGCACGCATGTGCCTGAAGTAGGTCGCCTCCGGCTGGTTGCCCTTCTGGGCGTTGGTGAGGGAGGCATGAATGTTGTTGACGCGGGACAGCGAGACGGCGGAGAACATGTTGCTCAGCGTCGTCCAGATCGCATGCGATGTTTCCATCGATGCAACTTGAACCAGCACCTCCTTGGAGAGGTTTCGAAGAAGATATGCGACGATCTGTTGATCTTGGACTAACCAGGGGGCATATGCAGGGTTGGGGTTCACCTGATCTTTGTCGTCCTTGTCCTTGGTGGTGATGAGCTTGGGAGGTTCTGCTATGGTTTGGTCGATGTAGCCGTACAGGCCGGCGCCCATTATCTGGGATCGCGCCTGGGCTCGCCAGAGGACGTAGTTCGTCCTGGTGAGCGGCTCGGAGACGTTGTAGTTGAGGCCGGAGGAGACCGGAGTAGCGGAGGTGGACATGGCAGCAGGATGGGTTTTGGGAGATCGATGGAGATGAGCTAGATGTGATGGAAGGGACCTGCTCTGTATACCGTGAAAGTTATGATGAAGCGTCTCAACCCCAGGGAGCCCGCATGAAGTTATATTGATCTGGTGAGGAAACCTCACGTGGAGTACAAGGTAATCGGTTGAGATACAACCGAACAGATTACAGAGAGAGAGAGAGATTAGGGATAGAAGGATTTAAACAGAAACAGCCTATCCTTAACTACCTTAACTCATGACGCAAATGGCCCTTGACGCCTACAATATCTCATGTTTAACAAACATTACTTTATGAATGAATTTTCCTTTCCCGCAAAAAATGCATTCTTTTTTGTTGAGTTTGTACACGTTTAAAAGCAAATGTTAACGCCAGGTGCAGGTGCAGTCTCAACTACGCCACCTGTTCCCTCAAAAAGAAAAAGAAAACCCTACGCTACTTGTCTCTCAGGACCCGTGGGCCGTGGGCTACCTGCGTACGTACAGGCCAGAGGACTCCCGGCGAGCCGGTCAAGCCGAGCGTTGTCTCAAAAAAAAAACAAAAGCCGACCGAGCCGAGTCCGTTTCCAGCAGGGCGAGCTGGACCGAGATCTCTGGACCTCCGTCCGACTCGGCCGGGATGTGTAGCACTACATAAGGCTGGCCAAGGGAGGGAGGCAGAGGCTCTTGAACAGAAAGGTCGAGCTATCAACGGCGATCATCACACCACCAAACACAATCGAGAGGAAGAGATGCTGATGGCTCGACTCCTAGCGATGGCCCGCAGCTATGGCCAGAAATCCAAGACCAAGAAGAGGCCGGCCCAAGGAACAGTGCGCGACATGGAGAAGAGGGTCATGGAAGCGAACCGGGCAAGGCGACGCGCCCGATCAAGTTGCTTCCACAGGTTCATGGCCGCATCCAACAGGGTCGATAAGGCGGTCCAAGATTTCATCGAGCATCGCATCAAAACGTCACCGTGCTGGTCTCGCATCTCATCAGCCTGCGCACAAGCAAACTCGGCGCTCGACATTATTTATGGTCTCTGTTTGCTCTTCTTGTTCGTAACAGTGTACTCGTTACTGATCTTGTAATCTATTTCCTTCCTCGGTTTTCTACTGTATATAAAAGGTTGTAGAGATTCTACGAAACACCCCGTGTATTTCATATTTATGTTGTGACGAATTTAAATATTGGCAAACTAGGATGGAGAAATCTTCTTTGACACTTTTCATTCACCGATCGGGACGACGCATGCTAGAAACCACACTCCTGACTTGCAGTTCTTGGGCATGACCGCAGTTGGAGTTAATTACAAGAAACTACCACATTTACGGCTAGGTTTGCATAAAACCACCAAGTCACTAATCCTTGCAAAAAAACACCGCAATTTCTCTAATCTTGTTGCAAAAAGCAATGATCAGGTGACTTGGTCCGTTTGATCGCTTTCTGACAAGTGAGACCGAATTTTAGGGAGCTCACTTGGCAAAGAATTAATTGACATACACACCCCTAGAATCTATATCTATATTTATATCTATACCTAATATTAATTAAAGGGAGGAAGCTTTCATAGTTCTCCATACGTCATTCCTTTGTATCCGTTGATTTTACTTTTACCACAAAAATTAACGGCTAAGATTTAATAGAAGCATGTCTCCTTTTTTGCCTGGTCTTTGACCGATTTTGATCGGCCCTCGCTCGCCTTCATAAAATCACGATGGAAAAATTGACGCCGTCAAGATTCACCTAGAAAGACCTGGTGCACGAAGGTCGTTCTCGGCTAATAAGAGTCAGAGTCGGGCGACACAACCTCGTGGTACTGCCACGCCGATGGCGCGCCATTTGTGTCGTTGTCGTGGGCCAGGCACGAGTTCGACCTGGGCGGCTCCTCAGTGCCAACCCCATGCCAATCGTTCGGCCGAGTGTTTGTGTCCGGCCTTGCGGTCACGGCGTGCCGTTGCAAGTTCTACTGGCCGATTGCGCCTCCGCCCCTTCTCCGGACGACGAGAGGTCAACGACGAGCTCGCATGGATGGGGGAGGGTCACGGGCGAAGGGTCGGACGAGGTGTCGGAGAGGGCAGCGCCTTCCGCCCCGCCATGGCTGTAGCCTTCCACTGGTGCTACCGCCCACCACGCTCCGAGCCGGGGTGGCGCGGTGGAGGGACGACGACCGGAGCTCAACCTCCTGCAGCATGCCGTCCGGCAGCCACAGCCGCAACCTCCTGCTGCCTCCCGGCATTACGCTGCTTCGGCAACCGTTGTCGCGTCCCCGGATCCCTGACCTCCATCGACCTCATGGCTCCCTCCGCAGCCGTGGGCCATCAAGTAGCCCAAGGCCAACGTCATTGCGAGGGGCACTGCTGCCGCCGCATGATTGGTGGCGCCCGTCGAGCCAGCGAGGCACCAGCTAGGTCGTGGACAAGCCTCGAGATGTACCGGCAAGTGGATTATCTTGAGCAGTGGTGTTGCTTGAGAGCAGGGGATCGGGAGAAGGGGGTTGATTGCATTTTCTTACTTGTTTTAGGGGTGTGTGTGTTAATTTTTTGGCATGTCAGCTCCTTACAAAGAGGCCACACTTGTCAAAAAGCGATCAAACAGACCAAATCACTCAATCAGTGCTTCTTGCAATAAAATTAGAGAAATTGCGGTGTTCGTTTTGCAATGGATTAGCCACTTTGTGGTTTTCTGCAAAC
>NC_041380.1:40617651-40634360 GCF_002162155.2 Triticum dicoccoides
GTGGGGGTGAGTCACAAGGATGGGAGGAGGAAGCCGAAAGGGATGAAGAACAAGACGACACACATGGTAGGTGCAAAACGACTGGCATATAGTCGCTCACATAACCTTTACTAAACAAATTTATAAAAGTGAATATATATATTCGAATGATTTCAGACATGATGCTTAATCAACTATTTGATTTATTTACTTGCATGTAGCCCGTACCAGCGCACGTGCATTGTCATAGTTTTAGAAACTCGTTCACTCTGTGTTCAGTCAGCATGTAGATTCTATACTAGTTTTTTTAACACAATACAGACGCAAGCGCTCATACATACGCGCATATACATACCCCTAAAAACGCACACCCGCGCACCCTATCTCTATGAGCACCATATTCGAGAGACTGAGCCGGCATATCATCTTGAGATTTACGAAGTCACCGTAGGCGCCTCGTTGTCGACGGAAACGTCTCCGAAAATTCTAAAATAAATTCAGACATAATACGAGCACCAGGACTTAAACTCTAGTAGGCTAGGAATACCACTGTCACTCTGACCATCTAACCATAGGTTGGTTCGCTATACTAGTTTTTTTAGACAATAGATTCTATACTCTCTTTTTTTTGCATACAAAGATTCTATACTAGTTACTCCCGTGCAGTCGTGGACTACATGCGTGCGTCTCTGTACCCTGGGCCCGTACGTTTTTTTCTTTCCACTACAGACTACGCTACCTACGTACGTGGGCGGTGGGACGTGGGCTACCTACGTACGGGCCAGAGGACTCCCCGCGAGCCGAGTCCGTTTCCGGCAGCCGCCAGGAGACGGGATGTGGTAGCACTACATAACGCCGGCCAAGGGAGGCAGAGGCTCTTGGACAGAAAGGTCGAGCCATCAACGGCGATCATCTCATCAAACACCATCGAGAGATGCTGATGGCACAACTCGCATCAACGACTAGGACGCTGTCGATGGCCGGCAGCGGTGGCCATAAACCGGAGACCAAGAAGAGGGCGGCCCAAGGAACGGTGGAGGACGAGTACGCGGAGAAGAGGTTCAAGGCCAACTGCTGGGAGCGGTCGGAGGACGAGGAGGTGGAAGCCATCCGGGCAAGGAGACGTGCCCGATCAGTCGAGTTTCAGAATTTCATGGCCGCGGCCGACAGGGTCGATAAGGCTGCCCGAGATTTCCTTGAGCATCGCATCAGCTTGCGCGCCGCCAGCAAAACCGATGCGACGTCACCGTGCTAGTCTCGCGTCTCATCGGCCTGCGCACAAGCAAACTCGGCGCTCAACATTATTTATAGTCTCTGCTTGCTCTCGTTGTTTGTATCGGTGTGCTCGTAATTTATCTCATCAGTGATCATGTAATCTTTTTTCCTTGCCCGGTTTTCTACTGTAGAAGGTTGCAGAGATTTTACGGAACACCTCATCTATTTCATATTTGTATTGTGGTATATTTGAATTCAAATATCGCCACGTAGATGCATTCATTTAAAGATTTTTTTTTGCAACTTACGTGTATGGTTTGTGCTTTTCTATCCTAACCTGATTACATCGTTAGTGGATACCGTCAGATCTTGTTTGTTTTGGTTGTTCCGTAATCCCATAACACGGTATTAGATACCGGCCTAGTACAAACTAGCAGGTAGCACGCGGCGGCACGCTGCGTCACATGGATTGATAAGCTATTTAGTTTTTTTTGCAATGTTTGGTAATTTGTCCCAAGACTTGATTCATTGCAAAGTAGTTCATACAAGAAAATATTACATCTAGTTGATACATGCATAAGTCATTTAAATCATGTAGTGATAGTGAGTACTGGATACAGAATAACCATGTTCAACAAAAATCCTATGACACTGTAAATGATGGAGAACTTGGATTCATATCTTATAGTGGAGTTAAGCTATGATTGATGATAAGACATATCTTGAAAAGCAAGATTTTATTACATAAAACAAGAAGTATATTCCATACGATGGAACTACATTTCAATACTAAGGGCCAAAATTGCCGATTCGGTGATCTTGATGATACAGATCTTTTTTGTACGGCTGCCTACCAGATGATTGCTAGCGATGAAGCGGTGAAGAGCTTGTGCAAAATCCTGTAATGACTAATAAAAATAAAATAACATTTGTCAAAATTAAAATTAAAGTCATATAATTCTAAAATTAGAGATCAAATTTAATCAACACATCATAAACCTGAATAAAATATCTTGGTTTAATTTTATGCAAAACAATGACAATTTTAGTCTGCGATATGTTAGGTAACTTCTGTATAAAGCAGTGCAAAACATAAAATATAAACTTAAAATGTGACGGAAATAGACAAAAAAAAATGCCAGAAATATTTTAGTCCAAAAACCCACTGCAACCCATTAGAGCGCCTAGTCCAGTAGCTAAAAACCAGAAAAAGTAAATCATTTCTACTGGACTGACATAACTTGGGCCAAAGCCCAACGATAGAAATGGCCCATTTACGTCCGAAGGCCTACTCGAAGCTCAACCATAGAATTTGCATGTCATCTCGAATCGGTGGCTTGGACCAGGCATATTGTGTCCCTCCTTTTACTTGTGTTCTAGATTCCCCAGTGACCTGAAATGGTGTTGCCACAATTACATTACGACGCGATGAATCAGTCGACACCATTAGATAGCTATTTAAACTAGTTTTGAAGAAATACGTCTTAAGTGAATCCTGCGAAAGTCACGAAGGCATGACCACTTGCTTCTTAACAAGGTCATCTTAAAAAGTCAAAGAGCACGAGAATGTGCACAAAGAAAACAGAAATTGGCATGTTATTCACGAATTGGTAGCCTGAACCGGGTATATTGTGTCCATCCTTTTACTTTTGTTCTAGATTCCCCGGTGACCTGAAGTGATGTTCCTGCGATTACATTATTATTCGATGAAAATCAATCGACACCATTTGATAGGTGTTTAAACCAGTTTTTAAAAACATTGTTTAATTAAATCATGCGAAATTGAAGAACAAGTGACCGCTTGCTTCTTAAAAAGGTCATCTTAAAAAGGTTATCCATGAACCGGCGGCCTGAATCCGTGTATATTGTGTCCCTCTTTTCACTTGTGTTTTAGATTCCCTCATGATCTGAAGTGATGTTCCCGCAATTCGATCCAATGAAAATCACTCAACACCATTAGAAAGGTATTTAAACCTGTTTTTTCATAAACACATTGTAAGTCCATCATGTGATGGTCGAGAACTCGTGACCACTTGCTTTCTAATAAGGCCATCTTCCGAAGTCGAAGAACATGACAATGCCCACAAAGAAAATATAAATTGGTATGTTATCCATGAATCCGGGCATATTGTGTCCCTCATTTTACTTGTGTTATAGATTCTCCCATGACCTGAAGTGAAGTTTCCATGATTACCGATGAAAAACACTAGACACCTTTATATAGGTATTTAAACAAGTTTTTAAGAAGCACGTTTTAAGTGAATCATGCAGAAGTGGAGAAGTCGTAACACACTTACTTCATAATAAGGTTATCTTCAAAAGTTGAAGAACATGAGAATGCGCACAAAGAATACATAAATTGCCATGTTATCCACAAATCGGCAGCTTGAACAGGGCATATTGTATCCCTCCTTTTACTTGTGTTCTAGATTCCTTAGTGACCTGAAATTGTGTTCCCATGATTACATTACGGTCCGATGAAAATCACTTGACGCAATTCGTTAGGTATTTAAACTAGTTTTTCAGAAACAATTTTTAGGTGAATCATGCGAAAGTCGAGAACTCGTGACCACTTGCTTCTTAACAAGGACATCTTCAAAAGTCAAAGAACACGAGAATGCGCACAAAGAAAACATAAATTGCCGTGTTAAACACAAATCGTTGGCCTGAATCTAGGTATTGTCCCACCTTTCAGTGGTATTCTAGACTCCTCGGTACCCTAAAGTGTTGCTCCCGGGATTACATTATGATCCAATGAAAATCACTCGACACCATTAGATAGGTATTTCAACTAGTTTATATGAAACACGATTTAAGTGAATCATGCCAAAGTCGTGAACTCAGTGGCCATTTGTTTCTTGAAAAGTTGAAGAACAAGAGAATACACACAAAGAAAACGGAAATTGGCATGTTATGGTTACCTTATCAATTGAAACATGGTTCTTATGAACTAAAATGCTAAAAGAGAGATATTTAAACCAGTTTTTAAGAAACATGTTTTAAGTGAATCATGCAAAAGTCAAGAACTCATGACCACTTGCTTCTTAACAAGGTCATCTTCAAAAGTCGAAGTGCACCTGATTGCGCGCAAAAAAAATGGAAATTGGCATGTTATCCATGAATTGACGGCCTGAACTCGGGTATATTGTGTCACTCCTTTTACTTGTATTCTAGATTCCCCGGTGACCTGAAGTGATGTTTCAGCGATTACATTATTATTTGATGAAAATCACTCGACACATTTAGATAGGTATTTAAACCAGTTTTTTTTAAGAAACACTTCTTAAGTGAAGCATGCCAAAGTCAAGAACAAGTGACCACTCGCTTCTTAACAAGGTCATCTTCAAAAGTCAAAGAACATGATAATGCACACAAAAAATTAGAAGTTGGCATGTTATCCACGAATCGGTGGCCTGAATCTGGGTATATTGTGTCCCTCCTTTCACTTCTGTTCTAGATTCCGCAATGACCTGAAGCGATGTTCCCGTGATTACATTATGATCCGATGAAAATCGTCACCATTATATAGGTGTCCAAACCAATTTTTAAGAAACACGCTTTAAGTGAATCATACGATGGTCAAGAACTCCTGGCCACTTGCTTCGTAATAAGGCCGTCTTCCAAAGTCGACAACCACAAGAACTTGCACAAAGAAAACTAAAAATGGTTGTGTTATCCATGAATCGACGACATGAATCTGGGCATATCGTGTCCCTACTTTTGCTCCCGATGACCTCCCACGATTATCGATGAAAAACACTCGACACCATTAGATAGGTATTTAAACCAGTTTTTAAGAAACACCT
Source organism: Triticum dicoccoides (assembly GCF_002162155.2). NCBI lineage: Eukaryota > Viridiplantae > Streptophyta > Magnoliopsida > Poales > Poaceae > Triticum > Triticum dicoccoides. The sequence goes on from NC_041380.1 coordinate 40,622,652, forward strand.
ATGAAGTAAATCATGCGGAAGTCAAGAACTCGTTACCACTTGCTTCTTAATATGGTCGTCTTCAAAAGTCGAAGAACACGTGAATGTGCATAGAGAAAACAGAATTGGCATGTTATCCACGAATCGACGACCTGAATCCGGGAATATTGTGTCCATTCTGTCACTTGTGTTCTAGATTTCCCAGTGACATGAAGTAATGTTCCCACTTAAAATCACTCGACACCATTAGATAGGTATTTCAACTAGTTTTTTAAAAAACACTTTTTAAGTGAATCATGGGAAGGTCGGGAATCCATGACCACTTGCTTCTTAATAAGGTCATCTTTAAAAGTCGAAGGACACGAGAATACACACACACACAAAACAGAAATTGGTACCAAAAAATGAGTACGCACAAAGAAAACAGAAATTGGAACAAAAAAATGAGTTAGCCATGGGTTTACTCGAACTTAACACCTTAGAGCAATTTCAATGAGGTGACCTATTTCGTTCGTGCTGTCTGTTTTGGTTGGCATGGACAAAAAAGGAGGCCCAACGCGTCGACTCAAATCCAAATCGAGTCCGCTTTGCGTCCGCGCCGACGCATTTGCGGCCCAAATTTGCGCCCCAAATGCGTTCGTGTGGATGCGGAACGGACACCACGCGCGTCTTTTCGGTGTCCGCGGCGTCTCCATCTGGCGGTCGTCCAACTACCCGCGGTCAGCCTAGTCAGCTTAATTTATGACCACGGACCCACGCGTCAGCGACATCTATCGTCCTTTTTTAAGTCGACTGTGCGGCGGGGTCGTCCTCATCCGCTTCCAGCCAGCCCCCGTCCCCATCTAGCCACACTCTGCTCCCCCGTCGGCGGCAAACCCTAGCCATCCCAGCGAAGCCAGATGGGGCTCTCCCCAGCGCCGGCAGCAGCAAGTCGAAGGGCAAGGCCCCCGCCATTCCTTTTCCCTCTGAGTCCCTCCCGCCTCCGTCGGCGCCAGCTCGCCGGCCGAGGCAGCGATCAGCGTGCCAGTGCACCAGGCGGAGTGGCACTGACAGCACCGCATGCCTCTCCCGTACCCCGACGCCACCCTACCGCATGACTGGCACCTGGATTCGGAGAGGATCCTAGTCCCGACGGCGCCGCGGTCGGCTAGGGCACACGCGGAGGAGGTGCAGCGCCGGCGGGCGCTCCTGACGCTGGAGCAGCACCGCAACGCCGCGTACGCCTTTGACTCACCCAACTGGGTTTGATGGTTCGCCTTCGAGCACGAGGAGGCGAGGCGACGCGGCGTTCGCGAAGTATTTTTTTTTCTCATGCCGTCAAAATGGGTCAGACCAGCGTTGGGCGCATGCGGAAGTGAACGTTCGTGTCCGTTGGGTCGATTCAAACGGACAAAAAACGGACAAAATCATAATCCGTTTGGATCCGGCCGTTGGAGTTGCTCTTAGTGATGGAAGCCATCCGCATAGCGGGAAATGCACTAAAGAACTTCAGTTAGAAAGGTGCACGTTTCCTATACGATTGGGGAGAAGCTCCTTCTCTCCGGCATATAAATGTGATGCCGCCGGCGAGGTGAGCAATTCGCTCATATGGGCCGGCCTCTTCCTCGCCGGAGCGCTCAGCGCGTGGGCCGGCCTCAGCCCGCACCCTTTTCCTCCCGCCGCGGCTGCTGTTGCTTCTCCTCCTCCTCCATAAATTCTGTTGCTCCCGTAATTTCCCAAGAATTGTTGTCGCCAAGAATCATCAGCCAAAAACCAAGAACTCAAGAATCTCCGGTCAGCCATGGCGAAGGAAGGCCTCGCCGCTGGGCGCGGCCCCTGCCTCTTCCTCTCCGGCCGGTGCGCCGTCCCGCTCGTCCCCCGAGGCGACCTCGCCGAGGTTCTCTGGTTCGAGGGCGGCGCGGCATGTTTCTTGGAGATGTCCGGGGAGGGCTACCCAGTCGTCGGTGGCGGTCGAGGCAGCGCTGGCGAGTCCCTATGGTCGGTGGGCTCCTTGGATGGGGCGGACGTACTCTGCCACAGGCCCCGCGGCCAGGCCGAGGCCGGCGTGGTTGGCGCCCCGGCCGTGTTCTGCTACTTGTGCGGAAAGCCGCTTGTCGGCCACGCGGCGACGGTGTTCGTGTGCCTGTGCGGGGCGGGGCTCCTGGTGGGCGTCGGCGTCGTCCACGACTCGGACCCCGACGACGGGAGCACGGGCATTGGCCCGGCTTGCGTGGACGCCGACGTCGACATCGGCCGGGCGGGCGGCATGGGCGGAGCGGCCTCTGGCACAGGTTCGGGCGACGAGCGTCCCGCCGCAGTGGCGCGCCCGGTGGTCCACGGCCAGGGCGGCGTTCGAGGAGGCCGGCGTGCGCGTGAGCGGGCGGCGAGAGCGCCGGCGCCGGCGCAGACTCCGCAGGTACGTTGTTTTCGCGGTCTTGCCCCGCCCATCTTGGGCCCTCGGCTCTGTTCTGCCGTTTTCTTGGCACAATTTCTCATCTCCGCTCTTCAGGGGGAGGGGAGGCGATCTCGGCGGCGCGAGGCTCAATCGCGAGCATCCTACAAGGCTCCAGCGGCCGCCGCCGAGGAAGCCGGCGAGGAGGAGCTGGCGGTGCAGGCGCCCGAAGCTGCAGGAGTGAACCAGGGTACTCCAGTCGTGTCGGCCCTCAACGACGATCTGGAGGTTGCATACACTGAGATGGCCTCGCACTCCCGCGCCATCGAGAGGCTCGTGGCCACGCAGAGGGCCCTGCGCAGGGATGCTGACGGAGCTCGGGACTGGACGGCCGTCGGCGAGCGGCTCCGGCCGCTGGAGAGCCGAGTCGAGCAGCTGCTGTCGCGTTACGACTGGCTGTCCGAGGAGGCGACAAGGCTCCGGAGCACGATCCGAGGAGCCGGAGGCTGCCCCGTCGAGCCGCCGCGCATCCTTGCAGTGCACCCGAGGGCACACACTTGCAAGAAGTAGACTATGTAGATCACTGGTGGCGCAGTACAAACACGAAGGGCTGTACTGTATTTTTGTTTGTGAATTTGCATCAAATGATACTTTGGTCTTGGTAATCTTTTAGCTGATTTGGTCCATTGTGCCAGGGAACAATTTTTGACTACCGATTTTATCTAGCTTTGTGTGCATTTGTGAAGAGGCCATGGGCACCCACCCCCTTCATAATCCCTTATACTAATAAAGATATCAGAACAAATCTGGATAAAAGTACATTTGAGCTGGAGTACAAATGTAAAGCAAGAGAAGACATCAATATCAACACAAATGTAATTTCATAAAAATCAACAATGATTTTGACGTTCACTTCAAATTATGGTAATTGCAGCAATGGATCAACTCATAGCTCAGGTTTGAATATACCTGTCCTCTTAAATCATGTACCAATTATGTAATAGTTAATGAAACATCACGATGAAAACAAACTTGTGCTCTGGGTTTACATAGTCTTCAGCTTCAAAAAGAAAAAAAGTTTACATAGTTTTCACTCTCCTCTGTTGGACATGCAATGTCCTTGGGATGGCTCCACGGGCTTGCCCTTCTTCCCTTGCCCTTGTGCCTTGTGTTCCCAATCCCCAATCCGCTTCTTGCTTCACTTGGGCCGCCTTCTTGGCATCACCCGTCTTGCACCACATGGCATCCGATTCTTTTTACTCTTCACTGAAAATCAGAATTTCTACAGATCGTCAATGTCAATGGCACACAACAACGACAAACGTAAAAATTAGCAGCAAAGTGGAGCCTGAGGTGCTCATGGAAGGCTCCTTTTTTTTGCAGGAAAAAAAGTAACGTACGATCATTAAAAGTGTGAATTTTGCCATATCAAATGTATCAACTTGAATACTATAAATAAGAAACAGATGACACAAGTTGCCGTGTGCTGCAATAGAATAGCTATGTCCATAAATATGACATGAAGTTAATTGTTCATACTGGTAAGTTTGAAGACAAGATTTTATTCTGTTTACAGTGAAGTATAGTGTGATACTGTCAAGCACAAGCACAGAACACAACCACTGATGCAAATTTATTGATGGCTGAAGTTGAATATCAATATGAACTACACCGAGACTACATAAGTCCAGAGCTGCAAACACATACCATTATCTAAGAAATATGTAGCTAGCAGCAGTTGACACCAAAACCCTTTCTCTAAAGCAAAATAGTGCGATCGTATAGTCTCGTCATCCGGATCGGCATCATGCAAAGTATCTTGATCCTTTTTTTTTTGTCTGCAATAGATGAAGGGAAACACTCAGTATTCAAATGTAAAAAGAAAAGGGCAGCACTAAATTAATTTGATATACATGTAGTATGTTGGCACCGAGTTCTTAGAGCAGAGAAATTCAACCTAAACATTAAGGCAAAAATACGTGATATATGCCCACATAACTTAACCATTAGGTACATCATGTAAAGATATACAAGATTTCACAGAAAATCCCAGCTTAACCAACACAATTACACAAATATTCTATCAAACAAACAACAAACGGCATTGACAAGAAGGCAGGACTCAATAAAATTATCTATTTAACATAAGTGTATGCTTGCATGTCATGTATACAATGTAAAGAGTAGCATCTAAAAATTAGTCATCTCACATTCCCAAATATCCATATCAATTACTATATCTTGTTTATAAGGGGCCTGGGCTTAGAAGCTTAGGTGACAAGGCGCCCTTGCAGCGCCTTATAAATATGCCCGCTTTAGGCGCTTAAGCGTCTGCCTTAGTCGCTTAGGTAGCCTTACTGCCTTACAAACCATGTTACTATCATCATCTCAAGATTAACCTCATCATCGATTCCAGTAGCACTTCCGTTTTGGAAGCAGAATACTCCAACCAGAGGACCATATATTGCAACCGGAAGACGCAGAGAAGAAAAAAACTTTCAATTGCCTGTCCAAGAAAGTAAAGTGAAAAAATTAAATTATTAATCCTTCAACTACAGACCCAAGAGGAAAGCACTTTGGATGACATTCATTAGTATCAGTAACATCTGCATTAAAGCAAGATGTAGTTATATGGAAAGGGAAATCGGACAAGGGTAATTACACGAATAGGGGAATCAGCAAGCTGCATACATAAACATTGGAACTAAAACCAAAAATACTAACCAAAATAGATAAGCACCAACAAGTGAAGCAGCTAAATACATCCTGAAATAGCTTCCCTATTTTTTATACAAACTCTTTGCAATGTCTCAACATACAGAACAACCTATCTAATAAGTTTACCTCTCCGGATCATGGTCAAACAGTACAAAATCATCTCCACATCTTCCTTGTCTCAATAAGAATCAAATGCAAGACCAAGCGTTTGAATTTGGTGTACAATAGCTCAGGCGAAGCTTGTATTTCTTTAGCATAAGCAATTGAACGAACGTATGTCTAATTATAGCAAAAAAAAAACTATAGAGAATAGAACATTATTAAACTTAGTAGAGAGAGCTTTAACCTGGGGGGCAGGGGCGGACCTACGTAGTGCCAACCGGTGTCACCGGACACCGGGTAAATTCTGTAATTACCTATATATATATATATATATATATATATATATATATATATATATATATATATACAGCGCATATATAGCTGTGACACCGGTAAAAAGAACAGATGGACACCGGCTAAAGCTACTCAAGCGCGGCCCATCTGGTGGCCCCTTCGGCCAGCGCCCAGTAACACAGTGACGCGTGCGAGCGAGGCATGAATGCAGCCAGGTACCAAGCTATCGGTCAATTTTTTATTTTCGAATATCGATCCATTGACGCAGCCACCACGCCCCTACAATACTGTACTGGAGTAGTATAGATCACTAGATAATTAAAAGAAAAGAGATAGTACAACGATTCATGCATCAACCTCTCTATTGTGCGTGCCTCTATACTTTTGGTTTTTCCTTCCTAATTCTTGCTTCCTGCGTAACTCAATCAATATACTTGATTAGTTTTTTTTATATAAATAATTTAGCTCCATGTGATCAAGATATTTGTTTTCATAGTTTGGATTTTTCTGTAATTTGATGTCCACCTTTCCTAATCGACTACTCTCTCCGTCTCATAATATAAAAGCTTTTTTTACACTAGTGTAATGTTAAAACACTTTTATATTATAGGACGGAGGGAGTAGTATTCCAAGTATAACACTTCACTACCCGCAAAAAAAGTATAACACTTCATTACGTGGAGTATTTCAATTTTAGTGTCATGCCCTTATGCCTTTTTGCAAAAAAAGTTATCTTTTTAGTATATATTACATTTACATATAACATTGGTTGACCTTCAAAAGACCAAAAGTATGTAATATACACATGGACACCGGGACATTTTTGTCCTGGGTCCGCCCCTGCTGAGGGGTAACATTAAGGTGGTGCAGACGTTGGCATAGCATTGCGGAATTGGCCTGGGTGTGCTACTGCCTGCTAACCCGTTCAAAATAGTACTAATAACAGAAGACCTCCTGAATCTAACAAGCTATAACCTAAAAAAACATCAGCATTTTTGATCTAGAACTATGAGAAACATTACATAGAAGCATGCGATAAGCACTGACCTCAAGGAATGTTTGCAATTAGTCCGTGTCAAGACATGCATGTTGTATGTGTTTATAATAATTTTGCAAACGAGATTTGTTAAATTGCTTTTCACCAGTGCTCTAGGAAAACAGTGCCCCTTTGCTTACTGTTGTTGGTAAATATTTCTTTTTGCAGCATATCAGAACTGAAATAACATCATGCCAACGACCTCACCCTAGGAGTCCACTCCATCACACGCCTCAACAATTATGTAGATGTAATTAATTTGACTCCCTCCATTGGATGAAATTGCTTTTTTGTGTGGTTTAATCACGTACAGTTTGTGCATTCCGTCCTTGAACTATTTATTGATGTTAGATATTGCTGCAAAAAATATATTTGTGCGCCTTTTTTCTAGCAGTCGAGTCCTGAAACAGAGGGGAGGTCAGCTTTGAGCTAGGGCACTCTAAGGAACGCCCAGGGATTATAAGCTAATATATGATTTTTGCCTTTTGTTTCAGGCATGTGATCACGATTCATATGATTAGTTCGTATTTGAGAACATGGATACCCAAGTTTTCCATGGTAATCCAGAAAGTTCAGATACTAAATATGGATATTAAGCTATGAGGAGAACCTTATTGACTCAGCCATCATCTTTTTTTTAGGTAGGTAATCATTAGTTCTCTATGATTCGTTGATATTTCTTAATAGATAAAGCCATGGTTTCCACAAGGCTCCAGCAAGATACTCCTACCGATTTTTAACGATTAGGACAACCTAAGTGGCTCATTCCTAGGCCACCATTGCAAATATGTATGGAGTAGTTCTTCTTAAATGTGCAAAAGTTCAAGCCATTCAGAACACCCTCTTAGGTTCATACAGAGAAGCAACTGCCATATTTTGTGAGAGTGTATTTTACAACCATTTGCTTAACTGATGCTGAGGACAATCACTCAGTACACAAATCATTTTTTTCTATTTTTTGTAAATACTGAATGGATACATTTTTAGGTCCATTTGTAAAGGTAGAGTATTCCTGTTTAGGCAGTGTCAAGTATTAAGATGCACCATTTCGTATTAGCTTTTCCGTAAATTTAAATTGCCAAAAAGGTCCAGTGCTACTTCATTAAAATTTTGCCGTGCCTTCCTAATATAAAATAACTTATGATCATGCAGGATTGCCTCCCTTGTCGAGAGATAAATTGCATCCTGTGTTCCATGGTGCAATTAAATCTGGTATTGGTAAATTTAATAAGGCATTTGATGGGCTCCTTCCCAAATGTTACTGTTTTATCTTAATTAGCACTCTGTAATGGAGCCTAAAAACAGTACAATGGGGAGAAGCGGGCAAAACCTAATATATTGACGTTTTATGTTAATTAGTACTCTGTAATGGAGCCTAAAGAATAGTAAAATAGGGAGACGCAGGCAACACTTAATATGTTGTTGTTTGATAGAAATAGAACACCATAATTTCGAACTGTTGATTTTATTAGTTATAGGTATGTGTTAATTGCTACACCTAGTATGTCTTTTTTCATCTGTGTAAAACTATTGAGAGTATACAATCATGAACAAAGAATAAATTTCAACAAAACAATCCATCTATGTACCTTTGGATGCAAACTTAGTACAAAATCAACTTCTTATAGTGTCGTTCCTCTCATGGATACCTTGGGTCATCCTGGCATGTCTAAGCAGCAGAGGTGGAAAAGATAGGGAGGCATCCGCCTGCTCCAATCCATGTGTGCCGCCGCTAAAACGAGTTGTGAGGATCGACTTATCATCTCCATCTATGTACCACCATCACGATTTCTTAACCAGAATACATGTGAGTCGACGCAATGTAGTGAACGAAAGATGAAATTACCTGGAATTGGTATACCAGAAGAGGTCCTCGCCTTCCTGATTTGCCAGCCCTTCCACCTGGTACGCCGACGCAGTGGTTCCCGAACGCAAACACCTCCGGGAAGCCCTGAGAGCAAACGATGCAGCCTCCCAACAGTGACGGCACCGGTGATCCATGACCGAGGCGGGGCTGCACATCGCCCTGCACTATCCTAATTAACAAAAAAAATTGATACGCATCCAAGACCCTACCGCGGTGCTATAAACCTCTCAAAAAATGTTGCATCGTATCGTTTAAATGGCCCTTGTGTGCTCATAACCTCTTTACACCACAGAGTAGCATCAGAAAAACTACTATGAAAGGTTGTTCAATGGACCTCGGACCCCTTACCTAGCCAACACAGTTATGCATAGGAAGGAAAGGACCAGATGAAGTTCACTCAAGGCCGAGTAATTCAAAAATGCAAAGTGCATTCAAATCAGCGAGAGGCAAACTGAACCCAATAACACCACAAACTAGTAGCCCATGATACAGGACTTGGATGAGTATCTTGAATGCAATGAAATTTGCACTTCAGTCTTCTTCTGCGGCACCCATTAACTTGGATCATAGACGTTCTCCCCGAATTCATCCTTGTCCAGATTTGCCTATTGTAAACCCTTCCTGCAATGGCGATCTTAACCTTGATGTTTTTGCTTGCAGATTCGAAATCCATGGTATTCGACAGCTTTGCTGTAATTAGCATCAGGCACTTGCCCACTTGGAATAGTTGAGTCTTCACTTGGTGAGAGGGGCATGAAGAAATCGAACAGCTAGGGCCTTTGACCTTGGATCTGCCATGGCGAGTCGTGTCTCACGGAATGAATCACGTGCTGACAGCGTCGAGCATCCTCCTCCTCATTCCAGGAGGCCAAGGGGGCGAGGGAGAGCATCTCCAGCAGCTCGTCTGGGATGTAGGGCACTCTGACCCATGGAAAAAAAATGCTCTCCGGCGCTGAATCTGAACTGCATTAGGGCCTAGGGCGGCCGGCGGCCTCTGGCGCTCTCCAGCGCTGGATCTGAACTTGTGCAGTAGAGCATCGAGCCGACGAGGATTCTCTACTGCGTGCATCGCGGTTCTCTACTGGAGCATGGTGGTGACGGATGGGGTTGGGGCGGCGCCGGCGGTGGTGGTGGGAAGAGATGTTGCTGACTGGTTAACTGAGAAAGGAAAACAGGTGCAGGGAATGTATCGTGCCGCTGGTGTCGTAAGTAGTAACAGACCATCGATCGTATCTCTGCAAAGAGTAACACGCCGCGCATTGGTTTGCATTTGCAAGACAGATTTTGTTCAACTTTGTAACATAGTACGAACGAAAAATGCAACCACCAATGCAAATGTATGACTAGACTTTGATGGGTTGGTTTCATCACAAGGAACCTAAGGTAAAGTTTCTCTGTAGGCTACATGGAACCTCTTATCTCCATCCCTTCAACATTGCTTTGAGATCCGTACTCTTCAACTAACTTACAGCAAGAAGATTTCTCTTTTTTGTTTCTCTTAAATGAAAAAACATATAGACTTCATACTTTGGAGATCAAACAAAATTTACAACTTCAATGTGTGAAAAAACTTTCAGATTTTTTGGACCAACATAAATATACAAAATGAGGATTTTTTTTGATTAAAAAATAAATTTTAGCATTTAAAATGCATGAAGAAATCTGAAAGTTTTTTCCCACATTAGCATTTAGAATGTTTGAAGTTTATACGTTGTTTCGTTTGAGAGAAACAAAAATGACAAATATGCCTGCACGGATCATGATGCAAAAATGAATGGCTAAGATAAGGGGTACCAAGTAGCTTGAGCTACACAAAACCACACTCGGAACCTAATCATCTGAGATACGCCTGGTTCATAGTTTTTGTTCGTAATGACATGAAACTACGACAACTTTTTTGAGTTGCAGTGACACTCAGCCAAGAACGGAAAAATTTCGGCAAAGTGTTTGCTGAGTTTTATGATCAGCAAAAATGACTCGTTTGGCTGAGGGTCAGCAACGACAGCTCTAAGTTTTTTTCCCGCGGATACTTAGCAAACATGTACAAAAAGGTTTATTTTTGCAGCTTTGTCCCCTGGAGCAAAAATAAACGTTGATGCTGGGCTTGCTCGCAGCCGCAGTAGTCCGCAAGGACAAGGATGGTCACTATCTTGGAGCCTCGACAGTTGTTTTCGAGGGTCTAGCAGATGCACCAAGTCTAGAAGCCCACGCTTGCAATCAGGACCGGTCCTGAGATTTCAGGGTCCCGAGGCGAAACTAGAACATGGGACCTTTAATATAGAAACATAAAAGTAATTATATATATAATAATGTAATTTCTTGGTGATTTTGGACATGCAACTTAGCACCTCGCCTCTTGGTGACAGGGTGTGGTCATCTGAAGATCAAAGTTGTGAGCGGTAACCATAGATTAAATCGCGGGCGAGAGGGAATCGCGGCTGAGATTTTTGCCGTGACGATTAAGGAAGGAATGACACAATCGCCCGTGATAGTGCTGCGATCTCCCGCGATTTACTGAGTGATATGCAAATCGCATGGGGGTTTCAGATCTACGATAGCGCCGCCATTGTTTAGATTTTGCCCACGATTTTAATTTATGGAGGTGACATCTAAGTCCCGAGGGCGCTCAGTTACCGATGTATCACAAAAAATATGTTCAGAAAAGTAAATACTTCTTTAATTTTCTTGGCAGCTCGTTCATCTTCAGGAAGTGACATCTCAAATCCATACACGGAATTGAGCCGATATTTTGTGTTGTATTATATTGTTATTACCTGCCAAATCAGCAAGAGTTCTTAGGATTTAGGACTGTAGTACTTCATGAAAAATAGTAATACAGTAATACATACGAAATTAGAAGAGAAATTATGCTGATATAATTATACTATATGTTTGGATTGTGATGGGGGTGACATGAATCCCCTAGCCATAATTCTGTCGTCCACACAATCGCTGATCTAAAGCTTCGGTCGATCCAAAAAACTGAAACATCTATAAACCCTAAGATAATAAAAAGAGATTTTTGATATGAGACGTACTTATATACCTCTCCTTCAGATCCATTGGAAGGATGTATTTGCTGGAACAGTTTCGTAAAGATCAGAGCTGTAGAGGAATAATCAATTTTAGAGAGGAGGCAAGTGGCGACGGATGACTCTTTTCGGTGGCGGCGGCTGCGAGCCTCAAGGCGAATCGATCAGCACGAATGCACGACCGCCAGCGTGTATGTGCGTGAGGAAGGACTAGCAGCGCGCCTGTGTCTACTTGGGCCAGGCCTTGTTTCACTTTTTTCCTGCGCATGCGTAGCATACGAACGAAGTAGAGCACCTGGTGGGGGGCCTT
>NC_041380.1:40634583-40639083 GCF_002162155.2 Triticum dicoccoides
GCGGTCCTGCTTGCAAGCCAAGGACCTCAATCTCTCACATGTGGTCATGGCATCAGATTGCTTGGAGGTTGTTACAGTGCATGACTGTTTTGACACCTTATACTCATGTAATTGAGGATATAAGGATTAAGAAGAGCGATTTTGTTAAAGTTTCTTTTTCTGTTTTCAAAATAGGGAGGTGAATTTTGAAGCCCACGCCATTGCTACGGCACCTTTGTCTCTCCCTGCAGGTCGCCATTTGTGGCTAGGGATTATGCCTGAGATTGTTTGTATTCCTGTTGTGTTGGACAATTAATAAAATCCCTGGTTTACCAAAGAAAGTCTTATAGCACATGTTTTTCTTTAAAAAAAATCTTATGTGGGTTTTTTCTGGGTTTTTACTTTTTATTTTTTTTCTATTTTCACAAGTTAGATTTTTTTCTTCTGGGCTTTTTATGTTTCACGTTTTAAAAGCATTTGTAATATAAAAATATTCCTAATAAACTTTGAACATTTTTCACATACACGCTAAATATGTCTTAATATATGTGCACATTTTTAATATATGCTGAAATTTTTAATATACAGTGAATATATGCTTATATACAGTGAATTTTTTTCAACATTTGGTGAATTTTTTTACTATGCTTTGAACTTTGTAAAAATACACATCAAGCATTTCAAAAAATTATTTCTTAAGAAAGCATCACTTTAAAAAATTCCAACAGTTGGTTGTTAAAAAAAGGATTAAAAATCAAAGAGAAAAAAGGCAAAGCAAACCCGCATAAGTCAGCGCGCTATCGAGCCAGCCCATTAGCGGCTCTGAGTCGGCCTCCTATATATACTGGACGCTAACGGGCATCCACAAGGAGGTCTGTTTTGCTAAGTTCAAAAAACAAAGTTACGGTTTTGCTAGTTTTTTACTTTTTACCTTTTCCATCCCTTCCCCATTTATATTCTAAAAATCTTCGGAATAATATACTTAGAAAAAAATATTTATTTTCAAAATTCAATTGTTTTAATCTATTTTAATAAATAGTTCATGATGCATCTAAAAAATGTCATTTTTTCAAAAATTGTTCAGAGTGTGTTTAAAGAATGTTCGTTGTTTATCTCAAAGAAGTTCACCGTGTTTCAAAAAAGTTCATCACGTATCTAAAAATGGCTCACCATCTATTTTAACAAAGTCCATTGGATGATAAAAGATGTTTAGTGTTTATTTTTTTAGGTATTTTTGAAATGTTCATTTGTTTCAAATTATCACTTATTTAAAAATGTGTATGTCACATTTTAAAAAAGTTCATTAGGTCAAACAATGTTCGTTGTTTATTTGTTTAAGTTTGCAGGTTTTCAGTGTATATTTTCAAATACATGATGAACAATTTCTGGAATACTGGATGAGCAGTTTCTTTATACACAATGAACATGTTTTAATATATAATTAATACTCCCCCGTCCCAAAATTCTTGTCTTAGATTTGTCCAGATATGGATGTATCTAATACTAAAATGTGACAAGAATTTTGGGACGGAGGGAGTATATCTTAAGAAAAAAATATTTTTAACACTTGATGGATATTTCTCAAAAGTGGCCTAAATATAGTTTGGTAAAACATGATCAATATTTTAGAGTAGTCGGACAAAAAATTAATACACCACGAACTTTTTAAATATGCACCAAACATTTTTCCAAAAAAAAAGGCTACAAACCTTTTATAAATACAGAAGATTTTATTTAAAAAACATTTTAAACATTTTTATAAATGATTAATATATAGAAAGAGAACCAGAAAAAATTGAAAATAAAAGTATAGGAAAAAAACAAAATCAGGATGAAAATGAATAGAAAGAAAAAATAAAGCAAAACAAGATGGAAAAACAAAATAAAATTACATTGAAACCTTATTCACCTAACTTGCTACTCGGCTGGCATGTCTCATGCTGCCCTGAAGCAAGCTGCTGCTAGTCTCGCAGTATAGCATATGCACTCCCATCATGCAGAAGGTAGAGATATCCTATATGGCTTGAGCGCTCACAACGTTAGCTCGGCTGTTGCGGCCCGATACCATACCACGACTTTACTCGCTCGCTTGATTCGCATTGGTGCCAGCTTGTTCGATCCTCACTGGTTTCTGGTTGACTTTTGCCACAAGGAGTGACCGTTGACCAAGATGGAAGATCGTTGGCCTTATCAAAAATTGTGTATTTTGAAAAAAAAATGTTCACTCTTTTGAAAAAATTCACTGATTGAAAAAAGTTCTCAAATTAGTAAGCACTTACATGGGCTTCAAAAAACGTCTACAATTTTTAGAAAAAATATGAATTAGAGAAAATATTCATGAGTTTAAATAAATATCACAAAATTTGCAAAACATTCGTGAATTTGAATAAAGTTTATAAATTTTCAAAATATTCAGATATTCGAGTTAGTTCACCAATTTTAAAAAATAATAATAAATCAGAGATTTGAATTTTGTTTTTATAATTTAAATAATCCAAAAATATAAAAAACTTTGCGAATGCTATTCAAAACAAGTTCACGGATGTGAAAAATGTTTATAAAATTCAGAATTTTTTATTTCTGAAAAAAAATTAATAGCACTGCGATCATGAAAAAAAATACAAAAAACGAACGGCCCCAGCTAACAGGGTACGGAAGCTTCAGTTGGACGCTCGATGCGTCCAATAGCACTGCGATCGATTGACGTGCTCCGCTTACTGATTTTTTCCTTCGCTTTCCGATGTTTTCCTTCAATACATGGTTCTTTTCTTAAATTTAGGAACAAGTTTTGATTGTGATATTTTTTTTGAAAACTGGAACATTTAAGAAAATATCAATAAATTCTTAGATAGGGAAAAAATAAATCCAAAATTCTTGCACCTTTTTTCAAATACGAACATTTTTAGTATAGATGACTTCTTTTAATATGACCATTTTTCTAATTTCTGAATTTTTTTGAGACAAGAACATATTTAAAAATTCTGAAAGTATTTGAAGGGCATTTTTTACAACACTCAATATTTTTTGAAATGCAAAACACATTCTTAATTTTTTGATATAATTTTAACATGGAACATTTTTGAAAAAAATGTAAAAATAGAAAGAAAACTAGTAAAAGAAATAGTAGGACAAAGAGAAAAAAGCAAAAACTACTAAAAACCAGATCAAAACCTTCTAGAATGTTCTCAAACCTGAGAGTCTGTTTTGCTGCTCGCTCGAAGCTTGTGCGCGTTTTGCCTGCATTTTGAGCAATGTGCAGCAAATTGTTGTGGTTCCAAACAAAAGAATCGGCTAGGGCAGCACACTCATCGGACGACCCAATACATGCTACAGGATTGCCCGGTCTTAGCAATCTTTTAGAAGTTTACGGTCTGATCCAGTTTTGGTTTTTTGGTCGCTTTTCCTGTTGTTTCTATTATGCGATTTGTTTTTCCTTTCTACTCCCTTTGATCCATACTAATTGACACTCACTTAGTATTAGCAGGATTATTTTTCTTTACTTCTCCATTTCAAGTTCAATTTTGTTTCAAAAAGGGTCGGAAATTAAAAATATTTGTTTTGACTTTGGAATTATAAAAAAGGTTTTTTAATAATTGGTCAGAAATTCGAAAAATGTTCATGTGTTCAAAAAAATCAAAGTTTTGTAAAATACTCCTATGTTTTCAAATTTACCCGCTTTTTAAAATTTGTTGACAAATTCAGGAAAATAATGCTTTCAAAAAATTATGAAAATTGTGTCCTTTTTGGATTTTTTTTGAACAAATTCTAAAAATGTTTCCCTTTCGAAAAGAATTGGGAGTTTTTCAGAAAAATGTTTGCCTTTTGAAAAAGAAGTTCACAATCTCCAAAAATGTTTGGAATTTCAAAATATTTTCCTTTTAAGAAAATTAATACAATTTTGAAAAACAGGCGATTTTTTTTGAATCTTCTACTACAGTGATTGTCAAGCTATAGTATACCCTTGGCCACAATGTCATCGCCTACAGTAGTTCTGTTCTACAGTCCTATTCGCTGCTACAGCGCCTGCCAATGGGCCGATATTGTCGGGCTTCTCTTGTGCACCACACCTCCTCTTCTTAGACGCAACGATCGTCCAATAGGAGTCCCCATGCAAAGGGTTGGCTCCTCCTCCTTTGAACCATAATTGACCGGCCACAAACACAGGCCATTAATTCACCATAGCTTTTATTCTGTTAACTCAAAATGTAGATTTTTTTGAAATTATATTTAAAAGATTATTAAATTAAGTTTAATGATATGATAAATATACATGAAAAAGTATAATTCATCTCTCCGATACTAGATGTTTATATAGGAGTATTTGAAAATAAATGTTTATCTTATATTTAAAAATTATTTAAGCATATAATAAATTTATACATTTAAAAATGCATCTCTTTGAGTAAAGTTGTTCATGTATGTCAAAAATAAGTTCATATAAAATATAAAGATGTAATATATTTTCTTCAGAAAGTGAGAAGATTGATTGCTGGAAAAACTATGAGAAAAGTAATGAAGGAA
>NC_041380.1:40639253-40651468 GCF_002162155.2 Triticum dicoccoides
GACCTTCCCCATCGTGAACACACATAAATCTCCTAATCGGCACCTCAGAACCAGTTCTTTCACCCATCTAATTCTAGAAGCCTAACCAGTTCTTTAAGTTGAATAAGCCGGGTAGGGGGTAGCTTATACTAGAAGCCAAAAAATCCACACAAAACAGCTGACCCTGAGTGCAAGGAAGTTGCATGGCGTACACAGGCGACCAATTTGGGAATCCGCCCAGTACGTAGTTCTTCCGGTTGTACTATTTCGCTCCAGTTCTTTTTACTTGTTTTCCTTCTCCCTCCTGTGTTAGACTTTACATATTTAATAAAAAAATATCAAAAATCAATGAGTTTAGAATTCTAAAAAAAATCAATGAATTTGAAAAAATATATCAAAAATCAATGAGTTTAGAATTTTAAAAAAAATCAATGAATTTGAAAAAAAAGATCAAGAAGTTGTAAAAGAAGTCCGTGAATTTTTTAAACATTTGTGAATTTGAAAAATGAAGATCAAAAATTTTAAAAATCACGAATTTTAAATTTTTTAATAACTTATGAAAAAGGTTTGTGAAATTGAAAAAAAATCATGCATTTGAAAAAGTCATGATTTTGATTTTTTATGCAAATTTGAAAAGGTTCTCGAATTTGAAAAAATACATGAACTTGAATAAAATACAATTTTAAAAAATATCTTAAAAAGGCTCACGAATTTTGAAAGGAAAAATGAATGAATTAAAAAAGGGAAATAGAAAAAGAAAAAGAAAAAACCAATCATAAAACAAAAATAAACCCAATCAGGAAAACCAACCTATAGAAAACCGGCCCCAATAGAACCTGAGGGAACCTTCTAGGAGGTTTCCTAACAGATGGTCTAGGTGGGACTGATATGGGACGAACCACATAACAATGGACCATATGCGCTATGGACCAATAACACGGTAACCGATGTCTTAAGTGCCGAATAGGCATCAACTTGCTTTTCCTATATATCGTCTCATGAAGGAACCGCCCCTTCAAGGAAGTCCAACGGCGAACTAGTGGCGCATCACAATGGCTAGTAGAGTCTCTTCTTCTTTATTTTACCAGCAAATGTGCGTGGAGAAAAGGTAAGGGGGTCGCTTTGCTTCCTATTGGACGTGTTGTGGGCCGTGGGATGAGATGCATGACATTGCCATGATCCACCCAGTGAATAGCTCGTCGTTACCCATTCCTTCCACCCCTCTTGCTTCCCGGCTGACCATGTCAAAATGTCTCGTCGACTTGTTCATCTCAAGAATTGTTGTGGAGTAGTCATACACGCTCGGGCGCCCTACCCGATTCGGAATAAATGTGGATTTGAACGATTCAAAATTAATAGTAGGTCACACACTGATAAAAGATTAATGCATCCATATGTTTACATTTATATTATTTAATTGTCTTGCACATGTATATACTCTCCATTGATCAATTACAATTGACTACACATTAAATTTCAACCATTACACCTTCAACAGAGAAAAAAGGACCACTTTACTTTGCCAATGCAAAGACAGGATGAAATTGCTTAAAATGAAAGTTATTGCTCACTATTGCTTGCTCGTAAGGTACGTGAGTGATGATTAGACCAGAACCGCAAAATATAGAAGTGTGAAACATATTGTCTGTATTATTATTAAGTATAGATATAGATTACCAATGGTTGCATGCATCATTCTGATGCATAGGTTGGACATCATTCTTCTTTTAAAAAAATATACAGATTACCAAATAACTGTTATTCGACGGTTGAGGGGTAAAAAACACCGAATAAGTAACCACACCGGTTGTATGCATATATGTAACAAGAAATAAATATAGCACAATCATAAATAAGTTACAAGCTGATGATATATATGTTACTCATTTGCTACGAACAGAAGCTACTACTGTACTGTAACTCGAGTAGAAAAATGATTAAAATATACTGAATATATATTAATTACTACTCGGTAGGAAAAATAGAATGCCAAAAAAAAGGACCGAGGATAAGTCCGGCATGCAAATGGCGGCATTCACCGGCCGGGCGGCGGCTCGGCGACCTCGACGTCGACGGTGGTGGTGCAGGCGAGCAGGCGGCGGAAGATGGCCCGCACCGCGCCGCACGACGCCTCCTGCAGCCTCCTCACCACGGCGCACCCCTTCTTCTTCCTCCTCCGCTTCCTCCTCCCGTTGCTGCCGCCGGTCGTAGTCCCGCGGCGCCCGTCTTGATCCCTCCCGGAGTACTGGCCTCCACCGCCGCTCGAGCTGCCGAACGAGCTTCCGGCGTCGGACCCGCCGCCGCCGCCCCGGTGCGGGAGGAAGCTGGGGAAGACGGCGGCGCGCTCCCGGACGCGGCCGAGGCACGCCATGGTGCGCTCGGGCACGGTCTCCTTCCGCGTCGAGAAGGTGTAGCTGCGGAGGTACATCTGGCGGCACGAGTAGCTGTCCACCACCCGCGGGCTGTCTCCACCGACATCGACGCCAGCCCCGCGGCGCATGCTGGCGCTGCCGCCGCCGTAGCACCCGGCGGCAGCGGCAGCGGGGCTGTCCGGGTGCTGGCGGTGGCGCCGCGCCATGGCGACGGACCGGACGAACTCGGCGTCGGACTCGGGCCACTTGTAGAGGCTGACGTAGCTGGCCCGCACCGGCACGCGCGCGTCCACGCACCCGATCGCCGCCTTGCACCCGCCCGCCATGGATCACGCTGATCTGTGCTGGTTGGAGTGGGGTATGTATATAAGAGTAAGAGACAGCGCGAGTGGCACTGGCGATGGTGGTGGTGGTGCATGTGAGGGCGTGAGAGGGTGGGTGGCTTTGGTTGCAAGGAAAGGTGGTGCGTTTTCTTGCTGGGGGAATCATCATGCGGCATCATCATCACCTGCGTCCCATGCTCCGGGTGCTGCTCGCTCCATTGCTCGTGGATCCTGGTCGGCCCTGCGCCTGCATGCGTGGGGGTCAAATCCGGTGGCCTTCTGCGAGCACCAGCCTGAATGAGTAAAAAAATGTCAAAACTTCGGCACACATGCACCGGCATGATAAAACAAATCGATTCTATCTAGTGGTCCATCATTTACCTAGCATTCTTGATCGGCCTTGATTCTTTTTACAAATCCTGAAGTAAATGCAAGAATTATGCGAGCACCAGGATTTAAACCCAGGTGGGCTGGGGATATCACTGTCTTGCTAACCATGCAATCACAGATTTGTTCGCTGATCGGCCTTGATTTGTTACGTAACAAAAATTAATTTTCTTGTCCCTCATTTGTTGGTGATTCTTGATTTGGTCCCTGAACTCCAATACCACACACTTTTTTTGTGCAATGGTAAAAACCATAAATGAATAGCAGGTCTTAAAAGAACTTCCTTACAAAAATAAGAAATTGAATCCGATGGCCATTGTCAATCAGTATGGGTCAAATCTAGTGGCCTTCAGCGACGCACCAGCCTGAGTAAAATATAGAGTGAATTTCAGTTTTTACGGACGTGAAGTTTCTGCACCTGAGCTCAAATGAGCTCGGGTGAACAGTAAAAATCAAAAAACATTTAAAAAATGTTAAAAAAATCTTATTTTATGGCAAACTTTGACAAATGTTCTAAGAGCTTTCAAAGTTTCATCATGAAATCACATTTGTGGAAGTTGTGGGAAAAAAGATACTCTGAAAATGCTACTTTCGAAAGCATTTTGGAGCACTGATTTTGTTGTTTTTGCCACGACTACCACAAATGTGATTTCATGATGAATTTTTGCAAGCTCTTAGAACAATTTTCAAAGTTTTCCATAAGAAAATTCAGATGTTTTTGAACATTTTTAAATGTTTTTTGAGTTACTGTTCATCCCGAGCTCATTTGAGCTCGGGTGTAGAAGGAGACTTTCAAGTTTTTACCTCTAACTTTCACAATTTTTTACTCTAATGACCTCATTTAACATTTATTTCATCAGAATTACCTATTTAGGGAATATTTTTACCATTTTACCCATTTAGCAAATGTTTTCCCAATTTTTACGCCATTTAAAATTTTCAGAGCGACCTACTGTGTGTCTCAATCTTCAGGTACACACCTCATGCCAAGTCACAATTTTCCTCCTTGCGATTTCCTTCGCCTTAACCTATTCACGTCACTGCGCCTGCGTGGGGGTCAAATCCGGTGGCCTTCTGCGAGCACCAGCCTTGAGTGAGTAAAAAAATGTCAAAACTTCGGTACACATGCACCGGCATGATAAAACAAATCGATTCTATCTAGTGGTCCATCATTTACCTAGCATTCTCGATCGGCTTTGGTTTTTTTTAACGAGAAATCTTCCTATCTATTCATTATCTGTCGAGATAGTATTTCAAATTCTACTGTCTTTTAGGATGATACCCCACCTAGTTTTATTGTTTCTGATGTAATAGGCGATATATCTCCTTTTAAAGTGAAATAAAGTGCGCCATAAAGGCTTTTTCTAAAATAAACACCAGAAGTAAAAATTACATCTAAGTCTGTAGTCCACCTAGCGACGACTGAAAGCACTGGAATGAGCCAAAGGCGCGCCACCGTCATCGCCCCTACCTCATCAGAGCCGGTCAAATCTTGTTGTAGTAGTCAGTCGGGAAGTCGTCGTGCTAGGATATCATAGGACCAGCGCACCAGAATAGCAACCGCCGCCGATGAAGAAAATAGTAGATCAGAAGGACCAATCTGCACACACGGAAGTAGACGAACAAAGATCGGATCCAATTGGATCCACCAAAGACAAACGCCGACCGAATCCCATGAGATCCGCCGGAGACGCACCTCCACACGTCCTCCAACGACGCTAGAAGCATCGCCTGAACGGAGGCTAGGTGGGAAGAACCTTACTCCATCTTCAAGAAGCCGCCTTCGCATTGTCTTTCTAAACATGGCACAAACCCTAATAAAACTGAAAGAAACACCTAGCCCCCGTTTCTAGGCGGGGATCCATGATCCTAGGACCATAGGAGGAGAGACGGACCGGCGGCGGCACCGGCAAGAGGCAGAGCAAACCCTAGCTGAGAGCCCACGGGTAGCACGTGAGAGTTTGTGTTATAACATCAGCTTTGATTTGTAATTTTTTTAAACTTACTTTTCTTTCCCTATGTTATTGGTGATTCTAGAATTGGTCCTTGAACTCCAATTCCACTCACCTCCAATCAAAAATTTTGAAATCGGATGAAATGACATGGCAGAGGTTTTGCACATACAACCCAGACAACACAGAAAAATGAAAAATAATAATACAAATTTGGTAAAAAAAACAAGGAAAATAGAAAATAATTTGGCAAGAATGAAGAAGATTGGAAATATGGTAATTTTTCATGTATGTTCATAACTGTTCTTAGCCTTTTCTTTAGTTCTTTAGTTTTCCATAGTACTTTTAAACTTTTGCAGTCCCAAAATTGCATTTTGTTCATTCCCACATTCTACTATTTCAATTTTTATTCTTACTTATTCAACTTCTATTTTCCAGCTTTCCCACATTTTTTCAGTTATTTTACTTTCGTTCAGATATTTTTTTCTGTATTTTTTCTAGATTTTAGAAAGCACCACTATCTCACGTTCATACCGCTTTCGCTCAGGTATTTGTTAGTTTCCGAACCTACGTGTCAAAGATGCCCAAAATTGGAGTTTACTGACCAAATCTGGAATTCACTATTGAGGGGCCAAATTGTCTCTTTTTCTAGTATACAACCTATCTCCATGTATACAAGGGATTGTTCATTTTGGTTTGGTAGGAAACTGGAGCCATTGCCAAGAAGTTATCATGTATGTAAGGGTGTAACTTAATGCAGCATCTAGGTCGACAATAACAATTAAGAAAAAGGGTTTCCTCCCGTTTTATATTATAAAGCATACCACTAAGCATCCAACGTAACAATGTCAAGTACAATAAGTCATAGAATCATGCTGGGGGCACATCAAGACAAGCCCCAAATAGAACTAAAAGGAGAAGCTAATCCGGCTCGGGAGGGGGAGGAGGAGGCGGTGGAGAAGGAGCAAAAGACGCTGCTGAGACACGAAGACCCGCCATGATGTTGTCGATGACGCCTCGATCGCTCCGCTTACTAAGCGGGTTCCAGAGCTGTAAGAAGCCACACATTTTGTAGATCACATCAGTCACTCGAGACGGAATCACTCGTTCGATGACTCATTTATTGCGGGTACACCAAAGGGACCAGGCAAGGGTACCTAGCGCGACCCAAATAGGGGCGCGCCTAGACCCGGGGAGCCTAAATACCTCCCTGAACAAATCCAGGAGGTTGTCATGGCACCACGTTCCCCCAACCACCTCCCGGAAGCAACTCCATAAGAACTGAGTTGCCGGGCATCGAAAGAAGATGTGGTTGCAATCTTCCGATACCAAACAAATGGGGCAGAGACCATCCCCAGGTCCATTACGCTTACGGACCTCAGTGCCTGAAGGGAGGCGACCTCTAACCCATTGCCATAGAAATATACAGATCTTCAGGGGGAGTTTGATCTCCCAAAGCACCGCGAGCTCCACTCTACGAGGAGTAGGAACAATCGCCTGGTACAGAGATCTAGTTGAAAATCTACCGCTTGGCTCGAGGTGCCAACAGAGCGTATCCGGTTCCAGAGAAGGAGAGTGAAGGGCAATACACTCAAGTAACTCCTCCCATTGCGCGAGTTCAACCGCCCCGAAGGTGCGGCGGAAGGCAACCGCGCCTAGGTTCTCTAGGGCCGCAGCCACGGAGATATGTGGGCGTACACAGATAGAGAATAGCGCAAAGAAACAATCTGCAAAGGGGCGGGGACCCGCCCATCTATCCAGCCAAAATAGGGTGGCAGCACCGGAGCCTATTTGGATGGAAGTCCCAATGCGCAGGACCGGTAACAGAGGGATCACCGATTGCCAGAATTGGGAACCTCCAGACCTAGAGGCAAACACTAACGGTTGCCCGCGAAGGTACTTCCCACGGATAATCTGAAGCCACAGGCCACCCTCCTCAGTCTGGATCCGCCAAAGCCACTTGGACAGGAGGGCGATATTCATTCACTTGGAATAAATAACCCCCAAACCTCCCTGATCCTTAGGTTTACAGATCTCAGACCATTTGACCATATGGTACTTCTGTTTATTGTTCTCGCCCGCCCAAAAGAATCGGGAGAGTAGTTTGGTAAATTCATGATGGAGGGATTCATGTAGACTATAGAATCCCATGATATACATCAATAAGCCAATAAGGGAGGAGTTCATTAGAATCACTCGAGCGGCTTTGGAAAGCCATCTCCCTTGCCAAGGCTCCATTCTAGGTTGGAGCTTGGCGATTATTGGACGGAAATCCTTCTCCAGGAGCCGTGCGTCACTAAGGGGCATGCCAAGATAGGTCATCGGGAAGGACCCCAAGCGGCAGTTCAAACGGTTGGCAATCCGCTAGGCCTCCCCTTGAGAATACCCCAAGACCATTACCTCGCTCTTGGCAGAGTTTATTTTGAGGCCCGACATTTCCTGGAAGCAGAGGAGGAGGAATTTGAGGTTCTGAATATCTTCGTCTGACCCTTCCACCATCATGATGGTGTCATCTGCATATTGGAGGTGGGTCAAGCCCCCAGGGGTCACCAAATGGGGGCAAATCCCCCCTAATGTCACCCGCGCTCTTGGCCAAGTCCAGTATTGAGGCGAGCGCATCAACCACAAGGTTGAAGAGGAATGGGGAGATCGGGTCTCCCTGTCGGACCCCTTGGCCAGTCGAGAAGTAAGGTCCAACCTCCCCATTGATGTTAACAGCCGTCCGACCACTCATAACTAACTGCATCACCCGGGCCACCCAGTGGGGGTCAAAGCCACGTTTCAGCAACACTTTTCCGAAGGAAGGACCAGTGAACGATATCATAGGCTTTATGGAAATCGATCTTGAAGAACACCACACGGAGGTGTTTGCTCTTAACCTCATGGATAATCTCATGGAGGGTAAGGATCCCATCCAAGATATATCTCCCTTTCGTGAAGGCCGACTGGTTCGTATGGTGAATTCGGGGAGCAATAAGGGCCGCCCTAGTGGCGTACCCTTTCACGAGGATCCGAAATATCACATTAAGGACTGTGATAGGACGGAATTGTCTAATGTCCGCCGCACCCGGTACCTTGGGAATCAAGGAGATAATCCCGTAGTTAAGCCGGGACACGTCTAGGGTGCCCCTAGAAAACTCGCTGAAAAGATCAAGGATGATATCCTTGACCATCGGCCAAAAGGCCTGAAAAAACCGAACCGGCAAGCCAACGGGGCCTGGGGCCGAGGTCGGGTTCATAGCTTTGACAAAGGTCTCAACTTCCGCGGCATCGAAGGGGGCAAGCAGGGTCGCATTTTCCTCGGGGGAAATCTATTGGTCGCGCGACCAAATGTGGTTGGCAAGGGCGACACCATTTCGCGGCCGTCCCTGAAATAGTGACTTGTAAAAGTCGTCAACTAGTAGGCGGATAGCCTGAGGGCCTTGAAACAACTGTCCACCCTCCCAAAGGAGGGGGATGGAACAACGTCGCCTACGGCTATTAGCGATGGCCTGGAAGTAAGCAGTATTGGCATCCCCAAATAGCACCCAGTTAATGGAGCCACGTTGGCGTCAAAACTCTTCCTCCTTGGAGTAAATCTCCATAAGGGAGTCCTCCAAATTATATCTCATGGTTCCTCCCTCCCTCCCCCCGCCGTCGACAATAACAATTATGGGCATAAATGGTGCATCTATGCACGTGTATCTCTAATTCAGTACAGCATGGGCTGAAATGATTCAAACATGTTGTTAAGGATTAGTACGCACATACGGCGTGCTTATCGAGGGCCATGTCAGCATTAACAGATAGTGTATAAGCTACTACAGCTTAATTGGACTGTAGTTAGGGACATGGAGTTACTGTGTATACTGAATAGCTAGTAGCTGCTGGTCAGTTTGACTCATAAGTGAAGCTGAGGCAAGAAAAAAACATGAGTAGCAAGATTGACAGGGAAAAGTTAAGCAAACTTTTAACTAACTCCTAGCATGAAAGTAACATGTCCCTCGGCTATCCTGCTGGCAAAATTTTGGAGCAATATGTCAGAAGCAACAAAGTTATCCTCGCAAGAAAAAACCGCAAAACAGAAAGAAACATCACTTTAGTGCTACAGAAGCCGAATAAGCTTGGCCCATCTGATTTTGAAGACATTAAGATGTGCTTCAGATGGGCACAACAATATTGGCTTTACAAACAAGAACCTCAAGCCTCTTTCATTTTGTCATCTTTGTATGCATGTCAGACTGAATAAAAATCAAGGAAAGAACATATTCTTCAAAAAGAAAAGTTTACAAGAAAAAAAAGTAAACATAAATATTTTTTTGTGAAATACGATAACTATGGACTTCAAAAGTAATATAGGATTAGTAAATTTCAATAAATGGAAAACTGTAAGTATGCAGCCTTAAATTTGAAATTTTGAGAAATGTCAATAATAATATAGGAACAATTATGAAAATTGAGAAAAGGAAATTTCACATTACTGTACTTATGAAACAAAAGCATTGTACATTTAGAACAAATAGATAATTGTAAGTATTCTAACGAAGTTTTGAAACTCAGGAAATCCCATAAATAATTCAATAATAATTATTATAACTGAAAATATGGTATATTTGTAAGATTTAAATACATTAAAGGATCTAATTCTTTTCCCCAAATTTCAAGTTAGTCCTAATTCTTTGAAAATGCACATCTCAGTCCCAATTTTCCTTCAAGTGGTTTATTACATGCCCTATTGACCCAGGACCCATGTTGACCGCTCGGGTGGTATTTTGATTACCGCCATGTTGTCAACATTTTGCAGAAAACCCCCCATAAATTCATCTCTTCTACTGTGTGGCACGTGTGTGAAAGCGGCATCACCTAATTGTTTCTACCGCTTTGGCTGAGGTTTGGGACCAAATTTGTCTGATTTAGACGAAGTGCCGAAGATGCCTTGCATTGGAGTTCAGTAACCAAATCTGGAATTCAGAAATAGTTGAGGGAGCAGTTTTTTCTACTAATTTTAACAACCTACCCCAATGGATAGCAAAAAGGTAACTAATTTTAATAGGGATTGTTCATCTTGTTTGGTAGGAAACATTAGCGATCGGTCCATGTCGGCAGTAGCAATTTTCAGCATAGACGGTACAGATCAGCAGCTCAGTAGCTTGCAAATGAGTTCAGCCTATGGACAGCAAAGCTACGGTGAAAAGCATGAACAAGCATGCAATTCACATGATGAAAACTTGTGGTTAAGGATGTACTGTAATACCAAGAGCCACGCTTAGCATTAACAAATGCTGTCTTGCTGATCAGTTTGACTCGTCAGTCAGTACTCAGTAGAGCAGAGGCTGGACAGGGACAGGAGCATATGCAGCAGGACCGATAGAGAAAAGTTAGGTTACACTTTTAACCAATTCCCAGCATTGAAAGTAACAGATCCCTCAGCAGTCTTGCCGGTGGAATTTAGAGCAACATATCAGTCAGAAACTACTCAGCTGTCATGCAATGGAAAGAAAAGGTAAAGAAGAAAAGAAAAAAGCAGCAGCAGCTACAGAAGCCAAAGAATCTTAGTCCATTCGGTTTTGAAAATATGCAGATGTGCTTTGTAAGGGACAATCATATTGGCTGCAAAAAAAAGGATACTGGATGTATGGACAAGGACCTGAACCTTGTTGCATTGAGTAATTTTTGTGTGCGTGTCAGTATGGTTTTCGCTTGGGAGAAGTGTATCAGGCCGATTGACTAAACTGTACGTGACATGGAGGCGTCAAAGGATGACTCGTTGCCTCTTTTGAGGAACTTCCCAAAAGCACATCTAGGTGACAACAAGCAGTGGCAACTTCCTTTTCCTCAGAAATGATTCAGGTTTCATGTTGATCTACAAGTTAGGCTCTGCACTCTGCTTCCTTTGAATCAAGGAGCCACACCGTACCAGTAAAAGAACATTATATTCCATGAGAATATCAAGTAACTAGTAAGGCACTGAAAATTTCAAACTAAATGTCTTTTTCTGTTTGCCATTTGGTGGAGAAAATTTCCAAACTAAATGTCTTTTTCTGTTCGATGAAGGAGCCACTCCGGTTTCCAAACTAAATTCAAGTTGCACGCGTAGCATTATCATCAAGCAGATAATTACTCACTTGTGCAGTTGTTAACAGTAGCCGATTATATCATGAGCTACACAAAGATCAACAAAGCAACACAGATATCAAGGCATCCAGAATATGGTGATGCACAATGTGAGCTGAAATCGAGTGACCATCCATCAAGAGCTAGCAACACCAATGCATGCTGGGAGATTATCATTGTGGTCGCCATGCATGCACGCCATTATCTGCCAGTGTTCCTGCATGCATGCATGCTGTGTCAATCATGCATAATCACTCTTGACAATGCAGATGGTGATTACATGTCCCTCCCAAACCTTCCAGAGTGTGGTACCAGCTTAGCACCGCATTGTAGCACACAATCATCAAGATCTGGGGCACACATTACCAATCTCGAGGCTGAAAGCACAGTAGACAGTAGTGTCTGTCAAGAGACACCATCATGATTCCTGACCAAAAGTTTTATCTTTTGTGTATTTCTTTCTGCCGTGTTGATATGTTCTGAGCTTGCAACCTTAGTCCATACTGCAAGCAAGGCAGGGACAAGAGACGACGGTGCGCTATGGATGTATCTGCATCTCAAGTACGTGTGTTCCGTATACGCATATACATACAAAAATAAAGTAGTAATGTACGTCTGCCACGTGGAGCTAGCTGATCATTTTGTATGTTACACTCTAATTTGCCACTGCTGCAGTACTGCGACCATGCCTACAAGGAAATACAATGCTCAGCAACATCATTGAAATGTTAGACTACTTTGATATACAGAGGGTGTATTGAAAGATATTGCCCGCTTCTCTCCATCGGTTCAGAATTTTAGAGCAACTAGATGGGGCATGAATTCAATATGCTATCCGAGCCAAGAGGTCCCGAGTTTAAGACGTACAATGCTAACGCAGTATTAAAAAAATAGTTCTACGGCCTACATCGATCCCACGTCTAAGGACTAAAATAGCCTAAAGGTGAGGGGGGTGTTGAAATATATTGCCGCTTCTCTCCATTAGTTCGTACTGATGGGTGAACTGGTTAAGTGCATAAACTTGCAACTAAGAGGTTCAGACCTCAAAAACCAGAAAATGCAATAAATAATTACGGCCTGCCCCCGCTTCCAGAGCCCACGTCGTAAAC
>NC_041380.1:40651861-40718816 GCF_002162155.2 Triticum dicoccoides
CTTTTTCTCATCTATATAGATGGAGGATTTTAATCAAAGGACTTTCTGGGAGGTCTGATAAAATGTTGAGATAGCATCAAAGAGAAAATGAATGCAAAATCCAACAGATTTAAATAACATAGTATTAGGTTCTAAAAGCAAAATGGGAGAACAAGCAGAAGACACCCAAAAGGCCAAAAGGCATGGTCTCAACACAAGTAAGCATAAGTGCATTAACCTTCCGGCTTTGCATACGTACAAATAGAAAGCACTAAGTCAAACAAAAGATATGGCTGAACTGTGCTACGATATATGAGCCCAGAACCACCCATGAAGAAAGCACACCTAGCTGAATCACTCAAGTGACTTTGGGTGCGACTAAAACATAGACATCACTATGATACTTCTTATTATTAATTAAGCACTAACTGAATTGAAGATCTTCCATGATATAGCCCAACCTGAAGAAGTCGACAACACAAAAAAGAGAAGGTACAGCTCTCAGCTTGCTAAATCCAAGTTCAAGCCTAGATCACCGTATCAAAGATCCATAAGTAGAAGCAAGGACGACATACTAAAGTGAGAACACAACACATCAAAACAAAATTATTAGGATGACCATTTTTCCTCTAGCATGCTTTTAACATGAACATGTCCTAGGTTTGCTGTACACGGAGACGCATTGCAGCAAGCAGCGAGGGAACAGGACCACCAACAAAAAGCTTAGGCCCAACTACAGTGACCCACTCCCAACCCAAAATTCTCCATGACTGATGTTGCGCCAGTTCCTATTTCATACATGGGCCGGCACATTAGCGTTAGTGCTCCACCGTTTCACCCGACTTTTTCTGTCAGCCTTACTGTTCCAGGTCTGGTTTTCTTTTCTGTTTTTTACTTGATTATTTTAAATTCTGGTTTTAGGGTTTTAAATTTTGTGATTTCTTCTGGGTTTGTTTTCTCCTGGTGTGCCTATCAGTTTTCTATTCTGCACTTTTTCTCTTTTCTATAATTTTATCTAACATAAACATTCTCTTAATATAAGATTTTTTCCAATACACACTGTACATTTTTTAATATACATCATTTTAACAGGGTAAACTTTTCTAATATAATTTAAAAATCTTTTTAGTACTTACCAAACTATTTTATTATACGGCGAAAAATTTCAAAATACATACGATGAACATCTTCAAAATACGCACTGAACTTTTTCATGTGAGCTGCTATATATTACCTTTTTTGAGGGGGGTAAAGCACATTTATTCAATAATCATAGAGTTTGGGACACAAATAATTTTTGGATTTCCCACCAGCCACACATATCTCCCAGGCTCTAAAGAAGCCGCTGCTCTAGCAAGTTCATGTGCCTCAAAGTTGCCTTCTTTCATCTCATGCTCAATGTTGATGTCATCAAATTCTCCTTTCTTGAAAGTGATGTCTTGGATAACTATACTGTTTACACCCTTGAATGGATCCTTCAAGTTCTTAACCGTACTTAAACAGTCCCTCGCAACTTGTACCTTCCGAAAATAAAGATCTGAAGCTAAGTTGAGGCCCTCCAAACATGCCATCGACTCTATCAAAATATGTTTAAAAGTTCAAAAAATGCCAAATATCTAAATTTATACAAACTATTTTGGTTGATAAATATTGTTTAATTATATATAAATTTTCATCAACTAATTTGATTATTTGCATGCTATACAAAAAAGACAAATATCTGACACAAGTACAACAAAGAAAAAGCCTATTTTATTCTGTGTATTTGTCTTTTTTTGTACATCACATATCAATATATGTATGAAAATTATACATGTATACTACAAGTATATGTCTACATGAAAATATTTTTTCAGATTTTTTTGAGATATGGAAAAGGTATATGTTTAAAAGTTCAAAAAATGCCAAATATCTAAATTTATACAAACTACTTTAGTTGATGAATATTCTTTAAGTATGTATAAATTTTCATCAACTAATTTGATTATTTCCATGCTACACAAAAAAGACAAATATCTGACACAAGTACAACAAAGAAAAAGCCTATTTTATTCTGTGTATTTGTCTTTTTTTTGTACATCACACATGAATATATATGTTCATGAAAATTATACATGTATACTACAAGTATATGTCTACATGAAAATATTTTTTTCAGATTTTTTTGAGATATGAAAAAGGTATTTTGGCTAAAATATATATATAGAGCTCAATGGAGCTCGGCCTCTGCAGGCACTTTTCGCTTTCTCCTGGTTCCTAGAAACTGAGGCATCCACATTAATCTTGGCAAAACCGGAGGGTGGAGGGATCCACCTCTTAATACTGGTACCCAAAAGCACCCGATTAACATCGCCTGCATTTCCATCTTATTAGGTCGGCCCATATTCATGGGAGATGTTTATCTTGTATTTAAAATGTTAAAACTATGTAAAACTGCTTGTCAAGTATTTAAAATGGTTCAATGTGCGTTAAAAATGTTAGAATTTATTTGAACAAACATTTATTGTCTATTGAAGTATGTCCAATGTTTATTAGAAAATTCAACATGTCTTAAAAAATATCCAAAATTATTTGAGAAATTCCATCGTGCATTATTCAAACAATGTTTGTCATGCATTAATGTTCCACATTATTTGCAAAATAGCCTTCAACTATTTAGAAAATGCTCAACATGTATTTATAAAATGTTTAAAGTATATTTATAAAAAATCTAAAGTATATTTTGGAAGGTATGTACATAAAATGCACAATTTTTTTTGAAAAAACATAAAAAGTGAAAACAAAAAACCGCAACAAAAAAGGAAAAAAAATGAAAAGATAAATAAAAAGATAAAACATTAAAAGGAAAAGATATAAAATACAGAAAAAGAAAGAATAAGTAAATAAAAGAGAAAAGAAAAAACCCAAAACATAAAACATGAAAATTTTATTTAGGTCAATCAATGCGAGCGAACATAGCAGCCTACAGATAGAACCAAAAAATAGAAAGAAACAAAAATAAATCAACATAAGTCCTTGATACCGTTGCTCCAATTAAGCGTGTACAATAAACCAAAAAAACATGTAATAGTTCTTTGGTCCAAGCTAGGAGAGATACCACGATAATTAAAACAAAAGCTAGTATATTGGGCCAGTCAACCTCGTGATGCCTATTGGCAAGCATGATGTGGTGGTCACAGTAAGCGAGATATACTTTTGTGCCAAAGTCTAGCTGGTAGTGACCACTAATTAGCATAAAATCAACCTAGAGACCTTGAAATAGCCTCACTTCTATGATCTTTACTTTCATGGTAGACTAATTTATCATATAAAATGACCAATAATTACAACTCAAGCTCTAGGTTTCATGTTAACCTTCTCGTCCAAAGGAATATGGATATGTGAAATGTAAGTCCAACATCAAACAATTGATGGCATTATAATGAACTTAATGTTCATTCTAGTCTAAGTAAAAATAGTTTTGTGCTTCTTAATGATGTAGAGCTGGGGTTTTAACATCCATCTCTAAAAGAACTCAAGACCCCGCCCAAAGAGTCGTATAGAAGCAGGAACAAGAAAAATAAAAGATCGATCTTGTCCCTTTTCTTAGCAAGATTGAATGCACGAACAATATGGGAATCCGTTGGAAGTTCTTGCCTCTGGAAGAGAATTAAAAATAATGTATTTTAGATTTGGAAACATTTCTTAGTTCCTAAATTTTCATATATTTAACCCCAAGCATTGACCCATGTATATAAAGATGGAACAATTTATACTGTTAATAGTTAAGGTTAGCTTTGAGAATATTATTTTAAATTTTTGATTTTATGGACTTTCACTATAGTTCTTTTGGCGGCTTAACAATAAGCCGCCTACTCCCCAACTTTCCCATAAGCCGTATGTCTTATTCATTGATGCTTCTAAACTATTGATGGGATAGCTAATTTAGAAGCCTCAACAAATTTATGAGACAACTTATTTTTTAAGCTCGAAAGAGGCAGCTTATTTTTTAAGCCACCGAAAAGAATTGGCCCTATGTATAGCCAATGTAAATGCACCTATTAAACACACTCGAAGTAATTATGTTGATGTGTTCAAACGGAAGAAAATGGTGATGCCAAATTTACTGAACATGAGTTTATTATGACAAACATTCTACTATGTGGCTTGATCTCGCAGTCCAAAGAATTCCAAACACTACCATGAACCCAAAACCTCAATTAAACACCAATGCCACAAGACATGCATGTAATTTTATAACTATCGAATATATATGTTCCCACGAAATCACACTGGAGGTAGAAGTAAACAAAGTTGTCAGGGTTGCAACTTGTCGAATTTGTACAAAGATACCCAATATTTAAAAAAAAAATAGTAACCAAGTGTGGCATTGTTAGTCCTAGAACCAACATTCCTTAAATTTGTACAAAGAGACCCAATATTTAGAGCATGCATATTATTTTCTATAGGATTTTCCATATCTCACTTCTGGTTGTTTTCATAATTTTTTAGCAACAAAACTTGTTTTATGCGATAGCACATAATCATATCTAGTTCTCAGTTTTTCTCTCTAGAAAGCATGTAATGATTCGGCAAAATAGAATTTTGTTTTTATAAAAAAAGCATCGGTGGAGGTGACAGGAACTTGTACACGAGGGTTCATGACCTTTATAGTATACTAGATGACCCATTGCGCCCATGGCGCAAAAAGCAAGAGCGAGTCGGGTATTCTAACCATACATATGTGATTGATTTAGAACCGACTTTAAAGATACTTATATCCCATTACATGGTGATACGTCTCCAACGTATCCATAATTTTTGATTGCTCCATGCTATATTATCTACTGTTTTGGGCAATATTGGGCTTTATTTTCCACTTTTATATTACTTTTGGGACTAACCTATTAACCGGAGGCCCAGCCCAGATTTGCTGTTTTATGCCTATTTCAGTGTTTTGAAGAAAAGGAATATCAGACGGAGTCGAAACGGAACGAAATCAACTGGAGAAGTTATTTTTGGAAGGAAACACACCTGATGGACTTGGACCCCACGTCAGAAGATACGGGAGCTGCCCACGAGGGTGGGGAGCGCCCCCCCCCTAGGGCGCGCCCCCCTGCCTCGTGGGGCCCCCGTGGCTCCCCTGACGTGCTTCTTCTGCCTATATAACTCAATATACCCTAAAACTTCCAGAACGAACAATAGATCGGGAGTTCGGCCGCCAGAAGCCTCCGTAGCCACCGAAAACCAATCTAGACCCGTTCTGGCACCCTGCCGGAGGGGGCAATCCCTATCCGGTGGCCATCTTCATCATCCCGGTGCTCTCCATGACGAGGAGGGAGTAGTTCTCCCTCGGGGCAGAGGGTATGTACCAGTAGCTATGTATTTGATCTCTCTCTCCCTTGTGTTCTTGATTTGATACAATCTTGATGTATCACGAGCTTTGCTATTATAGTTGGATCTTATGTTTCTCCTTCCCCTCTTCTCTCTTGTAATGAATCGAGTTTCCCCTTTGAAGTAATCTTACCGGATTGAGTCTTTAAAGATTTGAGAACACTTGATGTATGTCTTGCCGTGGATATCTGTGGTGACATTGGGATACCACGTGCCACTTTATGTATGTTAAGGTGATCAACTTGCGGGTTTCGTGACATTGGGAACCAATGCATAGGGGTTGGCACACGTTTTCGTCGTGATTCTCCGATAGAAACTTTGGGGCGCTCTTTGAGGTCCTTTGTGTTGGTTGAATAGATGAATCTGAGATTGTGTGATGCATATTGTATAATCATACCCACGGATACTTGAGGTGACATTGGAGTATCTAGGTGAAATTAGGGTTTTGGTTGATTTGTGTCTTAAGGTGTTATTCTAGTATGAACTCTAGGGCTGTTTGTGACACTTATAGGAATAGCCCAATGGATTGATTGAAAAGAATAACTTTGAGGTGGTTTCGTACCCTACCATAATCTCTTCGTTTGTTCTCCGCTATTAGTGACTTTGGAGTGACTCTTTGTTGCATGTTGAGGGATAGTTATGTGATCCAATTATGTTAGTATTGTTGAGGGAACTTACACTAGCGAAAGTATGAACCCTAGGCCTTGTTTCAACACATTGCAATACCGTTTGCGCTCACTTTTATCACTTGCTACCTTGCTGTTTTTATAATATCAGATTACAAATACTCATATCTACTATCCATATACCATTTGTATCACCATCTCTTCGCCGAACTAGTGCACCTATACAATTTACCATTGTATTGGGTGTGTTAGGGACACAAGAGACTCTTTGTTATTTGGTTGCAGGGTTGCTTGAGAGAGACCATCTTCATCCTACGCCTCCTACGGATTGATAAACCTTAGGTCATCCACTTGAGGGAAATTTGCTACTGTCCTACAAACCTCTGCACTTGGAGGCCCAACAACGTCTACAAGAAGAAGGCTGTGTAGTAGTCATCAAGCTCTTTTCTGGCGCCGTTGCCGGGGAGGTTAGCGCTTGAAGGTATATCTTTATATCTTGCAATCGAGTCTTTTAGTTTCTTGTTTTATCACTAGTTTAGTTTATAAAAGAAAACTATAAAAAAATGGAATTGAGTTTGCCTCATACGCTTCACCTTTTTAATATCTTTCGTGAGTATGATGGAAGGGATAATTGTGCTCAAGTGCTAGAAGAAGAAATCTATAAAATGTTTGGCACTAAATATTTGAATGATGAGCATGATTGCAATGTTGTGGGTATGAATTCCTTGAATATCCATAATGCTAATGATATGCAAAGCCAAAAGCTTGGGGAAGCTATGTTTGATGAAGATGATATTTTTTGTCCCCCAAGTTTTGATGAGCAAATTTATTATTATGAGAGCATGCCTCCTATCTATGATGATTATTGTGATGACACGTATGCTTTAAATAATAATTATAACCATGAAACTTGTCATATTGGTCTTAATTTTCAATCACATGATAGTTATTTTGTTGAGTTTGCTCCCACTACTATTCATGAGAAGAATTTTGCTTATGTGGAGAGTAGTAAATTTTCTATGCTTGTAGGTCATGAAAAGAATGCTTTAGGTGTTGGTTATATTGTTGATTTCATTCATGATCTTACTGAAAATTATTATGAGGGAGGAATATATGCTTGTAGGAATTGCAATAATATCAAGTTTCCTCTCTATGTGCTTAAAGTTTTGAAGTTATGCTTGTATCGCCCTCCTATGCTAGTTGATTATTGTTCCCACAAGTTGTTTTCTCACAAAATCACTATGCATAGGAAGTGGGTTAGACTTAAATGTGCTAGTAATATTATTCATGATGCTCTCTTTATGTTTCAATTCTTATCCTTTATGTGAACATCATTGAAATCATCATGCCTAGCTAGGGGCATTAAACGATAGCGCTTGTTGGGAGGCAACCCAATTTTACTTTAGTTCCTTGATTTTTGTTCCTGTTTAGTAATAAATAATTCATCTAGCCTCTGTTTAGATGTGGTTTTATGCTTTTAATTAGTGTTTGTGCCAAGTAGAACCTTTGGGAAGACTTGGGGAAAGTCTTTGCGATCATGCTGTAAAAAACAGAAACTTTAGCGCTCACGAGAACTGCTGCCATTTTTATTTGGAGAGAGCTATTTAGTTAATTCTTTTTGCAGATGATTAATAGATAAATTCCTCAGGTCCATAAATTTATTTGAAAATTTTATGAGTTCCATAAGTATACGTTTGATCCAGATTACTACAGACTATTCTGTTTTTGACAGATTCTGTTTTTCATGTGTTGTTTACTTATTTTGATGAATCTATGGCTAGTAAAATAGTTTATAAACCATAGAGAAGTTGGAATACAGTAGGTTTAACACCAATATAAATAAAGAATGAGTTCATTACAGTACCTTGAAGTGGTGATTTATTTTCTTATACTAACGGAGCTTACGAGTTTTCTACTTTAAGTTTTGTGTTGTGAAGTTTTTAAGTTTTGGGTAAGGATTCGATGGACTACGGAATAAGGAGTGGTAAGAGCCTAAGCTTGGGGATGCCCAAGGCACCCCAAGGTAATATTCAAGGACAACCAAGAGCCTAAGCTTGGGGTTGCCCCGGAAGGCATCCCCTCTTTCGTCTTCGTTCATCGGTAACTTTACTTGGAGCTATATTTTTATTCGCCACATGATATATGTTTTGCTTGGAGCGTCAATTTATTTTGTTAGGATTTTATTGCTGTTATTTATAACAATGTTTTGCATTTTTTTTCAACAAAAGTGGCATTGATAGCCTTTACTATGCCTATGTTACAAGTATACATGTTGCTGTTTGAAAACAGAAAGTTTGCCGCTGTTGCAATAGTTCCCTAGAAAATTCAGAATGTGATAAAATGTTGAAACCTTTTGCATATTAAGATCTGATAAATTTACTACAGTGGGAATTTTCTTTCATAATTTTTGGAGCTAGGGAAGTATGGATGTTGCAGCATTCTTTATAGACTATCCTGTTTAGGCAGATTGCTGTTATGTTTGCATTGTTTGCATATGTTTGCTTCTTTAATGATTCTATTTGAGGATAGGACTATTAAACATGCAGAGGCATTTAGTATGCAATGTTGAATAATAATTTTAGTGATTTTTCTACAGTAGAGTATGATAAGGTTTTTGCAATGGTTTATACTAACTTATCTCACGAGTCCTTGTTGAGTTTTATGTGGATGAAGCTTTTTGAGATTTAGGGAGACCGTGATATGAGAGGAATTAAGAAGACACAAAATCTCAAACTTGGGGATGCCCAAGGCACCCCAAGATAATATTTCGAGAAGTCTCAAGCGTCTAAGTTTGGGGATGCCCCGGTTGGCATCCCACCTTTCTTCTTCAACAACTATTGGTTAGTATCGGTTGATCCTAAATTTTTGCTTCTTCACATGATGTTTGACATTCTTAGAATGCCATTTTATTTTGCTTTGCTTGCTGTTTGAATAGAATACCAAGATCTGAAATTATTAAATGTTAGAGAGTCTTCACATAGTTGCATCATTATTCAACTACTCATTGATCTTCACTTATATCTTTTGGAGTAGTTTGTCATTTGCTGTAGTGCTTCACTTATATATTTTAGAGCACGGTGGTAGTTTTATTTTGAAGAAATAGATGAACTCTCATGCTTCACTTAGATTATTTTGAGAGTATTAAATAGCATGGTAATTTGCTTAAAATCCTAATATGCTAGGTATTCAAGAATAATAAAATTCTCTTATGAGTGTGTTGAATACTAAGAGAAGTTTGATGCTTGATGATTGTTTTGAGATATGGAGATGGTGATATTAGAGTCATGCTAGTTGAGTAGTTGTGAATTTGAGAAATACTTGTGTTGAAGTTTGTGATTCCCGTAGCATGCACGTATGGTGAACCGTTATGTGATGAAGTCGGAGCATGATTTATTTATTGATTGTCTTCCTTATGAGTGGTGGTCGGGGACGAGCGATGGTCTTTTCCTACCAATCTATCCCCCTAGGAGCATGCGCGTAATACTTTGCTTTGATAATTTCTAAATTTTTGCAATAAGTATATGAGTTCTTTATGACTAATGTTGAGTCCATGGATTATACGCACTCCCACCCTTCCACCCTTGCTAGCCTCTCTAATACCGCGCAACTTTCGCCGGTATCATACACCTACCATATACCTTCCTCAAAACAGCCACCATACCTACCTATTATGGCATTTCCATAGCCATTCCGAGATATATTGCCATGCAACTTTCCACCGTTCCGTTCATCATGACACATTCATCATTGTCATATTGCTTAGCATGATCATGTAGTTGACATAGTATTTGTGGCAAAGCCACCGTTCATAATTCTTTCATACTTGTCACTCTTGATTCATTGCATATCCCGGTACACCGCCGGAGGCATTCATATAGAGTCATCTTTGTTCTAGTATCGAGTTGTAAATAAATAGAAGTGTGATGATCATCATTCAATAGAGCATTGTCCCAAAAAAAAGAAAGGCCAAAAAAAGAGAAAGGCTAAATAAAAAAAGAAAGGCCAAATAAAAAAATATAAATAAAAATAAAAATAAAAGGGACAATGCTACTATCTCTTACCGCACTTGTGCTTCAAAGTAGCACCGTAATCTTCATGATAGAGAGTCTCTTGTGTTATCACTTTCATACACTAGTGGGAATCTTTCATTATAGAACTTGGCTTTTATATTACAATGATGGGCTCCCTCAAAATGCCCTAGGTCTTCGTGAGCAAGCGAGTTGGATGCACACCCACTAGTTTCTTTTTGAGCTTTCATACATTTATAGCTCTAGTGCATCCGTTGCATGGCAATCCCTACTCACTCACACTGACATCTATTGATGGGCATCTCCATA
The DNA here is from genome assembly GCF_002162155.2 of Triticum dicoccoides. NCBI lineage: Eukaryota > Viridiplantae > Streptophyta > Magnoliopsida > Poales > Poaceae > Triticum > Triticum dicoccoides. Next base: position 40,662,177 of record NC_041380.1, read on the forward strand.
GCCCGTTGATACGCCTAGTTGATGTGAGACTATCTTCTCCTTTTTGTCTTCTCCATAACCACCATTCTATTCCACCTATAGTGCTATGTCCATGGCTCACGCTCATGTATTGCGTGAACATTGAAAAAGTTTGAGAACATCAAAAGTATGAAACAATTGCTTGGCCTGTCATCGGGGTAGTGCATGATTTAAATATTTTGTGTGGTGAAGATGGAGCATAGCCAGACTATATGATTTTGTAGGGATAACTTTCTTTGACCATGTTATTTTGAGAAGACATGATTGCTTAGTTAGTATGCTTGAAGTATTATCATTTTTATGTCAATATGAACTTTTGTCTTGAATCTTATGCATCTGAATATTCATACCACAATTAAGAAGAATTACATTGAAATTATGCCAACTAGCATTCCACATCAAAAATTATCTTTTTATCATTTACCTACTCGAGGACGAGCAGGAATTAAACTTGGGGATGCTTGATACGTCTACAATGTATCTATAATTTTTGATTGCTCCATGCTATATTATCTACTGTTTTGGGCAATATTGGGCTTTATTTTCCACTTTTATATTACTTTTGGGACTAACCTATTAATCGGAGGCCCAGCCTAGATTTGTTGTTTTATGCATATTTCAGTGTTTTGAAGAAAAGGAATATCAGACGGAGTCGAAACGGAACGAAATCAACTGGAGAAGTTATTTTTGGAAGGAAACACACCTGATGGACTTGGACCCCACGTCAGAAGATACGGGAGTTGCCCATGAGGGTGGGGGGCGCGCCCCCCTGCCTCATGGGCCCCCGTGGCTCCCCTGACATGCTTCTTCTGCCTATATAACTCCATATACCCTAAAACTTCCAGAACGAACAATAGATCGGGAGTTCCGCCACCAGAAGCCTCCGTAGCCACCGAAAACCAATCTAGACCCATTCCGGCACCCTGCCGGAGGGGGCAATCCCTCTTCGGTGGACATCTTCATCATCCCGGTGCTCTCCATGACGAGGAGGGAGTAGTTCTCCCTCGGGGCTGAGGGTATGTACCAGTAGCTATGTGTTTGATCTCTCTCTCTCTCTCTCCCTCTCTCTCTCTCTCTCTCGTGTTCTTGATTTGATACAATCTTGATGTATCGCGAGCTTTGCTATTATAGTTGGATCTTATGTTTCTCCTCCCCCTCTTCTCTCTTGTAATGAATCGAGTTTCCCCTTTGAAGTAATCTTATCAGATTGAGGCCTTAAAGATTTGAGAACACTTGATGTATGTCTTATCGTGGATATCTGTGGTGACAATGGGATACCACGTGCCACTTGATGTATGTTAAGGTGATCAACTTGCAGGTTTCATGACATTGGGAACCTATGCATAGGGGTTGGCACACGTTTTCGTCATGATTCTCCGGTAGAAACTTTGGGGCACTCTTTGAGGTCCTTTGTGTTGGTTGAATAGATGAATCTGAGATTGTGTGATGCATATCGTATAATCATACCCACGGATACTTGAGGTGACATTGGAGTATCTAGGTGACATTAGGGTTTTGGTTGATTTGTGTCTTAAGGTGTTATTCTAGTACGAACTCTAGGGCTGTTTGTGACACTTATAGGAATAGCCCAACGGATTGATTGGAAAGAATAACTTTGAGGTGGTTTCGTACCCTACCATAATCTCTTCGTTTGTTCTCCGCTATTAGTGACTTTGGAGTGACTCTTTGTTGCATGTTGAGGGATAGTTATGTGATCCAATTATGTTACTATTGTTGAGGGAACTTACACTAGCGAAAGTATGAACCCTAGGCCTTGTTTCAACACATTGCAATACCGTTTACGCTCACTTTTATCACTTGCTACCTTACTGTTTTTATAATTTCAGATTACAAATACTCATATCTACTATCCATATACCACTTGTATCACCATCTCTTCGCCAAACTAGTGCACCTATACAATTTATCATTGTATTGGGTGTGTTGGGGACACAAGAGACTCTTTGTTATTTGGTTGCAGGGTTGCTTGAGAGAGACCATCTTCATCCTACGCCTCCTACAGATTGATAAACCTTAGGTCATCCACTTGAGGGAAATTTGCTACTGTCCTACAAACCTCTGCACTTGGAGGCCCAACAACGTCTACAAGAAGAAGGTTGTGTAGTAGACATCACAGGGTACCATTGATAGACTAAAAGGAAGTAATGAGATCACTTGGTAATAGCATACATTGGTTGAGCCGGGTATTCTAACCATACATATGTGATTGATTTAGAACTGACTTTAAAGATACTTATATCCCATTACATGGTACCATTGATAGACTAAAAGGAAGTAATGAGATCACTTGATAATAGCATACGTTGGTTTTATAAAGCAAGTTATAGTAACAAAGATGCATTGTATAGCGACCAGCTGAAAAGACCAGGACATGGAGGTGATGGTATTATGTAGAGTGAGCATTCAAATCATGCACATCAGAATATTTAGATACAGTCGATGCATAGCGTCATACATCGGATCTCCTATTCCTCAATACCTTCTAGCAGTAGCACAACAGGATAACTATGGTGTTTTACCGATAGCATTATATGGAAACACTAAGCCACCAGACCCATCTTGGTGCAATTGACTCCATTGGCACCTTCTTTCTTGCCATCACTTGGAACCAGCCACCAGGACCTTCAACAACTTTATATGGGGGAATAAGAAAAGGAAAGAAAATCAACAGCACAATCACTATAATAGGCTAATTGGCCAGATGGTATTTTAAAATTTTAAATTATCTACATTAGTATTTCTTAGACACCATATAGGAAATGAGAGAACAGCAAAATAATTCTTAAATGAAAAATGTGTACCTTAGCTATCTAAGGCTTATGAAAACTGCAATCTTGAAAGAGGAAAACAACATCAGAAATCTTAAGGTTCCTGGTCTCGAATATTTTCTTTGTCTAAATATGTAGTTGATCACCTGGTGCAAAGTAAAAAACTTTATCTCATGATATACCGGAAATCTAAAAGCAAGTGATGACTTATACAAACATTCCAAGGGAAAATGCGTAAACCCATAACTCAAACAAACAACTAATAGGAACATGTATATTTTTGCAGCTTAGAATCTACAAGAAACAGAACAGTGTAGGTAACCTCTACCTAAACCCCACTACCAACTTTATTCGAACATTTATTCTTGGATCATCCGTCCTTCTTTTATGTACAAAATCATGCTATATCTTTGTCTAAATCAATGCCAATGCATGCACATGCACAAGTCTGAACTAAACAACATATATGATCTAGCATAATAATATGATCTAAAATAGATGGATGATTCTTGAAGAATACAAACTTCTGAGAAAATGTAAAGCATGTGATAGTTTGAGTTGTACTATTGCGACCAGGCCACTCTATCTTCATTTAGTTTCTTTGAAAATTTCAATTTTAAGAGGATTGTACATGTGAGAAGACCTGGATCCAACACAAAGAACTAAACTAACTTTCCAAACAAAAATTTCAAGTTTGGAAGTGTCATACATTGGATTGATATACTGGAAAGGAATGTAGCAACAATAGTCTGCTTGCATAGGAAATAATGGTCCTAATGGTGCCAATGGAAAGAAATTGCCTGCACAACTGAACAGTACAACATAGAAAATCAAGAGAACCAGTAATCAATGCTAATGAAGCAACTTAAAGTGTTAGCTTTTTTACTTGTGATGCAGAAAGCAGAAATGAAGTCATGAGGAAGAGAGGAAATAAAAGAACATATTATGGCTTTAATGAGCCAAAGTAAACATATAACCAACTTTGCCGCAAATTAAGTTCAGTCTGTTTACATTAGCTCTCTGGTATGGGGCGGTATAACCGTTTTCATCTTTGCTCTTATCTGGTTAACTATCGTGATTTGACAAAAATCACATAGTTGGAGAATGAACCAACTAACATTTTACTTATATGTAAGGTGCATCTCTAACGAAATTATGTTTATAAGAAAATATCTTTATGTTTCCACAAAAAAACTTATCTTGACCATTCTAAGTAAGCAAGCTCTCACTCAATGGTACTCTCTCCGTCCCATAATATAAGACATTTTTTTACACTAGTGTAGTGTCAAAAAACGTTTTACATTATGGGACGGAGGGAGTAGAACCTAGTCTTAAAAGATCAATGTGGTACTCTTCCAGTTATTGTCTTGTCAAATACAATTCGTGATGTCTGTGTTACCGAATGAACCTTATTTTTCGAGGAGATTACTAACATACCAGCGTACAGACCCACAGGAATTAAATTGGTAACTATTGCTCCAGGTTTTGGATTCATGTGCCTATTTTCAGTATGAGAACTCTAGAGTAATTAATATTTGATAATTAACATTTCCAATCAGGTTTATAGAAATTATGAAATGCAATTTAGTTTCAGTAGTACCAATATACAGAAATCTCATTGTAGCGATGATATCAAGCTATTGGAATCCCCAGCCTTGTTAGCATTATACTCCCTCCGTCCCGAAATGTAAGACGTTTTTTGATACTACCATAGTGTCAAAAGAACGTCTTACATTTCGGGACGGAGGGAGTACTATTTTATAACGAACCCTCATTACTGTTGGAACAATCTGCATCTTCTAATAACATACAGGGTATATTAGCTAAAGGTCAAACAAAAAATGGTGGGAGATATAATAGCAGGGTAAATAACATACATTCCATAGGCTCGCCTGTTAGAATTATGACCCAACAATCATGGAAAGGTTGTGAAGAATTTAGTACAGAAGTATGAATGTGGCCTCCTATAAATTCGTTACTAAATAGGGACATCGTACACCATGTGCAAAATTTATACAACATTATACTTTCACACGTGGCACACAAAAAAAGACAAACATGTATTTCTAAACGGGCTGAATTCTTTTGTTGGACCAATTTTTTTTGTGCAACCTACAAATCACAATATTTGCAAATGAAATTTCACACATCGTACTAAACACATACATGTTTCCCGTTTTCTTAAAAATAAATAAAAAAATAATTTTTTTTAATATACTGAGCTTCATTGAGCTCGGTCTCCATAGGTGCACAGTCTCATGAACCCTCATGTTAGCTCCTGTCCCCACCCTCCATGATTTTTGGGTGTAGAAACAAAATTCTAATGTGCCAAATCATGTACATATTTTGCCAAGACAAAAAATATTTAGAATAAGATACGATTTACATGCTAGTATAAATACAATTTCGTTGCTAAAAAATTGCAAAAGCAACTAAGAAGTGAGATTTGAACAGCGCTATGAAAAATACAGTACTCTGAAGATTGGGTCCCTTTGTACTAATTCAGGGAAAGTTTGGTTCTAAGACTAATAATGCCACACTTAGTTACATTTTTTTGGTTAAAGTTGTATACTGCTATGCAGTGTAGCGTGAATCATCCTTCTCGAAATCGAGTAGTTACAACTCTGAACAACTCAATTCTCGTTGGCCTCCAGTGTGATTTCGAGGGCACACGAATATTCAATGGTTATAAAATTGCACGCCTCCATGGCATTGGTGTTGAATTGACGTTTTGGATTCATGGTAGTGTTTGGAATCATTTGGACTTCAAGGTCAAGCCACATAGTAGAATGTTTTTCATAATTAAACCATGTTCAACAAATTTGGTATCATTCATTGCCGGTTTTTCATTTTTCATTTGAACTCACCAGCATAATTACTTCTATTGTGCTTAATAGGTTCAATTGTTGTGGCTATACTTAGGGAGATTGAAAGTCTGTATAAATCTCCAACTTAAAATAATCTTCTCAACGCTAACCATAAGTATTAACGGTATACATGGTTCCATCTTTATATGCGTGGATCAATGCTTAGAAAAATATGTAAATTTAGAAACTAAGAAATATCTGTAAATTATATTCTGGTGGCATAATATGGAGCTGACTAGAGTTGCTAGCTTTAAAGCATAAAAAATGGTAGCACGATGTCAAAAATTTAGACGAGAGCTCGCCCCCCTACCGCGCCGCCTCCCTGGCGACTCGGGGGGAACCCTAGTCGCGCCGCCGGCCACACCCTAGATCCACACCCCTGAGCTTCGCCGCCACCGGAGGGGACGCCGGCGAAGTCCGTGGTCGCCAAGGAGGGCGGCTGTGGGGCGTACCTGCCTCCTGCGGCGTTGTCAGGCGGGCCTGGCCTCCAGTCGGCGCTGCGTGGTCCCACGGCGGTCTCCTCTTCGTACGCGGCACCACCCCTCTCCGGCTGGCTATCCTGTCCCGCCGGCATCCTCTCACTGGCTACTAGCGCATGCTCGATGGATCTGGCCTGGGGGCTGCGGCGGAGGCATTTTGCAGGTGCGTGCGTGGCGCGCTAGCCGTGCGTGGCCGTGCGTGGGCACCCTCTTCTTCGGTGCGTGCACACGGGCCAGCCATGGCCATGCGCGGTGTGCCTACCGCTGTTGGGTTCTTCGTCGTTGGTGCTGCAGGTGGCCCCGTTCTGGATCCATGCGGGGCTGCAGTTTGCTCGGGGTGGTGTGGTTCTTCTCGTCTTCGATGCGGCGGCCTGCGCACAGTGGAATTCGCCCTTGCCTTTGCGGTCCCGGTTGGCTTCGAACCTTCGTTTTCCAGGGTCCAGCTCGATCGCTGGGGTTTCTCCCGTAGCGGTTTTGGCCCCGCTTCTCTGGAAGCTGCGTTCTTTCCGGCTTCCTGGGTTCACTAGTGGTTTGGCGGCTCCGGCTTCGTTGATCCAGGTCTGCGTTCTCCGGATCCTGGCTCGTCGACATACCGGTTGCCTTCGCATCCCGTGTGTTGGTTCCTCTTCATCATGTCGTCGCCTCTCCGACCTTGACCGCCACCCCTTGCCTCGCCCCACCCTAGCCAGGTCCAGTGCTTGCACTTCCGGTGGCAAAGCTCCCATTCCGGCGATGGCGGCTCAAGCTTACGACATGTTCCTGTCTTTGGATCTAGTCCCGACGGCTTTGGGATCGTTCGGACATTGGCCAGGGCGAAATCCTTGCTTGATGCGGGTAGCAGTGACACCTGCGGGTGTCGTACCCTTCCTGGAGGCGCTGCCACAACTTATTCTCCGAGCCCCTCTTCGAGCGCGGGGTAAACCCCAGATCTAGTTCTTTGGATGAGACAGCGCCGTTCCCCTTCATGAAGGCGTCGTCTTGCTGGCTTATGTTGTGTCTAGTACTAGATTCGGAGTGTTAGGGCATTGTCTTAGCTTGGGTTGTTTTTGTTGATCTGGGTAGTTTAGCGCTGTGTTGTAGCTCTTGTTTAGGTTGAGCATCCCATGTCTCTCTGCTTCGGGCACCATGTTCACACCATCTTTGGTTGTGCCATGCGATGTACCCTCTTTGCATTCTCATTTCAACTCCTTCTATCAATGAAAGATACGCACGCTTTGCATACTTGTGAAAAAAAGCTAGCACTTCACTTCTATTGGGGAGATAGGAGTTCCGAGACCTGATTGGAATTTTCCGAGCTAATTGAAGCAGTGGAGAGTGCATACCGAAAAAGGCTTTCGCCCTGGTTTATATATAAAGCACTGATCACAACAAGCATTCAGACAAACACACACCACCGCAACACACGTACACACCCAGGGCAGGATACATAGGCGCTGAGCGCAGCAACACCACCCCTAGCACTACCACCACGAAGAGATGAAACTACATATGACGAACCATGTGCTTCAAGGCGGCGCCTTCAGGAAGGGTACAACACCGGAGCGCCGCCACTGCCCGATCCAAGGATCAAAGTTTCCCCTAGAGCCGCATGATGGGCAATGAGAGCCGCGACGACGCCTTCAAGAAGGGAACGATCTCCGCCACCGCCGGTCCGTCCGAAGATAGAACATGTTTTCACCTTGGCCAACACTCACCTCCATCGAACGCCACACCCCGACAATCACGCCGCCCAAACGGCCATGATGACCGGGCAGCACCAAGGCACGGGCTTTGCCCAGGAGCACCGCGCTACCACCACCAGGGCCGCCGCCCCGGCATCCAAGACCTTGACACCACCTCACCCGAGACCCGCCGCAACCCCAACAAAAGAGACGAGCGGAAAGGTCCCACCTTTCGCACCCCTGGGCGACCCCCAGTGTTGAGACCCGATAGGTCGGCCAGAACTGGCATCCACTGGCCCGTCCTGCTGCCCCATGCACGAGACGAGCTTGGTCCTGCAGCACCGAGAAGGGGACAAGGTCAGTCCTGCTGCACCGTGCGCGAGACGAGCTCAGTCCTGCTGCATCGTGCGCGAGACGAGCTTGGTCCTGCATCGCGGGGCGCGAGACGAGCGGTAGACCACAACTAGGAGAGGACCAGCCCTTTGATGGGAGTAACGCCCGGGCGACGAGGAGATGGGGCCAAGGCCGAGACGGCCTGAACACACACGAACCGACGCCGGAGAAGCCGGCCGCCGCCGCGGGCAGATCCGCCGGACCACCGTGAAGCAGCCACGACACCGGGAGGGCACCACCTGGACCTCCCCACGCCGCAACCCACGGCCGGAGCAGCGGCCACGCCCGGCCGCTACCCTACCCGCGTCGCCTGACGAGCTCCAAGTGCCGGAGCCGCCGGGCACGCACCACCAGTTCCATGCGCCGCCGGCCGGCCCCCAACGCCAGATCCGGCCGGATCCAGCAAGAGACCGGCCGCGCGCACCACACCCCCCGCGTCTCCACGCCCTGGCCAGGTCCAGTCGGTGCCCAACCACCCCACCGGAGAGGATGAGCCCCGGCTGCAGCACCACCACCTTAAAGGGGCCGCCAGTCGCCCCAGTAGCCGCCAACCGCCACCACTCGCCGGATCTGGGCAGGGGGCACCAGATCCGCCGCCAGCACACCCCGGGCCTCCAGAACCCCACAAGCCGAGGTGGAGGGGGGAGGAGGAGAGGAGGCGACGCCGGCTGGACACCAGGGAGCGGGGCGGAGGAGGGAGGCTGGAGCAGAGGCAAGCCAGTGTCCGGCGCCACCGAGCAGGGGAGGCCGCCCTACGACGACCGCCACCCGCTCGAGGGAAAGAGCCGCCCCGCCGCCGCCTGCGCCACGCGGCCTTTGGCCGGCGACGCCACTGGCGGCGACAAGGGAGGGGGATGGGGCGAAGGGACGGGGGCGGCGGCGCTAGGGTTCCCTCCCAGGGGCGCCCGCGGGAGCGCCACGGGAGGGGAGAGCCGTCTCTCTTGAATTTTAGGGATCAGCCGAAGTCTAAGCAAAATACACCGCAGAGAGCGCATAGCGTCCAATGATTACATACGTTGCAGACAGCTCAGGGCATCTCCAACAGGTGTGAGATAGGTGTTGGTAAATTTGCCACCTAGGACATAGTGATGATGTGGCATGTATTAAATATGGAGAAAGAGCAAAGTTGTATGTAGATTAACCAATAACCTTTGCACAAGCTCCAAGATGAAATAGAGAGCAATCACATTTATTGTCTCACCATCTATTGGATAGCTTACATACAACCCATTGGAGTAGTTGTATGATAGCTTACTGGTTGATGACATGGACATTTTACCAACAAGACTAACATACAATCTGTTGGAGATGTCCTCAAAAGACTTGAGCCGGCGGATCCACCTTCAGGATCTGCCGGCCAACGCCTAGGTCTCGCCGAAAAAGAAAGCTGGCCAATGATCGAACGCGGTGCTTTAAGGTAATCTTCTCCACAATGGCCGGCAGCGCGACATGACCTGCCATCACTTTCTTTTGAACGGTCAACAAAATCACAAAACTATATATGTGCTCCACTAGACCTTACAGCAAACCACAATTGAACGGTCAACACCATTACATTGCTGTATATAATGTACATAGTGGAGTCCGTGTTTTGGAGCTTCACCTTACATTAGACCTGCACAACATGAGCCTTCTCCCTGCCTTTGAGCTGCTGCTGCTTCTGCTTGCCTTGCCACGCCTTTCTTGTGCCTCATATTCTATGTATTTATCACTGGACCGGGAAGCAGAGGCACTTCTCCAATGGAAATCTAGCCTAACCATTTCGTCCCATGATATAGACTCGTGGACAGAGGGAACCAGCCCCTGTAACTGGACCGGTATTGCCTGCAGCAACGCCGTGCCTCATGGCCGTGGCCAGGATGCTGCTGCCTTGGTTGTGTCCAACATTTCGCTTGGGTGGAACATCGTCAATGTTGTCAGGTTGGATAGGCTGCACTTTGCATACATGCCTGATCTTGTCTATCTAGACCTCGCTTGCAACCATCTCTCGGGCCCAATCCCATCGAGCATTCGCGCTCTGGCCAAGCTCGTATACTTGGATTTGTCCTTCAATCTTATTGATGGATCTATCCCACCATCCATAGGTAATTGTGCTAAACTAACCTTCCTCGATCTCTCTCATAATCTTTTGTCCAAAGGATCCATTGGAAGCATAGGACATTTAACAAGTTTAGAAGTCTTGGATCTTTCAAACAATCAAATATATGCCCTATTACCGCCAGAGTTAGGATCTCTTGGTCATCTCGCAAATCTGGATCTAAGTAGCAATCAGTTTTTAGGAAGAATTCCTTCTCGGCTAGGACGTTGTCACTTTTTAAGCTCATTACGAATGGCTGACAACTTATTTACAGGACCAATACCGGAAGAACTAGGGTATCTCTCTAACCTATATGAGCTTGATTTGAGTAAAAACAGTTTAAGTGGTGCCATCCCACTGACCTTTTCTAATCTTTATCGACTGTATAGGCTGAATTTGTCATATAACAGTTTGGCTGGCAGAGTTCCTTCTATCGCTGCAGGCATGATCTCATTTGACCATAATATGGATTTATGTGGTGATTCATATGGCTTAACACCATGCAAAACACCGAAGCTCGACATGGAACACCAAAACAGAAAACATCCAAATCCAACTACAGTACTCCTTGGCTTTTTGGTACCCTTTTCCTTCGGTTGCCTCTCAATAGAAAGTATCGTGGTTGTTTGTTGGAGAAGAAAGAATGTAAAAAACAAAGCAAAAAGCAAGTCAGGAGATATGCTTTCCATATGGAATTTTGATGGGAAGATCGCATTCGAAGACATACTTAGTGCAACAGAAAATTTTGATGAGAAATATTGCATTGGTATTGGAGGATATGGGTCCGTCTTTAGAGTTCAGCTTGAAGGGGGGCTTATCTTTGCCGTCAAGCTCCTCCATTCAATGGAAGAACAGAACGATGAGGGGACATTTCATGCCGAGATTGAAGTACTGACGAAAATCAGGCACCGATGCATCGTCAAGTTGTACGGCTTCTGTTCACACTCCCAATGCAAATTCCTTGTGTACGACCTTATCGAGAGGGGAAGCTTATTATCCATTTTGGACGAACAAGAACTAGCAAAGGAGTTGGATTGGGCCAACAGAATTTCTAATGTGACAGACGTAGCTCAAGCTCTCTCCTATTTGCACCATGACTGCGAAGATCCTATTGTACACCGGGACATAAAAAGCAGCAATATTCTTCTGGACATCGATTATAAAGCTTATGTCTCGGACTTTGGCATGGCGAAGAAGCTGAAGCACGGTTGCTCAAGCTGGAGCACTATCTTTGCAGGGACATGTGGCTACATAGCCCCTGGTACTTACATGGGCTTAATGCATCTTTATTTTATATGAAATGTGATTCTAAAAGAGAGAAGAAATAAAGTCTCCGATTTGATATAGAGATGATTTTTTATTTTGTTTCTTCTGTCAGAGTTGTCATCTACCATGGTCTTGACTGAGAAGTGCGACGTGTACAGCTTCGGCGTGGTTGCCCTGGAAGTTGTGATGGGAAGGCACCCAGGTGATCTGCTCCTTCCATTCTTTTGCCGAACAGAGCAGCCAGGGAAGTTCCAGGATATCCTGGATCAACGCGTCACAGCACCGTCAACAACTGATGAGAACGATGTCATTTTGGTTGCCTTGGTGGCTTTTGCTTGCCTGCAAATCAAGCCCAAAGCCCGGGCAACAATGCAGCAGGTATATCAGGCACTAACAAATAGAAACCACCGAGGGCTCATGCTCAGACCCCTTCATGAAATCAGTCTTCAAGACTTGCATGATTATTGTGGCACAGTAAAGAATATATGAAGCTATATAGCCACTCTCGTATGTTGGAATTATATATTTGGCCTGTGTATTTGTATTTTTGTGTAGACTTCGAGGATAGATGGATGGATGACAGGAAATTATATATTTGTACATCGACTTGGTATTGTTACTTGTAATTTCAGAATTGAAAATCACATGGTTTGGCAAAACTGTTGGATGAAATAATATGCATTCCCCTTATCTGGCCCTCTTCATTCATCTGAAGTAGGAGGAATCACCCTTTTTTTCATATGATTAATGTTTGTAACTGTCAATTTTTTTTAAAGAGGAATGAGATACAGAAAGGCGACCACGGTCCATTTCACATCGCACTTCACTAGCTTCACTAGCAACACTAGAAGAAGAATGGCGAAAAGAAAGTACACTAAAACCTGAAGCTTTGCATTTTGGGCTGCCAACTTCTCCATACGTCGATCGAGTACTGCATTCTCAACCCTAATAGCATCAAGTTGAGCCCTCATAGCATCAATCTCAGCTCTCGTAGCATCAATGCGTCGCTGCAATTCTCATGACACGCTACAAGCAGCCGTATTTGCTGATGAAGAAACGCCAGTCTTTCACCTGCCCAATTCCAAACATACTGAATTCAGTAGGTTGCTTGAAACAAACATCAGGAGAACAATATGATGTACTACTTGACTCTGAACATTAAAGAACAGAGGAACAACCTTCTTGCCCTTCACACTTGTTGGGCATTTCTAAAAAAAATTGGCTGGGTTCAGAGATGTCCAAGACTGAGAGCAACCTCTGGCCTCCACATTCTGGACATTCAGTCTTTGGCCTGCGATGATGCCGCTGCAGTAAATTGTGAGGAAGGATCACACGTGGTGTAGAAATGACAAAGGAGATGGGCTAGGCGTGACAATACTGTATGGCACTTTTTTTAACAAAGGGTGAATTTTATTGGCTTAAAATAGAGCATCAAGAGAATACAAACATAATAAGCACACACCCGGCCTCTGCATAGTTAAGATGCACACAGCTAGCATCAACGCACACAGAAAAAAAACACGCTGATGAATAGCAAAGTTAAATAAGACCAAAGCTATGCACAGGCGATAAAAAAACACAAAAGCGATCAGATCGGTGATCAGCAAACTAAATCGGTGACCGTATCCGCACCAACCATCCCATGACATCACACGACCGATGAGATTGTTCAACAGCAACGCCTTCAGAAAGGGACTGGCCCTCAAGCGCCGCCGTCACCGGATCCAACCATTCAAGGTCAGAATCTAAGTTTTCACCCTAAAGAACCTGAACGAGCATATCCGAGCAATGCCTTCAAGAAGGTAGCGATGTAAAAGCATCGCCATTGCTAGGTATAACCAACTCGGGTCAGACCTAGGCTTTCACCCCGGAGCTCGAGACCAGGTGCTCAAGCAGCACCACCATCGACATCATATGTGTTGTCACCATCACTTTTCCACGATCCCAGCAGCTGCATGCGATGTGCTCAGATGCTACACAACCATCCCTTTGCGTTAAGGCGCCGTCGATAGTTTTAATCTCCTCGCAGAAGTAAACCACCAGATCTTGAGAGAGCACCCTTAGAACGACCTTTCAGTGATCACCACGCTTCACAACAAGTCTGCCACCACATGTCGGGTGGTCGCTACAATGATCGACACCACCACCGTCCCACCTAGCCGAAGAGAGCCCTGCCCATGCCCGTCAGGGTGTCATGGCCTGAACTGAAGCACGAAAGGCATATCACCGTCGCCGGCCTGCGAAGAACCTATGATGGTCGCCGAAATCCGCAGTTCGACGATGGATCAGCCGACGCCGGCACGGTCAGGCCGGATCCAAGCGAGGGGCTGGCGCATCCTGGTGCTTGTCTCTGCGGCTCAGTGCGTCCTCGTGCGAGGCCCCGACAGACGTAATAGCCGAGAGTAGGCTGCTGGATCACGTCCACGTACAGCACAAGGCTGCTTGTAGCGTTTTGGACATGCGGTGACTAGTAACCTGGATTGCATCCATCTGAGCATGTTTTGGACATGGAAACAGCATGGTTTGGATCCATCCATGTGAGCACATTTTGGACATGCAAACCGCCCAGGTTGGATCCGTCTGCTATGGCTGTTGTCACCGGGTCTTTTGACCGAGCAAGAGCATGCCGCCGTCATCCGTAGATCCAACGGCCGCTGCCGAGGCTCCGCTCCCGCTGCTGCACGCGCCATCCACGGATCCGACGGCCGCCGCCGCGGCTCCGTCTCTGGCCGATCCAATCTGCACAAGGATCCACCAACCGTCATCTTGTCGTCAGAACAGAGAGAGGCCCCGCCGCCGCCGCCACCGCACAGGCTTTGCCTGGCGCTGGCCTCTGGCGGCGGCGAGGGGGGAGGAACCGGTGACGGGGTCGAAGATGTGGTGGATGGATCGCCGCCCGTTCAGTTACGTCCTCTCGGCCTGTCCCTATTACTGAAGGCAGTGCAGACTCAACACTGGTAGGAGCAAATGCCACCAGAAAATAATCGTAAAAAGCTCTACAGAACATGCAAAAGCTGCTAAATTGACCAAGCGTTTCAATTTATCACTCCATTTTTCTGCACTACGTGTCTAAAACAAAATCTATGAGTGTTCGTTCCAATAATGTGCACACAAGCCCAACACTAATTAAGTAAGAAATACTCCCTCTGTAAACAAATATAAGAGCGTTTAGATCACTATTTTAGTTATGTTGAGAACAAAGCGGCAAGACAGATGCAACATTCAGAGGTAGCCAAAACCTTCATCATCTAACTTGAACTATATAGGCACAACCTAGGAGTATACCAGCTTCTAGATGTATTGTCATTTGGATGTACACTTGTATGATTCTCAATCCTTATCTAGGTCCACAAATCTCATTACCATTAAGGTGTGTTGCTCCGAAATATATTCTGCTTCGTTATTTCACAGAAGAAGAAAGTTGATATGAACTGGTTGTACGCTGTGCAGGAATCTTTCGAAAATGGGTGAACAAAACATAGTAAAATTTGTAAGTACAAATTCTAGAAGGAAAATATCTGTGCTACTACTAATACATAAGAAATTTGCTTTTCCTTAACAAAGATCATTATTCTGTTTTCTGTATCTATAGTTCCATATTGGTTAGAACTCAGTTTGATTTATAATCTGAACATCAAGTGGAGTGAGAGAGTGGCCGGTAAAAGAGATACCTGCTATGCCAATAAGCAAGATGCCTAATGACTGAACCAATGGAACCACACGTATTAAAATTAGTATTTGCAAGCAACATCCCACGTTATCGAATGAACAAATCACACACAATACATGCACTGTAAATGAAAGCAGTATGCCCAAAGAGAATGGCAACTATCTATATATACCGTGTCTGCATGCTGAAGATGGATTTGCATAAGCGTGATGGCCATCACATTGATATGCATCTACGCCAGTTAGGAAACAACTTTACGGCCTAGGTTGTTTATTTTGAGAGATTGGAGTCCACCAAATTCAGTTAAGCCTTCTTCAGGAAAGTGACGATGGGTTGATAGAGAAAAGACGGGTTACACATATTCAGTCAAGTATTATTGCTGTACCAGTAGAGCAGAGGTAGGATAGGGACATAAGTATACAACAGGGTTGATAGAGAAAAGTCAGGTTACACTTTTAACTAATTTTCAAGGACTAGAAATAATTTAGAGCAACATGTCTCTCAGAGTCAGAAACTAATGAGTTGTGCTAAAAAGAAAAGGTTCAAAAAATGCAGTAGGTCCAAAGAATTCCAAATACTACCGTTGTCCAAAGCCTCAATTCAACACCAATGCCATGAGACATGTAATTTAATAATCATCAAATATCTATGTGCCCAGAAAATCACAACAGATAGTTCAAAAAAAAAAAATCACAACAGAGGCAAGCGAACAAAGTTGTTCGGAGTCGCAACTGCTCGCATTGAAGAAGAATACTCCATAGTACACAAGTATAACAAAAAATATAACCAAGTGTGGAATTTTTCTTTTTTTGCAGGAACTAAGTGTGGAATTGTTAGTCCTAAAAGAAAGCATTCCCTAAATTAGTACAGAGGGACCCAATCTTTAGAGCACCATATTTTTCATAACGCTTCCCAAATCTCGATCACTTTCTGGTTGCTTTCACAACTTTTTAGCAACGAAACTTTTTATATACCATATAGTACCTAAATCGCATCTAGTTCTAATAGAAATCCTCTCGAGAAAATGTGTACATGATTTGGCATATGAGAATTTTGCTTCTACACTAAAAAAAACATTGGTGGCGGTGACTGGAGCTATACATGAGGGTTCATGACCTTTACTTTATATAAGGAGTTAAGGACTACTCACAACAACCTAAGGGCGAGAGGAGATTCGAAGCAAGGTGGCTGAACGAAGAGACAGTAAATGAGATTGTCACAACGGCATGGCAGCGCGCACAGCTATCCGGAGTTGGGCCGTCACTGTCGGAGCGCACACGAGCAGTAAAAGAGGATCTATTCCAGTGAGATCGAGAAACATTAGATGGCCCGAAGCGAAGAATTCGTAAATTAGAGAAAGATCTTGAAAAATTGAGGAGGGGACAACCCACAAGTGAATCCAGACACAGAATGAAGGAGATCCAAATCCTGATAGAAAACTTACTGGATCAGGAGGAGATGGTTCGGCTACAACGTGCACGGGCAAACTGGTTGCTGTATGGTGATCGGAACACTTCGTTCTTCCATAAAGCGGCCTCGGCGTGTAAGAAAAGGAACTGCATCAAGAGATTACTCGATGATACAGGAGTGTGGAGAGAGGACATGAATGACATGAACTCTATTATTGCAGGTTACTTCAATGAGCTGTTCACATCTCAGGTTGCAGTACCAAATGTTAATGTCTTGAACCAGGTGCAATCTAGGGTAACCTCAGCTATGAATGATGCGCTGATATCCCCGTACACAGAGGAAGAAGTGAAGAAAGCGTTATTTTCCATTGGCGACCTAAAGGCCCCAGGGCCAGACGAGCTACATGCAATATTTTATAAACGATTTTGGTCCATGCTAGGAGATGATCTGGTTGTTGAGGTGTTGAATGCGGTTAACTCTCAGATCATGCCTAAAGGTTGGAACGACACTACAATTGTCATGATCCCCAAGGCAAATACCCCAGAAAAAGTTTCGCAATTTAGGCCGATAAGCTTATGCAATGTGGTCTATAAGGTCATTTCTAAGATGATGGCCACAAGACTGAAATCTTTCTTGCCGGAAATAATTAGCCCTACCCAAAGTGCCTTTGTCCCAGCGAGATTGATTACAGACAATGTTCTTATTGCTTACGAGAGCTTGAACACAATAAAGCAAAAGAAGACAGGCAAGGATGGGTGGTGTGCTGTCAAACTTGACATGCATAAAGCATACGATCGAGTTGAGTGGGTGTTCTTGGAAGCTATTCTCCTAAACCTCGGGTTTCATGCAGACCGGGTGAAGATGATTATGTTGTGTGTCTTCTCGGTTGAATACAGGGTGAGGTATAACTCGACGGAGACAGAAGCGTTCAGACTAACTAGAGGTCTCCGTCAGGGGGACCCATTGTCGCCGTATCTTTTTCTCCTCTGTACAGAGGGACTGGTTGCCTTATTATCAAGAGTTGAACAGGAGGGTAATCTTGTGGGAGTCAAAGTCTGCCATGGTGCACCGGCAGTAACAAATCTCCTGTTTGCGGACGATTCACTTATTTTGATGAAGGCCAATGCAGCAAATGCACTTTGCTTAAAATCAATTCTAGATCTTTATTGTTCTGCTTCGGGCCAACTTGTCAGTGTGCAAAAATCAAGTATTTTCTTCAGCCCAAGTACGGAGACTAATGTTAAGGCTGAAGTTTGCTCAATTCTAGATATTATGACCGAGGCCTTGAATGATAGATACTTGGGTCTTCCATCTACTCTGGGTGTTGATAAAAGTGATAATTTCCAATACCTGATTGATAGATTGGTTCAGAGATTAATGGGATGGAAGGAGAGATGCCTTTCTTATGGAGGAAAAGAAGTGCTCTTGAAATCCATAGCTCAAGCCATACCAACCTACGCGATGTCTGTCTTCAAAATTCCTAAAAAATTGTAAAGGAATCACAGATGCGATGTCTCGGTTTTGGTGGGGTGATGACGCAACGAATAGAAAGATGCATTGGTTCACGTGGCGAAAGACGTGCATACCAAAGAAATATGGAGGTATGGGATTTAGGGGCATCCACTGTTTCAACCTTGCACTTCTAGCAAAACAAGCCCGACGTTCTTATTAATAGCCCAGATTCATTATGTGCAACTATTCTGAAAGCTAAGTACTACCCATAAGGAGACCTACTGGAGGCAACTTTAAAGCCAAAATCATCTTTCACATGGCAGAGCATTATGGCCGGGGTAGACACATTGAGGCGTGGGTATATTTGGAGGATTGGAGATGGTCAAAAGGTGAATACATGGGAGGATTCGTGGATTCCTCAATCTCCAACGAAAAAAATGCTAACTATCAAGGGTAGTAACTTAATATCCCGAGTTTGCAACCTCATTGATCCGGTGACTGGAGATTGGGATATACAGTTGGTGAACCAAATGTTCTGGAATGTGGACGTTCGCAGGATCCTGGCTATACCCTTACCTTTATATGAAATGTCAGATTTTATTGCATGGATCCCTACCAATAACGGTATCTTCTCAGTGCGACCAGCTTATCAAATTGAATGGAATTTTCAGTTTGGTGCTCTGAATCATAATAATGCAAGTCCATCATCACCTGATAAGAAGTGGAATTTGATTTGGAGCTTAGAATGCCCAACAAAAATTAAAATATTTACATGGCGGGTCCTACATGCTGCTCCTCCATGTCGAGCAGTCCTAGCTTCTAAGCACATGAAGGTTAAAATTCAGTGCCCAGAATGCAGGTTGGGACCTGACAGTATACAACTCTTATTGTTTGATTGTCCAAGATCAGTGCAGGTTTGGAGACAATTGTGGCTCTATGAGATAGTAAAGAAGAAGTGCACAAAATACAAGTCTGGAGAGGAAGTGATGCACGAGTTGTTGCATATGGAAGATACATAATTCTATATCTTGGGATTTCCAAAACTGAGAGAGATGGTAGCCACTGCAGCTTGGTATTTGTGGTTTGAACACCATAAAGTTTACCATGGAGAAGAAATTCAAACACCCACTCAGATCGCCCTAGCTGTACGCGGACTGGCGGCAAATTTTAGCATCGCGGTGAGGCGGCGTGGGTGGCGTCAAGACCGTGGTGGCGCATGTTGGTGGGCGGCGAGGTGGCTGGTTGGCTCCGGCCTGGTTGGCTCCGGCCTGGTTGGGTGGTGGGGTTTGGAGTGCGAGAGAAATCCCTTGCCGGCTCTCTTTCGGCTCCGATGTAGTGACACCTGCGGTTGCCACCATCCCTTCTTGGAGGTTGTCGGATGTATCCATCCCCCACTTCCTTTCGCGTGCTGGGGGAAACCCTAGGACACGTCCGGGCAGCAGCGTCGTCAACGTCGCATCACTTGTTGGAGGTGCTGCTTGGTACGCGGCGGGTCGGAGCCTGGGTCTATGGTGGGTCAATTTCAGGGGACGCAGCAGTGGCTGGTCATCCGCGCTTTGTCGAGCTACCGTTGTTGGCATTTCTTTCTTCTTCTTTGTTCTTTCTCTTCTTTTTGGGCTTGTTGTGCTTCTCGCCCGAGCATTCCTATGTAATCGGTGTTGGTTGCTTTGTAATACAAAGTCGGGGGAAACCCTTTTTCGGTAAGTGATGCACGAGTTGTTGCATATGGAAGAGACAAAATTATATATCTTGGGATTTCCAAAATTGAGAGAGATGGTAGCCACTGCAGCTTGGTATTTGTGGTTTGAACACCGTAAAGTTTACCATGGAGAAGAAATTCAAACACCCACTCAGATCGCCCTAGCTGTACGCGGACTGGCGGCAAATTTCAGCATTGCGGTGAGGCGGCGTGAGTGGCGTCAAGACCGCGGTGGCGCATGCTGGTGGGCGGCGAGGTGGTTGGTTGGCTCCGGCCTGGTTGGGCGGTGGGGTTTGGAGTGCGGGAGAAATCCCTTGCCGGCTCTCTTCCGGCTTCGATGCGGTGACACCTGTGGTTGCCACCATCCCTTCTTGGAGG
Organism: Triticum dicoccoides; assembly: GCF_002162155.2. NCBI lineage: Eukaryota > Viridiplantae > Streptophyta > Magnoliopsida > Poales > Poaceae > Triticum > Triticum dicoccoides. The sequence continues at coordinate 40,682,336 of NC_041380.1, forward strand.
TTGTCCATCGTTTAGTATGTTGCTATTGCTTTCTTCATGACTTATACATGTTCCTATGACTATGAGATTATGCAACTCCCGTTTACCGGAGGAACACTTTGTGTGCTACCAAACGTCACACCGTAACTGGGTGATTATAAAGGTGCTCTACAGGTGTCTCCAAAGGTACTTGTTGGGTTGGCGTATTTCGAGATTAAGATTTGTCACTCTAATTGTCGGAGAGGTAGAACTGGAAAAAAAGCTCGAAGCTCGTGAGCTAAACGAGTAGCTCGTGACTCGGCTCGAATCGACTCGAACTCGAAGAATAACGAGCCGAGCCGAGCTTTAGTTTAAGATCGTTTATAGACCAAGTTAAACAAGCCAATCTCACGAGTACTCGTGTAACTCGTTAGGCTCGGTACAAAAGATCAGCCACTCCCAATGTAAAAAATCAGCCACTCAGCACCCTATGTCCCAGGCGCACAACACAAGGCATAGCCGTTGAAGGTCCAACCGCCTAGGAGACTCATATGTTACAAGGAAATTACTATTGTTTAGTGATATATATGTTTAATATATACATAATAATTTTTATAATGTTTGAGAGTTTTATGTTCATATCTTTAACGAGCTTAACAAGCTAAACGAGCCAGCTCGCGAGTTATACGAGTCGAGCCAATCTTAGATTTGAGCTCACTAATAATAACGAGTCGAGTCGAGCTAGCTCGTTAACGAAACGAGCTCTAGCAAGTCGATCCGAGCTGGCTCGACTCGGCTCGAATTCCAGCCCTACGGAGAGGTATCTTTGGGCCCACTCAGTAATGCACATCACTTAAGCCTTGCAAGCATTGCAACTAATGAGTTAGTTGCGGGATGGTGTATTATGGAATGAGTAAAGAGACTTGCGGTAACGAGATTGAACTAGGTATTGAGATACCGACGATCGAATCTCGGGCAAGTAACATACCGATGACAAAGGGAACAACATATGTTGTTATGTGGTTTGACCGATAAAGATCTTCGTAGAATATGTGGGAGCCAATATGAGCATCCAGGTTCCGTTATTGGTTATTGACCGGAGATGTGTCTCAGTCATGTCTACATAGTTCTCGAACTCGTAGGGTCCGCACGCTTAACGTTTCGATGATAGTTATATTATGAGTTTATATGTTTTGATGTACCGAAGATTGTTCAGAGTCCCGGATATGATCACGGACATGACGAGGAGTCTCGAAATGGTTGAGACATGAAGATTGATATATTGGAAGCCTATATTTGGATATCGGAAGTGTTCGGGGTGAAATCGGGATTTTACCCGAGTACCGGAGGGGTTACCGGAACCCCGGTTAATGGGCCATAGTGGGCCTTAATGGAGAAGAGGAGAGGCGGCCAGGGCAAGGGCCTTAGTTTGACCGATAGTGGGCCTTAGTGTGTCCGAACGTCGTAATCGTACTTCACTAGATATGATGCGGTCTATGATGTCTCTTACTAATTTACCGCTATCATTTTGGGGTTATGCTTTAGAGACGGCTGCATTCATGTTAAATAGGGCACCATTGAAATCCATTGAGATGACGCCTTATGAACTGTGGTTTGGCAAGAAACCAAAGTTGTCGTTTCTTAAAGTTTTGGGCTGCGATGCTTATGTGAAAAAGCTTAAACCTGATAAGCTCGAACCCAAATCGGAGAAATGTGTCTTCATAGGATACCCAAAGGAGACTGTTGGGTACATCTTCTATCACAGATCCGAAGGCAAGACATTCGTTGCTAAGAATGGATCCTTTCTAGAGAAGGAGTTTCTCTCTCGAAAGAAGTGAGTGGGAGGAAAGGAGAACTTGACGAGGTAACTGTACATGCTCCCTTATTGGAAAGTAGTTCATCACAGAAACTGGTTCCTGTGACGCCTAAACCAATCAGTGAGGAAGTTAATGATGATGATCATGAAACTTCAGATCAAGTTATTACTGAACCTCGTAGGTCAACCAGAGTAAGATCCGCACTAGAGTGGTATGGTAATCCTGTTCTGGAGGTTATGGTACTAGACCATGATGAACCTACGAACTATGAAGAAGCGATGGTGAGCCTAGATTTCGCAAAATGGTTTGAGGCCATGAAATCTGAGATGGGATCCATGTATGAGAACAAAGTGTGGACTTTGGTTGACTTGCCCGTTGATCGGCAAGCCATTGAGAATAAATGGATCTTCAAGAAGAAGACTGACGCTGACGATAATGTTACTGTCTATAAAGCTCGACTTGTTGCAAAAGGTTTTTGACAAGGTCAAGGGATTGACTACGATGAGACTTTCTCACCCATAGCGATGCTTAAGTCTGTCTGAATCATGTTAGTGTTGGGGAACGTAGTAATTTCAAAAAAATTCCTACGCACACGCAAGATCATGGTGATGCATAGCAACGAGGGGAGAGTGTGATCTACGTACCCTTGTAGACCGACAGCGGAAGCGTTATATTAACGCGGTTGATGTAGTCGTACGTCTTCACGATCCGACCGATCCAAGCACCGAAGCTACGGCACCTCCGAGTTTCAGCACACGTTCAGCTCGATGACGATCCCCGAACTCCGATCTAGCAAAGTGTCGGGGAAGAGTTCCGTCAGCACGACAGCGTGGTGACGATCTTGATGTTCAACTGTCGCAGGGCTTCGCCTAAGCACCACTACAATATTATTGAGGATTATGGTGGAAGGGGGCACCGCACACGGCTAAGAAAATGATCACGTGGATCAACTTGTGTGTCTAGGGGTGCCCCTGCCTCCGTATATAAAGGAGCCAAGGGGGGTGCGGCCGGCCCTAGTAGGAGGCGCAGAGGAGGAGTCCTACTCCTACCGGGAGTAGGACTCCCATCCCTTTCCTTGTCCAAGTGGGAGAGGGGGAAGGAAGGAAGAGAGGAGAGGAAGGAAAGGGGGGGCGCCACCCCTCCCTCCTTGTCCAATTCGGACTAGGGGGAGAGGGGGCGCGCGGCCTGCCCTGGCAGCCCCTCCTCTTCTCCACTTTAGGCCCATAAGGCCCATTAACCCCCCGGGGGGTTCCGGTAACCTCCCGGTACTCCAGTTTTATCCGAAACTTCTCCGGAACACTTCCAGTGTCCAAATATAGCCGTCCAATATATCAATCTTTATGTCTCGACCATTTCGAGACTCCTCGTTATGTCCGCGATCATATCCGGGACTCCGAACCAACTTCGGTACATCAAAAATCATAAACTTATAATATAACTGTCATCAAAATCTTAAGCGTGCGGACCCTACGGGTTCAAGAACAATGTAGACATGACCGAGACATGTCTCCGGTCAATAACCAATAGCGGAACCTGGATTCTCATATTGGCTCTCACATATTCTACGAAGATCTTTATTGGTCAGACCACATAACAACATACGTTGTTCCCTTTGTCATCGGTATGTTACTTGCCCGAGATTTGATCGTCGGTATATCAATACCTAGTTCAATCTCGTTATCGGCAAGTCTCTTTACTCGTTCCGTAATACATCATCTCGCAACTAACTCATTTAGTTGCATTGCTTGCAAGGCTTAGGTGATGTGCATTACCGAGAGGGCCCAGAGATACCTCTCCGACAATCGGAGTGACAAATCCTAATCTCGAAATACGCCAACCCAACATGTACCTTTGGAGACACCTGTAGAGCTCCTTTATAATCACCCAGTTACGTTGTGACATTTGGTAGCACACAAAGTGTTCCTCCGGTAAACGGGAGTTGCATAGTCTCATAGTCATAGGAACATGTATAAGTCATGAAGAAAGCAATAGCAACATACTAAACGATCGAGTGCTAAGCTAACAGAATGGGTCAAGTCAATCACATCATTCTCCTAATGATGTGATCTTGTTAATCAAATAACAACTCTTTGTCTATGGTTAGGAAACATAACCATCTTTGATTAACGAGCTAGTCAAGTAGAGGCATACTAGTGACACTCTGTTTGTCTATGTATTCACACATGTATTATGTTTCCGGTTAATACAATTCTAGCATGAATAATAAACATTTATCATGAAATAAGGAAATAAATAATAACTTTATTATTGCCTCTAGGGCATATTTCCTTCAGTATCCCACTTGCACTAGTCAATAGTCTAGATTACACAGTAATGATTCTAACACCCATGGAGCTTTGGTGCTGATAATGTTTTGCTCGTGGAAGAGGCTTAGTCAATGGGTCTGCAACATTCAGATCCGTATGTATCTTGCAAATCTCTATGTCTCCCACCTGGACTAGATTCCGGATGGAATTGAAGCGTCTCTTGATGTGCTTGGTTCTCTTGTGAAATCTGGATTCCTTTGTCAAGGCAATTGCACCAGTATTGTCACAAAAGATTTTCATTGGACCCGATGCACTATGTATGACACCTAGATCGGATATGAACTCCTTCATACAGACTCCTTCGTTTGCTGCTTCCGAAGCAGCTATGTACTCCACTTCACATGTAGATCCCGCCACAACGCTTTGTTTAGAACTGCACCAACTGACAGCTCCACCTTTTAATGTAAATACGTATCCGGTTTGCGATTTAGAATCGTCCGGATCAGTGTCAAAGCTTGCATCAACGTAACCATTTACGATGAGCTCTTCTTCACCTCCATATATGAGAAACATATCCTTAGTCCTTTTCAGGTATTTCAGGATGTTCTTGACCGCTATCCAGTGATCCACTCCTGGATTACTTTGGTACCTCCCTGCTAGACTTATAGCAAGACACACATCAGGTCTGGTACACAGCATTGCATACATGATAGAGCCTATGGCTGAAGCATAGGGAACATATTTCATTTTCTCTCTATCTTCTGCATTGGTCGGGCATTGAGTCTTACTCAATTTCACACCTTGTAACACATGCAAGAATCCTTTCTTTGCTTGATCCATTTTGAACTTTTTCAAAACTTTGTCAAGGTATGTGCTTTGTGAAAGTCCAATTAAGCATCTTGATCTATCTCTATAGATCTTAATGCCTAATATGTAAGCAGCTTCACCGAGGTCTTTCATTGAAAAACTCTTATTCAAGTATCCTTTTATGCTATCCAGAAATTCTATATCATTTCCGATTACTAATATGTCATCTACATATAATATCAGAAATGCTACAAAGCTCCCACTCACTTTCTTGTAAATACAGGCTTCTCCATAAGTCTATACAAAACCAAATGCTTTGATCACACTATCAAAGCGTTTATTCCAACTCCGAGAGGCTTGCACCAGTCCATAAATGGATCGCTAGAGCTTGCACACTTTGTTAGCTCCCTTTGGATCGACAAAACCTTCCGGCTGCATCATATACAACTCTTCTTCCAGAAATCCATTCAGGAATGCAGTTTTGACATCCATCTGCCAAATTTCATAATCATAAAATGCGGCAATTGCTAACATGATTCGGACAGACTTAAGCATTGCTACGGGTGAGAAGGTCTCATCGTAGTCAATCCCTTGAACCTATCGAAAACCTTTTGCGACAAGTCGAGCTTTGTAGACAGTAACATTACCGTCAGCGTCAGTCTTCTTTTTGAAGATCCATTTATTCTCAATTGCTTGCCGATCATTGGGCAAGTCAACCAAAGTCCATACTTTGTTTTCATACATGGATCCCATCTCAGATTTCATGGCTTCGAGCCATTTTGCGGAATCTGGGCTCACCATCGCTTCTTCATAGTTCGTAGGTTCATCATGATCTAGTATCATGACTTCCAGAACAGGATTACCGTACCACTCTGGTGAGGATCTTACTCGGGTTGATCTATGAGGTTCAGTAGTAACTTGTTCTGAAGTTTCATGATCATTATCATTAGCTTCCTCACTAATTGGTGTAGGTGTCACAGAAACCTGTTTCTGCGATGTACTACTTTCCAATAAGGGAGCAGGTACATTTACCTCATCAAGTTCTACTTTCCTCCCACTCACTTCTTTCGAGAGAAACTCCTTCTCCAGAAAGGATCCATTTTTAGCGACAAATGTCTTGCCTTCGGATCTGTGATAGAAGGTGTACCCAACAGTCTCTTTTGGGTATCCTATGAAGACACGTTTCTCCGATTTGGGTTCGAGTTTATCAGGTTGAAGTTTCTTCACATAAGCATCGCAGCCCCAAACTTTTAGAAACGACAACTTTGGTTTCTTGCCAAACCACAGTTCATAAGGGGTCGTCTCAACGGATTTAGATGGTGCCCTATTTAACGTGAATGCGGCTATCTCTAGAGCATAACCCCAAAACGATAGTGGTAAATCTGTAAGAGACATCATAGATCGCACCATATCAAGTAAAGTACGATTATGACGTTCGGACACACCATTGCGCTGTGGTGTTCCAGGTGGCGTGAGTTGCGAAACTATTCCGCATTGTTTCAAATGTAGACCAAACTCGTAACTCAAATATTCTCCTCCACGATCAGATCATAGAAACTTTATTTTCTTGTTACGATGATTTTCAACTTCACTCTGAAATTCTTTGAACTTTTCAAATGTTTCAGACTTATGTTTCATTAAGTAGATATACCCATATCTGCTTAAATCATCTGTGAAGGTGAGAAAATAACGATATCCGCCACGAGCTTCAACATTCATTGGACCACATACATCTGTATGTATGATTTCTAACAAATCTGTTGCTCTCTCCATAGTATCGGAGAACGGTGTTTTAGTCATCTTGCCCACGAGGCACGGTTCGCAAGTACCAAGTGATTCATAATCAAGTGGTTCCAAAAGTCCATCAGTATGGAGTTTCTTCATGCGTTTTACACTGATATGACCTAAATGGCAGTGCCACAAATAAGTTGCACTATCATTATCAACTCTGCATCTTTTGGCTTCAACATTATGAATATGTGTATCACTACTATCGAGATTCATCAAAAATAGACCACTCTTCAAGGGTGCATGACCATAAAAGATATTACTCATATAAATAGAACAACCATTATTCTCTGATTTAAATGAACAACCATCTCGCATCAAACAAGATCCAGATATAATGTTCATGCTCAACGCTGGCACCAAATAACAATTATTTAGGTCTAATACTAATCCCGATGGTAGATGTAGAGGTAGCGTGCCAACCGCGATCACATCGACTTTGGAACCATTTCCCACGCGCATCGTCACCTCGTCCTTCGCCAGTGTTCGCTTAATCCGTAGTCCCTGTTTTGAGTTGCAAATATTAGCAACAGAACCAGTATCAAATACCCAGGTGCTACTGCGAGCTCTAGTAAGGTACACATCAATAACATGTATATCACATATACCTTTGTTCACCTTGCCATCCTTCTTATCCGCCAAATACTTCGGGTAGTTCCGCTTTCAGTGACCAGTCTGCTTGCAGTAGAAGCACTCAGTTTCAGGCTTAGGTCCAGATTTGGGTTTCTTCTCTTGAGCAGCAACTTGCTTGCTGTTCTTTTTGAAGTTCCCCTTCTTCTTCCCTTTGCCCTTTTTCTTGAAACCAGTGGTCTTGTTGACCATCAACACTTGATGCTCCTTTTTAATTTCTACCTCCGCAGCTTTTAGCATTGCGAAGAGCTCGGGAATAATCTTATTCATCCCTTGCATATTATAGTTCATCGCGAAGCTCTTGTAGCTAGGTGGCAGTGATTGGAGAATTCTGTCAATGATGCAATCATCTGGAAGATTAACTCCCAATTGAATCAAATGATTATTATACCCAGACATTTTGAGTATATGCTCACTGACAGAACTGTTCTCCTCCATCTTGCAGCTATAGAACTTATTGGAGACTTCATATCTCTCAATCCATGCATTTGCTTGAAATATTAACTTCAACTCCTGGAACATCTCATATGCTCCATGACGTTCAAAACGTCGTTGAAGTCCCGATTCTAAGCCGTAAAGCATGGCACACTGAACTATCGAGTAGTCATCAGCCTTGCTCTGCCAGACGTTCATAACATCTGGTGTTGCTCCAGCAGCAGGCCTGGCACCCAGCGGTGCTTCTAGGACGTAATTCTTCTGTGCAACAATGAGGATAATCCTCAAGTTACGGACCCAGTCCGTGTAATTGCTACCATCATCTTTCAACTTTGCTTTCTCAAGGAACGCATTAAAATTCAACGAAACAACAACACGGGCCATCTATCTACAATCAAACATAAACAAGCAAGATACTATCAGGTACTAAGTTCATGATAAATTTAAGTTCAATTAATCATATTACTTAAGAACTCTCACTTAGAAAGACATCCCTCTAATCTTCTAAGTGATTACGTGATCCAAATCAACTAAACCATAACTGATCATCACGTGAAATGGAGTAGTTTTCAATGGTGAACATCGCTATGTTGATCATATCTACTATATGATTCACGCTCGACCTTTCGGTCTCAGTGTTCCGAGGCCATATCTGCATATGCTAGGCTCGTCAAGTTTAACCTGAGTATTCTGCGTGTGCAAAACTGGCTTGCACCCGTTGTAGATGGACGTAGAGCTTATCACACCCAATCATCACGTGGTGTCTGGGCACGACGAACTTTGGCAATGGTGCATACTCAGGGAGAACACTTTTATCTTGAAATTTAGTGAGAGATCATCTTATAATGCTACTGTCAATCAAAGCAAGATAAGATACATAAAAGATAAACATCACATGCAATCAATATAAGTGATATGATATGGCCATCATCTTCTTGTACTTGTGATCTCCATCTCCGAAGTACCGTCATGATCACCATCGTCACCGGCGCGACACCTTGATCACCATCGTAGCATCATTGTCGTCTCGCCAATCTTATGCTTCCACGACTATCGCTACCGCTTAGTGATAAAGTAAAGCATTACAGCGCAATTGCATTGCATAGAATAAAGCGACAACCATATGGCTCCTGCCAGTTGCCAATAACTCGGTTACAAAACATGATCATCTCATACAATAAAATTTAGTATCATGTCTTGACCATATCACATCACAACATGCCCTGCAAAAACAAGACGTCCTCTACTTTGTTGTTGCAAGTTTTACGTGGCTGCTACGGGCTTAATCAAGAACCAATCTTACCTACACATCAAAACCACAATGATAGTTTGTCAAGTTGGTGATGTTTTAACCTTCGCAAGGACCGGACGTAGCCACACTCGGTTCAACTAAAGTTGGAGAAACTGACACCCGCTAGCCACCTTTGTGCAAAGCACGTCGGGAGAACCGGTCTCGCGTAAGCGTACGCGTAATGTCGGTCCGGGCCGCTTCGTCCAACAATACCGCCGAACCAAAGTATGACATGCTGGTAAGCAGTATGACTTATATCGCCCACAACTCACTTGTGTTCTACTCGTGCATATAATATCAACACATAAAACCTAGGCTCGGATGCCACTGTTGGGGAATGTAGTAATTTCAAAAAAATTCCTACGCACATGCAAGATCATGGTGATGCATAGCAACGAGGGGAGAGTGTGATCTACGTTCCCTTGTAGACCGACAACGGAAGCGTTATATTAACGCGGTTGATGTAGTCGTACGTCTTCACGATCCGACTGATCCAAGCACCGAAACTACGGCACCTCCGAGTTTTAGCACACGTTTAGCTCGATGACGATCCCCGAACTCCGATCCAGCAAAGTGTCGGGGAAGAGTTCCGTCAGCACGACGGCGTGGTGACAATCTTGATGTTCAGCTGTCGCAGGGCTTCGCCTAAGCACCACTACAATATTATCGAGGATTATGGTGGAAGGGGGCACCGCACATGGCTAAGAAAACGATCACGTGGATCAACTTGTGTGTCTAGGGGTGCCCCTGCCTTCGTATATAAAGGAGCCAAGGGGGGTGCGGCCGGCCCTAGTAGGAGGCGCAGAGGAGGAGTCCTACTCCTACCAGGAGTAGGACTCCCATCCCTTTCCTTGTCCAAGTGGGAGAGGGGGAAGGAAGGGAGAGAGGAGAGGAAGGAAAGGGGGGCGCCGCCCCTCCCTCCTTGTCCAATTCGGACTAGGGGGAGAGGGGGCGCGCGGCCTGCCCTGGCAGCCCCTCCTCTTCTCCACTTTAGGCCCATAAGGCCCGTTAACCCCCGGGGGGGTTCCGGTAACCTCCCGGTACTCCAGTTTTATCCGAAACTTCTCCGGAACACTTCCGGTGTCCAAATATAGCCGTCCAATATATCAATCTTTATGTCTCGACCATTTCGAGACTCCTCGTTATGTCCGCGATCATATCCGGGACTCCGAACCAACTTCGGTACATAAAAAATCATAAACTCATAATATAACTATCATCGAAACCTTAAGCGTGCGGACCCTACGGGTTCGAGAACAATGTAGACATGACCGCGACATGTCTCCGGTCAATAACCAATAGCGGAACCTGGATGCTCATATTGGCTCCCACATATTCTACGAAGATCTTTATCGGTCAGACCGCATAACAACATATGTTGTTCCCTTTGTCATCGGTATGTTACTTGCCCGAGATTCGATCGTTGGTATATCAATACCTAGTTCAATCTCGTTACCAGCAAGTCTCTTTACTCGTTCCGTAATACATCATCTCGCAACTAACTTATTTAGTTGCATTGCTTGCAAGGGTTAGGTGATGTGCATTACCGAGAGGGCCCAAAGATACCTCTCCGACAATCGGAGTGACAAATCCTAATCTCGAAATACGCCAACCCAACATGTACCTTTGGAGACACCTGTAGAGCTCCTTTATAATCACCCGGTTACGTTGTGACGTTTGGTAGCACACAAAGTGTTCCTCCGGTAAAAGGGAGTTGCATAATCTCATAGTCATAGGAACATGTATAAGTCATGAAGAAAGCAATAGCAACATACTAAACGATCGAGTGCTAAGCTAACGGAATGGGTCAAGTCAATCACATCATTCTCCTAATGATGTGATCCCGTTAATCAAATAACAACTCTTTGTCTATGGTTAGGAAACATAACCATCTTTGATTAATGAGCTAGTCAAGTAGAGGCATACTAGTGACACTCTGTTTGTCTATGTATTCACACATGTATTATGTTTCCGGTTAATACAATTCTAGCATGAATAATTAACATTCATCATGAAATAAGGAAATAAATAATAACTTTATTATTGCCTCTAGGGCATATTTCCTTCAGTTAGCAATTGCCGCATTTTATGATTATGAAATTTGGCAAATGGATGTCAAAACTGCATTTCTGGATGGATTTCTGAAAGAAGAGTTGTATATGATGCAACCAGAAGGTTTTGTTGATCCAAATGGGAGCTAACAAAGTATGCAAGCTCCAGCAATCCATTTATGGACTGGTGCAAGCCTCTCGGAGTTGGAATAAACGCTTTGATAGTGTGATCAAAGCATTTGGTTTTGTATAGACTTTTGGAGAAGCCTGTATTTACAAGAAAGTGAGTGGAAGCTTTGTAGCATTTCTGATATTATATGTGGATGACATATTGTTGATTGGAAATGATATATAATTTCTGGATAGCATAAAGGGATACTTCTATAAGAGTTTTTCAATGAAAGACCTCGGTGAAGCTGCTTATATATTGGGCATCAAGATCGATAGAGATAGATCAAGACGCTTAATTGGACTTTCACAAAGCACATACCTTGACAAAGTTTTGAAGAAGTTCAAAATGGATCTAGCAAAGAAAGGGTTCTTGCTTGTGTTACAAGGTGTGAAGTTAAGTAAGACTCAATGCCCGACCACTGCAGAAGATAGAGAGAAGATGAAAGATGTTCCCTATGCTTCAGCCATAGGCTCTATCATGTATGCAATGTTGTGTACCAGACCTGATGTGTGCCTTGCTATAAGTTTAGCAGGGAGGTAAAGTAATCCAGGAGTGGATCACTGGACAGCGGTCAAGAACATCCTGAAATACCTGAAAAGGACTAAGGATATGTTTCTCATTTATGGAGGTGACAAAGAGCTAGTCATAAATGGTTACGTCGATGCAAGCTTTGACACTGATCCGGACGATTCTAAATCGCAAACCGTATACGTGTTTACATTGAACGGTGGAGCTGTCAGTTGGTGCAGTTCTAAACAAAACGTCGTGGCGGGATCTACGTGTGAAGCGGAGTACATAGCTACTTTGGAAGCAGCAAATGAAGGAGTCTGGATGAAGGAGTTCATATCCGATCTAGGTGTCATACCTAGTGCATCGGGTCCAATGAAAATCTTTTGTGACAATACTGGTGCAATTGCCTTGGCGAGGGAATCCAGATTTCACAAGAGAACCAAGCACATCAAGAGATGCTTCAATTCCATCCGGGATCTAGTCCAGGTGGGAGACATAGAAATTTGCAAGATACATATGGATTTGAATGTTGCAGACCCGTTGACTAAGCCTCTACCACGAGCAAAACATGATCAGCACCAAGGCTCCATGGGCGTTAGAATCATTACTGTGTAATCTAGATTATTGACTCTAGTGCAAGTGGGAGACTGAAGGAAATATGCCCTAGAGGCAATAATAAAGTTATTATTTATTTCCTTATATCATGATAAATGTTTATTATTCATGCTAGAATTGTATTAACCAGAAACATAATACTTGCGTGAATACATAGACAAGCAGAGTGTCACTAGTATGCCTCTACTTAACTAGCTCGTTGATCAAAGATGGTTATGTTTCCTAGCCATTGACATGAGTTGTCATTTGATTAACGGGATCACATCATTAGGAGAATGATGTGATTGACTTGACCCATTCCGTTAGCTTATTACTTGATCGTTTAGTATGTTGCTATTGCTTTCTTCATGACTTATACATGTTCCTATGACTATGAGATTATGCAACTCCCATTTGCCGGAGGAACACTTTGTGTGCTACCAAACGTCACAACGTAACTGGGTGATTATAAAGGTGCTCTACAGGTGTCTCCGAAGGTACTTGTTGGGTTGGCGTATTTCGAGATTAGGATTTGTCACTCCGATTGTCGGAGAGGTATCTCTGGGCCCACTCGATAATACACATCACTTAAGCCTTGCAAGCATTGCAACTAATGAGTTAGTTGCGGGATGGTGTATTACGAAACGAGTAAAGAGACTTGCCGGCAACGAGATTGAACTAGGTATTGAGATACCGACGATCGAATCTCGGGCAAGTAACATACCGATGACAAAGGGAACAACATATGTTGTTATGCGGTTTGACCGATAAAGATCTTCATAGAATATGTGGGAGCCAATATGGGCATCCAGGTTCCGCTATTGGTTATTGACCGGAGACGTCTCTCGGTCATGTCTACATAGTTCTCAAACCCGTAGGGTCCGCATGCTTAACGTTTCGATGACAGTTATATTATGAGTTTATATGTTTTGATGTATCAAAGGTTTTTCGGAGTCCCGGATATGATCACGGACATGACGAGGAGTCTCGAAATGGTCGAGACATGAAGATTGATATATTGGAAGCCTATATTTGGATATCGGAAGTGTTCTGGGTGACATCGGGATTTTACCGGAGTACCGGAGGGGTTACCGGAACCCCCAGGGGTTAATGGGCCATAGTGGAGAAGAGGAGAGGCGGCCAGGGCAAGGGCTGCGCGCCCTCCCCCTAGTCCGAATAGGACAAGGAGAAGGGGGCGGCGCCCCCCTTTCCTTCTTCTCCTCCACCTCTTTCCCCCTCTTCTCCTAATCCAACAAGGAAAAGGGAGGGAGTCCTACTCCCGGTGGGAGTAGGACTCCTCCTGGCGCGCCCCCTCTTGGCCGGCCACACCTTCCCCCTTGCTCCTTTATATACGGGGGCAGGGGGGCACTCTAGATACACAACAATTGATCGTTTGATCTTTTAGCCGTGTGCGGTGCGCCCCTCCACCATAGTCCACCTCGATAATACTGTAGTGGTGCTTAGGTGAAGCCCTGCGTCGGTAGAACATCATCATCGTCACCACGCCGTCATGCTGACGAAACTCTCCCTCAACACTCGGCTGGATCGGAGTTCGAGGGACGTCATCGGGCTGAACGTGTGCTGAACTCGGAGGTGCCGTGCGTTCGGTACTTGATCGCTCGGACCATGAAGACGTACGACTACATCAACCGCATTGTGCTAATGCTTCCTCTTTCGGTATATGAGGGTGCATGGACAATACTCTCCCCTCTCGTTGCTATGCATCACCATGATCTTGCGTGTGCGTAGAATATATTTTTGAAATTACTACGTTCCCCAACAGCTTGGTACGCGGCGGGTCGGAGCCTGGGTCTGTGGTGAGTCAATTTCGGAGGACGCAATGGTGGCGGGTCATCCGCGCTTTGTCGAGCTGCCGTTGTTGGCATTTCTTTGTTCGTCTTTGTTCTTTCTCTTCTTTTTGGGCTTGTTGTGCTTCTCGCCCGAGCATTCCTATGTAATCGGTGTTGGTTGTTTTGTAATACAGAGCGAGGGGAAACCCTTTTTCGGTAAGTGATGCACGAGTTGTTGCATATGGAAGATACATAATTCTATATCTTGGGATTTCCAAAATTGAGAGAGATAGTAGCCACTGCAGCTTGGTATTTGTGGTTTGAACACCGTAAAGTTTACCATGGAGAAGAAATTCAAACACCCACTCAGATCGACCTATCTGTAGACGGACTGGCGGCAAATTTCAGCATAGCATGTTCACCAAAAGCCAAATTTTGGTCGGGCATTTGGGAAAAGCCACCAAAGGGATACATGAAATTAAATGTTGATGCGGGGTTTGATCAAGATCTACTTGAATGATCCATGGGGCAATCATTCGTGATCAAAGTGGACAATTGCGAATGAAAACATAGGCATTTGTTTTGATTCCTTCATAGCAGAGGCTCTGGCTGTCAGGTTTGGGCCGAACCTTGCGAGAACCGTCGGATGTAGCAGGATTGTGGTAAGCTCTGACAGTTTGGAGATAGTGGAAGCCCTAAAAAGGGCAATTCTTCTTCGGTTGCTTCTGCTATTATTGACGATTGTTTCTTCATGTCCTCTGATTTCAATCATGTTACTTATGATCATTGTAATAGAGAGAGTAATATAGTAGCCCATGAGCTTGCTAGACTAGTTAAGTTTTCTTCTCCTAGTTGCTGGATGGATTCAGCGCCTCCTGGAGTGCTCTCTTTTCTTGTAAACGATACCACTGTGCTTGTTTCTGAATAAAGGAGGAGATGTTTTGTCAAAAAAAGGAGTTAAGGACTACTCTATAATACTTTAAATTAAAGGAGTACATGAATATAAACAATCAAATTACAGTGGTTATTTATTTCCATGGCGTTTATTTGTTTTTGTTAACTTCTTCACCCACAAAACCAAAAGCAACTCTATGATGTGGGTCCCACATGCCACCTTCATCTCATCTTCTCGGTAAAAATGCAAGTGTGGTCCTAATTCTTTTCTGAAAGTGTCACTTGGGTCCTAATTCTTCCAAAATGCATATCTGAGTCCTAAATCTTTTTAAGTTGTTCATGCGCGGTCCTAATCCCGTCTGACCGCCGCTGACCAGCTCACGTGGCACTATGACCAGTCCACGTTGACACCAGAGGGCTCAAGGGGAATAACGACCGGCCGTGAATATTTGCAGAAAAACCCTCTAACCCTAATTTCCCTTCATTCGCGAACCCCTTCCTCTTCCCCACCCCTCTCCCTCTCCCTGTCTGGAGAAAACAGGGCGATTGACGGCGGCTCTGCTCCAGTGAGAAAAGGGCAGCGACGGCGGCTGTTGTCCGGCGAGGGCGACAACGATGCTAGGATGGCGCCACATCTACGGCGACCCAGAGATCCTCCTCCGCGATATGGTAATTTCTTGTAACCCTAATCCCAATCCCACTGTTTAGTTCCCCTTCTTCTTCTCATTAGGAAGAATCAATGACCAAATCCTTTGCAATTTAGGACCACAAGAGGAGCTTTACAGTGTAGAAATCAATTATGATGTTTTTTTGCGGATTTGGCAAGTCGAAGTCATATGTTGATGGCAAAGATGTTGTGTTTGATGGATGTGAAGTAGATACATGGTCTCCTCTCTAGCTCACTGATTTTATGAAACAATTAGGATATAGTGACCAATCGAACTACATTTTGTATTGGTTGCTCCCTGGAAAGAATCTAGCTGATGGTCTCCGGATTGTGGACTGCGACACTGACACATTGCACATGACAGCAGTTGTCCCAAAATTTCAGTATTTTCAGTTGTTTGTCGACCATAAAGATATGGCATTTGACAATGCAATTGATGACATTCATGTTAGTGGTACACCTGATCTTCCTGTTGTACTAAGCCCTAAGTCTCCTCAGTTTAATACTGGAATTAGGGGCAGTCCTAGGCTTAAGGTTAAAGCTCAGAAAGGCAACCTCAACCAGTGTCCTCAAGGCAGCAACAATGTAGGCAGTAGCAGTGTTCCACCAATGGCAGAAAATGTTGGCCATGAGCTCAGAAGAAGCAAGAGAAAGCTTGTGGTAGAAGAAGAAATTTGCAGTGAAAAAGACAGTGACAGTGATGACAGTGAGTGGGATTCAGGTTGGGTTGACTCTGACAATGAAGTAGGTAAAGATGATGATGATCTTTATGAAGAATGGGTGGATGACAAATTTGAGCAGAAGAAAAAGAAGAAATCCAAATTGGAGCAGGACAGTGACTATGAATCTGATGAGCTGCAAGAGTTGCAAGATTCAGAGCTTGAAGAGAGTGATTCGGCAGAAGAAGTGGAAGTAGTTGATGCTCAAGGAAGGAAAACAAGGAAGAAGAAAGTGAAGCTCAAAATGTGGAGGCCAGAGAACATGAAAGAAGTGAATTTTCACATAGGCATGGTGTTCTTGACAGTGACTGAACTGAGGGCAGCAATTCAAAAATATATTGTGAAACAAAGAGTGCAAATACAGTACATTAAAAATGATAAGCAGAGGGTTAGGGCAGGCTGTGTTGGTGATTGTCCCTGGTTCTTATTTGCTGCACCTGATAGCATGACAAAATCTTGGGTTGTGAAGAAGTATGTGGGAGAACATACATGTGAAAGAGAGTGGGCACTGAAGCAATTCACAGCAAAATATCTGGCTACCAGGTATGTGGGGACATTCAGAGCAGATGAGAAGATGTCTTTGCAGAACTTTGCCAGGCTTGTTCAGTTGGACTACAATATGCTTCCTAGTAGAAGCAAGCTAGCAAGAGGAAGAAGATTTGCACTGAAGCAAATACATGGAGATGAATTGGAACAGTACAATTTACTGTGGGACTTTGCAGCTGAAGTTAGAAGGTCAAACCCTGGAAGTACAATGTTTGTGAATGCAAAAAAATGGAGTTTTTGAGAACTGTTACTTGTCATTGGATGCATGCAAGAGAGGTTTCTTACTTGCTTGCAGGCCAATTATATTCATTGATGGGTGCCACATTAAGAACAAGTATGGTGGAGTGATGTTGACAGCTGTTGGAGTTGACCCCAATGATTGTATCTTTCCCATTGCAATTGCGATAGTTGAAGTAGAAGATACTGTCACATGGAAGTGGTTTCTAAACACATTGAAGGAGGATCTAAACATACAAAACACAGCAAGATGGACACTTACGAGTGACAGGCAGAAGGTATCATTTCATATATCACACTGTACCATTTCTTTTGTCAAACTATTGCATTTCATATATAGCATTTCATTTGTTTTCTATACTCTGTGTATGTAGGGATTGATCAATGATGTCAATGCACTGTTTCCTGATGCACAACATAGATTTTTGTGTGAGGCACCTGCATCAAAACTTTTCAAAGAACTGGAAAGGCGATGTTTTCAAGAATAAGTTGTGGCAAATTGCAAGAGCTACACATGGGGCAGACTGGAAGAAATACATGCAAGAGATGAAAGAGATGGACCAGGGGGCATTTGAGTACTTGGATGCAATTGCCCCAAGACAGTGGTGAGAACTCTCAAAATGTGATTTGCTTCTGAATAATAGTTGTGAAGTGTTTAACAAGCAAGTACTAATTGTAGCATCTCATTTCTCTAAAATGTAGCACCTTTGTTTTCTTAACAGTAGCATTTTATTTGTTGCCACTGTAGATACATACTTGATGCTAGAGAACTGCCCATTGTGACTGCTCTTAAGAAGATCAAGGACCAGTTAATGACTAGGTTTTATAGCAAAAATGTGGAAGTTGAGGAGATGTGTGGTTCTATTTGTCCCAAAATTAGAAAGAAATTAAACAAAAACATTGACATGTCCAACAACTGCATAGCTTTGCCTGCTGGGCAACATATCTTTCATGTCAAGGGTATGATTGGGAAATATGAGGTGAACATACAGAAGGAAGAGTGCTCATGTAGGGCCTGGCAGCTCTCTGGAATTCCATGTAGACATGGAGTAGCATGTTTAAGATATGAAAGAATTAAACCAGAGACTGTTGTCAACAAGTGCTACTGCACTGATGCTTTCAAAGCAGCTTATGGCAAAGTCATAATGCCATGTAGTGATCCTAGGGTGTGGCCTAAAACTAATAGCCCTCTAATGGCACCACCCAAATATGAGAAGGAAGTTGGGAGGCCTGGGAAAAAAGGAAGAAGAACCCACTAGAGGAAGAGAATGGTACTAGGATGAGCAGACATGGCATTGTGGGGCATTGTAGTGTGTGCCAGCAGCCAGGGCACAACAAAAGAAAATGCCCTAAACTTGGTAGGGGCCCAGCAGCACAAGTTGCACCTGAAGCAGCAGCAGGAGATGCAGCACAAGGAGCAGGAGATGCACCAGCAGGAGATGAAGCAACAGGAGATGCACAACCTGAACCTATTCAGATTATTCTTCCTGAAGAAGCAGCAACACTGCCAGCACCTAGACAGAGAAAGAAACTACAAGTAAAAAGGCCTACTTACAAGGTGTTCATTTTTTCAACATTTATGCATTTGTACATTCTTTCAACATTTATGCATGTTTACAGTGTAATGCCTATTATGTAGAAAAAGTCATGCCCACAACTCTCAAGTAGAGCATCCAGTTTGGTTTCACCTTCAATGACTTATGATCTAGCTTCATCTACTGTCATGGAAATTCTGCAAGACCAAGTGAGTGTTAATTAATTTCTTGTACTGTGTATTTTCCTGATAATTACTAAGTGCTGCAAATGCTTCAATTGTAGGTTATAGCTACACAACAATCACAAACATCATTATTGCCAGCTCCTCTACCAGAGAGCCAGTTCCTTGCAGCCTGTAGAGATGCCCTGCCCCCTCCAAGAGTGCAAACTACTGCAACACTTGGCTTGAAGAGAAGGAAGAAAGTGACAAAAACTAAGGAGAACAAAGCCCCAGGAACTCAGAACTGAAGAGCTACAAGATTGGAACATTTTGGACATATTTTGGATAGAAGCAAACTTAGACATATTCTGGAAAGAAGCAATGTAGGATGTTCTCTTTTTTTGGTTAGGAAACAAGATGGTTTGTAATGAAACCTGATGCTGGGATGTGCCTTTGGGTTTCACACAAACCATGGAAAAGAGTACTCCCATGGAAATGTAATGCTATTTCCTATTTTGGTTGCACAACTTCAAGACTTTGTAATGTTGAACCCATCTATCTATCTTTCAAACTACTTCTAAGTTCAATTACTATTTATTTGTGTTGTCAATGCTATTGAAAAAATGCTGCCACAATACAGAAAAACAAACAAAATGCTGCCAAATTTTACTTCAATTTCATTACCATAGTACATGATATAGATCTGGATAAATCAACAGTGGATACATCAACTCTGGATACATCATACTAGCACATCACTTCTTAAAACCTACATACACCACTACGGCAATCAGTACAACAAGTGCACTGAGAATACTGTTACAAAGAAAAATGAGCTCATTGATCTTCTTCACTACATCTGCATTCACCATAGTCTCAACACTGCTCTGCATTGCTCCTGCACATTCCTCTTGCACCTCTATTTCTTCACTTGCAATGACACCAGCCGAATCAAAACTGCTAAATCCATGGCTGATGTACCCACCTCTCACCAAAAAATCATAATAGTTGTCTGGTCCATCTTCCCAGTAATAATGTTGGCAATGATTTGGTGGAATCTGACACAAATTGAGTAACAAAATTCAGCAAAAAATAACACAGGAACACAGAAACATCAAATCGATTGGGGCACTTGTAGAAAATCTTACATGATGATTGGGGCACTTGTAGAAAATCCTACCAGGATTTGCCTCTGATTTTGACACAAGACGAATTGTAGATCGAATGCGGCAGCTAGGGCAAGGTACCAACGGCAGCATCCCCGCCGACGGCTGCACCGAATGAGCTACTGTCCTCGGTGGAGATGCCGCCGGTGGAGACGGCGCTGCTAAGGCCATGAATGCTAGTGATGGACCAAGCAACTTCCTCCCGTGGCGCTTCACCGCAGAGGAGCTAGCGGCGGCGGACATGGTGCTGGTCGGCGGCGGAACGAGCAGAGCGGGGTGGAGGAGACCTAGGGACGGGGGAATGGGAAGGACGGATTAATCAGGGGCCAAACACTACAAGAAATATGTCAACTTGTGACCTTGACTATTGGTCACTGAAAGGTCATTGTTTTTCATTTGCGACCTTTTTTTGACCAAAAATAGAAGGTCAAAAGCTGGCGGTCGTAAACTGAAATTAACGACCTTCTTTGTGAGAAGGTCGTGGACAAATTTCAAGATTCACCTCTCATGAAAAGTTTTGATCCACCTCTCATGAAAAAGACAAATTTCCGCCGATTCAGCTGGAAGCGGGTCAAATTTGAACTGTAGCTACCTTGTAGTTTGCTCTTTATTTTTTTCAAAAATCATTTCTAGGTACATAAGTATCTATTTAATCATAGAAACACCAAAAAAATTCCAAGATTCAACCACTAGCTAGGAACGGTCATTCCTGCCGTTTTGACCGCATTTTGAAACGGGCATAAAAAATTCAAGAAAAATCTAAAAATTGGGAAACCTTCGCATTGTGTCATTATATGTGGCCAAGTTCATAAGAAAAATAACAAACTTATAATACGGTAATTATTTTTAAAAAAATGTTCTCAGAAACGAGCTATCACGTGTGGAGATCAATGACTTTCAAGCCAAATGATCAATCTTATGGCCACATCCATGGCATAGTTTGTTCAAATAATCTCATATTGTGCACAAGGGTGCATATTGGAATGAAAAACAATGTTTCCTAAGGAAGTTTTCATTTTTTTTTGGACGAAAAAACCATTTTCCATTTTTGAGTGCCCAAAAGGAGGTTTTTTTGTGAAGGACCTACCAAATAATTATTGCAAAATTTGACCAAATTAATTTTATAAAATAGTAGGACATATTTAATGCACAATTGAAAAAATGATTGGGTGTAAAATGTTTTTATCCACCTCTCGTGAAAAAGACAAATTTCCGCCGATTCAACTGGAAGCGGGTCAAATTTGAACTGGAGCTGCCTCATAGTTTGCTATTTATTTTTTCCAAAAATCATTTCTAGTTACATAAGTACCTATATAATCATAAATACATGGTTTGGTGGCGATACGTCGAGGTTTGGGCGGTGGCCGAGGGCCCCAACTCTAGAGCGCTTAAACTCGCATGCCCGCCGCGTGGTCACCGCGTGACCGTGGCGTTGCCATGTGTTCTGGGCGGCCTAGACATGTTTAGTGGGTTGGGCACTCCCAGGTAGGTGCTAGGAAGAAAATTACAACATAAGATTCTCACGAGAAGACCGATCGATGCTCAAACATGAATTAGCAGTCAAGTATTTGATTAGCGGTACGGGAAATGTACATGGCTAATGGGTATGAGTTTTGGCTGAGGACGATCGGTTACTAAGAAGACCGTCTTCACAAGTTTTCAGCTCAAAAGGAGGAGCCTAGATGGTACTTGCTTTGCAAACTACCACACTGGACATAACTACGAATGTTGAAGCTCGGCTCAAAATAATAAATGGATTGAGCTAGAATTTGGTGGAGGATGGTTATTTGGGCATAGGAAAGCACTGTAGAAAATGGATACTATTTGGACATGTCAGAGTGGTACTTCCTTCACAAACTGTTGTTCTGAACAGAATAGGAAAATGAATATTTTTGAATTTTTTTTGAACTAGGCAAGAAAGGTTTTTACATATTTGACAAATATATGACCCAAAAAATTTATGAGATTTTTTTGGAAATTTTGGGATGACAGAAATATAGGTTGCTTCACAACCTAGGGCAAAAACTGCCACATGGACATGACACATAGGCAAAACTGATGAGGTGGCGCCTAGTCATAGCAACCCACCATAATTTACAAGGCTATGACGATCTATATTGGTCGTTAACAACTAGAAATAAGGCAGCGGACTAGCGTTGTTTGCTTTATGACCATTTCATGTAAGGAAATTACGACCATTCTGACCAAAATGATCGCAATGGTTTAGGGTTTGAAGCCTCCCGAACAGTTTTTGACCAATTGGTCTGAAATGATCATAGATCTATGAATATTTCTTCCAGGGTCACTGACAGAAGGTTACTAGTTGACATATTTCTTGTAGTGAAATTGCATATAAGCCCTACCGCCAGGGGCGGGAAAACTCTCGCCTGGGCCCTCTGGTGTCGACGTGGCACTGGTCAGCGGCGGTTAGACGGGATTAGGACCTCGCGTGAACAACTTAAAAAAATTTAAGACTCAAATATGCATTTTGAAAAAATTAGAACCCAAGTGATACTTTTAGAAAAAAAAAATAGGACCGTGCTTGCATTTTACTCCATCTTCTCCCTTCTCCCCCTTCTCCTACGCCGCCACCCCCGGCGCCCTTACGCGTCGCCGCATCAGCGAGCTCGCCACCGCCACCAAGTATGCAAAACCGAGCAGCCTCAGGTCAACGCCGTTCCCCTTGCACAACCTCACCTCTCTCAATCGGCTCCGGGGAAGGGAGTGTCAGCGACCTTCCATGGGACGTCCTTATTCAGCTCGGTCCGCCCGAGAAGATGTATCGCGCTCCATCTACATCTTCGGGCGCCCAGCGGAAGAGGCGGCTCGGAATGGACGGCGGCTTCGGCCGAAGGCTAGCTAGGAGTGCGTGAGTTGCTGTTCTTCTTCACCCCCTGTTCCCATCTTCCTCTGAACTTCCCCACTGTAATCGGTTGTTAACAGGGATGACTTCGGACCACGAGCAGGTAGCTGCGACTACACGCTACTAGTAAGCATCTACCTATAAGCTTTCATATCGTTAGCTTAATGGAATGTTGCCGCAGAGTTAGGATCTCTTGTTATTCTCTCATATCTGGATCTCAGTAGAAATCAATTTTCAGGAAGCATTCCACCTCAGATAGGATATTGTCACTCTTTAACGTCATTACTCGTGTCAGACAACTTATTGACAGGACAGATACCACAAGAACTTGGATATCTTGCCAACCTATATGAGCTTGATTTGAGTAAAAACAATTTAGGAAGTGCCATCCCAGTGACTTCTCTTATTTTTACCAACTGTTGAAGCTCAATTTATCATATAATAATTTGGATGGTAGTGTTCCATTTATCTCTGCTGCCATGATCTCACTTGACCATAATACGGACTTATGTGGTGATTCGTATGGCTTAACTCCATGTGATACACCGAAGCTCGACGTGGAAGTGGAACACCAAAAAAGGAAACATCCAAGTATGGTACTTCTACCTCTTTTTGCACCCTTTGCCTTTGCTTGCCTCTCAATAGTAAGCATCACGGTCGTCTGTCGAAGAAGAAAGTATGTAAAAAGTACAAGCAAAAGCAAGTCTGGAGATATACTTTCCATATGGAATTTTGACGGGAAGATCGTGTTCGAAGACATCCTCAGCGCAACAGAAAATTTCAATGAGAAATATTGCATTGGTGTTGGAGGATACGGATCTGTCTTCAGAGTTCATCTTGAAGGCGGGATTATCTTCGCCGTCAAGCTCCTTCACTCAGTAGAAGAATACAGCGACGAGGGAACATTTCACGCCGAGATTGAAGTGTTGACAAAAATCAGGCACCGATGCATCGTCAAGCTGTATGGCTTCTGTTCACACTCCCAGTGCAAATTCCTCGTGTATGATCTTATCGAGAGGGGAAGCTTATCATCCATTATGCACGAGCAAGAGTTTGTGAAGGAGCTGGATTAGCCCAGGAGAGTTGTTGTTGTGACAGACGTAGCTCAAGCTCTCTCCTACTTGCACCATGATTGCGGCGATCCAATCGTGCACCGCGACATAAAAAGCAGCAACATTCTTCTGGACCTCGATTATAAGGCTCGTGTTTCAGACTTTGGCATGTCGAGGAAACTGAAGCATGGTTACTCAAGCTGGAGCACTATTTTTGCAGGCACATGTGGCTACATAGCCCCTGGTTTTATTATTTTTATGAAATGCGATTCAGAAAGAGAGAAGAAGTATAATCTCTGATCTGATATAGAGCTGATTTTGTTTCTTATTACAGAGATGTCATATACTATGGTGTTGACTGAGAAGTGCGACGTGTACAGCTTCGGCGTGGTTGCGCTGGAAGTTTTGATGGGAAAGCACCCAGGTGATCTGCTCCTTCTGTTCTTTTGCCGAACAGAGCAGCTGGGGAAGTTCAATGATATCCTGGATCGACGCGTCGCGGCACTGCCAGCCATTGATGAGGAGAAGAATGTCATTTTGATTGCCTTGGTGGCGTTTGCTTGCCTGCAAGTCAATCCCAAAGCCCGGCCAACAATGCAGCAGGTATATCACGCACTGACAAATAGAAACAGCCCATCATTCATGCCCAGGCCCTTTCATGAAATCAGGCTACAAGATTTTCATGATTTTTGTGGCACCATAAAGAATATATGAATCGATATGGGTGTTCTACTATGTTAGCAATTATATATTTGGCATATGTGTATTTGAGATAACGTATCTACTCTGTTATCTTTGAACTTTGAAGTGTCTGTAACAATTAGATTGCTGTCCGTTTCGGAAAAAAAAAATTAGATTGCTGATAAATGAAGCGGCATTTTGATTTCGAGAATTAGCTTGTTGATATTTGCCCAAGTACTGATTTACTCTAGTTTGTTTGACTGACATTTTGCAGGAGTGTTTGGATGGTGCCTCTGTGATTAGCTGGTTTCTTAGAAGGTGATTAACTATTTATTGTTGTCGAGTGTTTGTAATCAGGCAATCAGTTGTTTATTTTGGCACTAGGTTTATCTTTTGCCTGAAGCCGTCTGGGAGAAAGACATTCAAGAGACTTGATCATATGACCCATATCGGTTTTCGCATAGATCATATGGCCTGATTTAGTTCGTGATAGATCATGCATGTGCCCTTGTTTTGTTTGCCTTTCTGGTCATTTACTGTTTTTAACAAGTACTCCCTCCGATCCATATTAATAGACACACACTTAGTACAACTGGACCGGAGGGATTACTTGAATCATTTCAAAATCCCGAGCCAAATAATGCACGCAAACTTGTATTTTTTTTGCCAAACTCTACATGGGTCAACAGAACCAACCAACCAGCTTGCCATGTTCGTTCAGTTCGACAGCAGCGAGCATAGGAAGGTGACCATATGAAGAGCACATTTATCATCCAAATTTCGTCGAGCATGTCCAAGTACCTGCCCAACCACATGAAGAAACGCCGCCTGTCTTTCACCTGTCATGTTTGAACTTTGAAGTGTCATGTATGCGCCTCCCCAAGAAGGTTGTCTCCCTCTATATTGCAAAAACAGAGCTCCTGCTGTTTCCCGTAAAAAAAAGTGTCATGTACCAATTAGGTTGCTGATAAACGATGCCGCATTTTGATTTTACATTGAACTTGTTGATATTTGCCCAAGTACCGGTTTACTCTAGTTTGTTTGACTGACATTTGGTGGGAATGTTTGGATGGTTATTCTGTGATTAAGTGGTTTTTAGAGGATGGTTAACTGTTTTTTGTTGTTGAGTTTATGTAATCAGTCATTTTTTTTTGTTCATTTTGGCACTGAGTTTATATTTGCCCAAAGACATCTCATAGAAAGACATCAAGGAGACTTGATCATATGACACATATCCGGTTCATGCATGGATCACATGTCCTGACTTAGTTCGCCATAAATCACATGCCCTTGTTTTCTTTGCCTTTTTGGTCATTTGCCATTTGAACTAGTTGAATCATTTCAAAATTCTGAGCCAAATAATGCTACCCAAAATGAAGATCTTTCCCCTTGGCAAACTTGCAATCTTTTTTTTACAAACTCTGCATAGCTCAAAAGAACCAATCAGCCTGACATATGTTAGTCCAGTCCGACAGCAGCGAGCAGAGGAGGTGATCATGGTTCAGACAGAGATTCTACTGCACTAGTTTCACTAGCAACACTAAGAAGAATGATGAAAAGGAAATACACTAAAAGCTGAAGCTTCGCATTTTGGGCGGCCAACAATGCCGATCAAGTGCTGCATTCTCAAACCCTGATAGCATCAATTTGAGCCATCATAGCAATAATTTCAGCAGTCGGAGCATCAATAAGTCACTGCATTTCCCACGAGCAGTTGCATTGCTGATGATGGACACATTTATGGTCTGAATTTCCGCGACCATGCCGAACCACATGAAGAAACGCGAGTCTTTGGCCTCTCCAAACATGCTTAATTCAGCAACTTGCATGAACCAGACATTAGGAAAACCATATGACATACTACTTGACTCTGAACATTAAACAACAGTGGAACCTTCTTGTCCTTCACATTCGTTGGGCATTTCCCCAAAAAATTGGTTGGGTTCAGAGATGTGCAAGACTGAGAGCAGCCTTTGGTATCCACATTCTAGACATTCAGTCAGAGAGAGGCTCATCATTCCTTGGTGCACGCCAGCCGGGACTTCTCTGTGATACGCCAATCGGAGCGAGGGTCATTGCCAGTGGCAACGACCTACGCTAATAAGCAACATGCCTAATTACTGAACCAACTGACCACAAGTATTAAAATTTGTATTTTAAGGCAACATCCCATTGTAATTGAATGGTCAACTCACACTCAATACATGCACTCTAAACGGAAATAGTATGCCGAAAGAGAATGGCAACTATCTATATATACCGTGGATGCATATGTGTGTTGGCCATCACATTGATATGCGAAGCAATTTTATGACCTATGTTGTTTATTTTGAGACATTGGAGTCCACCAAATTCAGTCAAGTCTTACTCTGCAAAGCAACCATCGATTGTAGTCCAAGTCCACTTTCTTCATTAGTCATGACCACATTCCATGTCACTTGATATGTGTTGAACTACCACGTGATGTCACATTATGTAATCTCTGTGATGTATATCTTGTTGTAACTAGTAGGCCTAGTCTATAGGGGCGTTCCTAGTCTAACGCCACCTCCTGGATAGTGCCCTGCATGTAGGGACTTCCTCCTGTATATGTAATCGAGACAGACTAAGGCAATACACAGCGTGTGATTCACTTGTCTTGTTGGTAATCAGAGCCATGTCTTCCCCTCCCTCCCCCACGCGCACGGCTGATGCGGATCAAGCCGCTGCTGCTGATGCCGCCGCTGCGGCCCTTGCCGCCGGCAACCCCGTCGACGCCTCCAACTCCATAGCCCCGCGCCCTCGCGCCCCCGCTACAGATGAGAGTTCAGGCTCCGGTGCTCTCCCCCTCGCTGCAGTTCCACCCACTTCTGGGCCTCTGGCTTCCTCCTCCGCCACTCCTCCACCTCTTCCGGCCAGCCTCGCCGGCATCCTTGACTTCAAGCTTGCTCTCGACGGAACAACTTTACCCGTTGGCGCAACTACATCCATCTGATGCTGGCCCGTCATCACGCCGAAGACCACATCCGCGATGTCTCCGCGCGCCGCATGGCTGACTCGGCGTGGCGCGCCGACGACACCACCGTCGTCCTATGGTTCTTCACCACCATCGAGGGGGATCTCCTCGACATCGTCGCCCCCGCCGGATCCACCGCCTTCACCATCTGGACACGGCTCCACGAGTACTTCCTCGCCAATGAGGCCGAGCACGCGATGCACCTCGGCCAGGAGTTCCGTGCGTGCGTGCGCGGCGACCTCACCGTCAACGACTATTGCACTCGACTAGTGTTTTGGGCACTCGGCTTATAATTTTTTTCCTGTAGTGGAAGTGCTTCTGAGGGTCAACAGTAATGGCGACTTGTACCCCTTCAACGGCAATAATGGCGCCACAAACACCGCCCTCATCGTCTCCACACATGATCTCTGGCACCGGCGGCTTGGCCACCCCAGCTCTTCCACTTTTTCTCATTTTCTCTAGATTTTCTTTCATCCTGTAATAATGATGTTCGACCATCGCACTTATGTACGGCGTGTCAGCTCGGCAAGCACACACGCCTTCCCTTTCCTACATCAACTACTTATACTAGTGCTCCCTTTCATTTGATCCATTGTGACTTGTGGACTTTCCCCATTGTGAGCTACTCTGGTTATAAGTACTACCTTGTTATTATGGACGATTACACTCACTACTCGTGGACCTTTCCCCTACGCGCAAAATCCGACACATGCGACACCCTCCTTCGTTTCTTTCACTTTATTCACACCCAATTCGGTGCACTTATTAGGTGTGTTCAATGAGATAATGGTGGGGAATTCCTCACTACCACTCTTCGCGATTTTTTCTCCGCTCATGGGGTTGTGTTCCGCCTCACTTGTCCTCACACTTCACCACAGAACGGAAAGGCCGAACGACATATCCGCATCACCAACGATGTAGTTCGTACCTTACTTCTTCAGGCCTCTCTTCCTCCTCCCTTCTGGGTCGAAGCCTTGCACATGGCCACTACACTTCTCAACATCCGGCCGTCGCGTGCCATCCATCACTTCACACCCCATTTTCTCCTATATGGCATACACCCTACATATGATCACCTCCGGACGTTTGGGTGTCTTTGCTTTCCAAATCTCTCCGCTATCGCCGCCCACAAACTTTCCCCTCGCTCCGTGCGCTGCGTTTTCTTAGGATATCCCCGAGAACAAAAAGGCTATCGCTGCTTTGATCTTTCCACGCGCAAAGTAATTATTTCTCGGCATGTCACGTTTGACGAAACTTGTTTCCCTTTTTCCTCGTCCCCCGATTTGGTAGCCACAAAAAATCCGCTGCCCCGCACCGCTGCCACCCGAATCCCTCTCGATCTGCGTACCTCGTACCAGACGCCACCAACCCATCCACCGCCCCCACTCCTCGCGCGCCAGCTGTCCCCACCCCCTCCACTACCACCCCGCACACGCGCACCCTCGAACCTGCTGCGGGCCACGCCACCCCGCCCACCAATTGCGCGCCTGCCACCAGCCCCCCGGTCGTCTCGGGATCCCAGCGCACCTTCCTATCTCCACCCGATCCCTCGGGATCCTCCCACCCCGATCGGACGCCAACACAGACTAGCGCATCTTCCTCGGGTTCTCCGCGCCGCACGTTATTCCCCACCCCCACGCGACCGCGTCTGCCGCTGTCTCCTCCCACCCAGCATTTTCCTGCCCGCGCCATTCCAGTCCCACCTCCAGCCAATTCCCATCCGATGAGGACCCGAGGGAAAACCGGTTATGCCATGCCCAAAGACATCTTCGATCTGCATGTATCTGATGCTCTGTCTCCCATCCCCTCTTCGTACCGTGCGGCCCTCAAGGACCCAAATTGGCATGCCGCGATGCTTGACGAGTATAATGCGCTAATTCGGAATGATACGTGGTCTTTGGTTCCTTGTCCTGTAGGTGTGAACGTGGTGACCGGCAAATGGATATTCCGCCATAAGCTTCATCCTGACGGTACCTTGGCGCAGTACAAAGCTCAGTGGGTAGTCCGTGGCTTCACTCAGCAGCCGGGTGTCGACTACAGGGAGACGTTCAGTCCCGTTGTCAAACCGGCCATCATTCGTGTCGTCCTCAGCATCGCCACTGCACATGCCTGGCCCATCCGACAGATGGACGTCAAGAATGCCTTTCTCCACGGCGACCTCGCTGAGACTGTCTACTCTCAGCAGCCCTCCGGCTTTCTCGACACCTCGCACCCCACCCACGTATGTCGTCTTAACAAATCCCTCTACGGTCTCAAGCAGGCGCCCCGCACTTGGTTCCTTCGGTTCACCAGGTTCCTTCACACTCTAGGTTTTGTGTCCTCTCAGTGTGACACCTCTCTCTTTATCCTACGGCAGGGTGACCCTCTTGCATACCTTCTAGTTTACGTTGATGACATCATCCTTACCGCCAGCGCTCCCGCTCTTCTTGCATCACTCGTCGCCTCCCTCACCAGAGAGTTTTTTATGAGTGATCTCGGTGACATCCACCATTTCCTTGGGGTCAACGTTCATCGCTCCCCTGCAGGCTTGTTTCTTTCCCAGGAGCAGTACGCTCTCGAGATCCTTGACCGTGCTCGCATGCTTAACTGCAAGCCCATATCCACTCCTATCGATACGAGCAGCAAGATCTCTAGCACCGGCGGTACACCCTACTCTGACCCCTCCCACTATCGCAGCCTCGCCGGCGCTCTCCAGTACCTCACGCTCACACGGCCCGATCTTTCCTATTCTGTACAACAGCTCTGCCTCGTCATGCATGCACCGATGGACGTCCACTATCAGCTACTTAAGCGTGTCCTTCGCTACATTCGTGGCACGACTCGCTATGGTCTCCAGCTCCATCGGTCCTCTTCTCACGACCTTGTTGCCTACAGTGACGTTGACTGGGCTGGATGCCCTGACACTCGGTGGTCTACTTCCGGGTTTTGTGTGTTCCTCGGCTCTAATTTGGTCTCCTGGTCGTCCAAACGTCAACACACCGTGTCCCGCTCCAGTGCTGAGGCAGAGTACCGTGCAGTTGCTAACTGCGTGGCTGAGTCCTGCTGGCTGCGCCAGCTCCTTGCAGAGCTTCATCGTCCTCCTCAACGAGCCACGATCGTGTATTGCGACAATGTGAGTGCTGTGTATCTCTCCTCCAACCCTGTACAACATCAGCGCACCAAGCATGTGGAGATTGACCTACACTTTGTACGTGACCGTGTGGCTCTTGGTGAGGTCAAGGTGCTGCACGTCCCGACCACATCTCAGTTTGCTAATGTCTTCACCAAGGGCTTGCCCTCTACGATTTTTCGTGACTTTTGATCCAGTCTGAACGTCTTGCCTAGCACCGTTCGGACTGCCGGGGGGGGGGGGTGTTGAACTACCACGTGATGTCACATTATGTAATTTCTGTGATGTATATCCTAATGAGTTTGTTGTAACTAGTAGGCCTAGTCTTTAGGGGCGTTCCTAGTCTAACGCCACCTCCTGGATAGTGCCCTGCATGTAGGGACTTCCTCCTGTATATGTAACCGAGACAGACTAAGGCAATACACAGCGTGTGATTCACTTGTCTTGTATATGTTTACAGTGTCGTGCCATGTTTAACAACCTTCAGCTGCAAGCCAAGTAAGAAGCTCTGCGTTTGCTCATTCTCTCTGATCTGAAATTGTGGGCGATGGCAGATGCGCCGAATTATGTGCGTAGTTATGCTTGTCTTATATTTAGGCTCTGTTCTCATCATGGTTATGTATTCTGGACATGGGCTTGGTCCTTCTTTCTTCTCTATAAAGTTTACATGCAGTTCTCCTGCATGATTTGAAAAGAAAATTATGTGAGTAGTTTTTCTTTGTGCACTGGTTTGGAGTGGAAATATGTGTGTATGTTTGTTCTACCGCCCTAGATTGTGTGAATTCTTGTAAGCTATAACTCTTGCCTTCTATAAAACTATGGTATGCATTTTGCGTACTTTTGAAAAGGAGAAAAATTTCTCTAGAGATCTTGAGATGTTCTTCTGCGCTCCTGTTACTGTCGGAGCTGAGAACTTCGAAATGGGTGTACAGAATATAGGGAAGTTTGTAAGTATAAGGGAATAATCATTGATAGCACACACACAAGTTCAGTTTTCCACTGTTTTGGCCTTCTGTACGGTGGGATTGAAAGGGCTTGGTTGGAAAGCAGTGTTAGGATAAGTGTCTTTTTTCCACACTTACCAGAACTTGGTTTGATTTTAGTTCAAACAAAAAGTGTGAACCAATTCAAAGTCAAGCTACACTTTTAACTAATCCCCAACGTAGTGCAATATTCAGCACAGATGGTACACTTTTACGCTGTGCTCATTTTAACTAATGTCGAAAGTAGCAACTTTCAGCATAGATGGTACAACAGTTCTGCAAATGTGTTCAGCGTGAGGACAAGACATTTATGTTCAAAAGCATGAACAAGCATGGATCTCACATGATTAAAATATGTGGTTAAGGATTAATACGCATGTGCGGGTGCATATACGGAGGCTCACGCTTAGCATTAACAAATGTACTGCTATCTAATAGACATTCAGGCATTGCCCGTTGTCTTGCTGATCAGTTTGACTAGTCAGTCAGTAGAGCGGTCAGCAGAGGCAGGAAAGGGATATAGGAGCAACATGCCTCTCAAGTCTCAACTCATAAACAACAGGCTTGTCCTCACAAAGAGAAAATCAGAGTCATAGCTACAGAAGCTAAACAATCTTGGTCCATTCGATTTTCAAAATGGGTAGACATGCTTCGTAAGGAACAATCATATTGCTGCAGAGCAGTAAAAAAACATACTAAATGTATGAACAAGTACCTGAACCTTGTTACGTTGTGTAGTTTTTCTGTGCGTGTCAGAATGTTTTTTGCTTGGGAGAAGTGTGTGTCAGGCCGATTGACTAAACTGTACGTAACATGGAGGCGTCAAAGGATGACTCGTTCCTTCTTTTGAGGAACTTCTCAAAAGCACATCAAGGTTTTTTGAAAAGCACATTCAGGTCACCCGCAAAAAAGAAAAAAAGAAAAACACATTCAGGTGACAAGGCAACCTTCTTTTCTCCACAAATGATTCAGGTTTCATCTTGATCTACAAGTTAGACTCCGCACCCTCCTTCCCCTTAAAACGAACATTATATTCCTTGTGTCTAATCGATAAACTAGTAAGGCATTTGAAAATATTCAAAATGTATTAAAAATGTTTAAATTAACATAACACAATCTTTATCTTGTATAAAAAAATGTTAAAATATTTAACAATGTTTCTCATGCATTAAAAAATATAAAAAATGTTAAACATTATTTGAACACATGTTATTGTGTATTAAAATATGTTTGACGTGTATTAAAACAGTTAAACATATGTTAAAAAGTGTTAGCCACTATTTTAACAATGTTCATCTGTTTCACATGATTTGAAAAATGTTTCATGTATATAAAAATGTTCAACATGTATTTACAGAATTTTAAGAGTGTATTAAAGATACATATACAA
Source organism: Triticum dicoccoides (assembly GCF_002162155.2). Classification (NCBI taxonomy): domain Eukaryota; kingdom Viridiplantae; phylum Streptophyta; class Magnoliopsida; order Poales; family Poaceae; genus Triticum; species Triticum dicoccoides. Next base: position 40,715,444 of record NC_041380.1, read on the forward strand.
TAAGTACAAATATATTTGGGAAATGAAATAACAAAGAAGTAAAATAGAAAAGTTAAAAAGAAAAAAACACGAAAAGAGAAAAGCTAAAAGAAATACAAAGGGAAAAACAAAAAGAAAGATAGGAAACAAAAAGAAAACAAATAAGAACAAAAGCAAAAAATAAAATAAAAACGGCAAATCCATGAGAGCAAACATGGCAACCTGCCCATAGAACGGGTCCTCAAAAAAACCCTACACATAGAACTGAAAATTAGAAAGAAACAAAAAAAAGGCAATGTAAGTGTTTGGCCCTGGGAGCAACTGGGTAAAAAAACGTAATGATCCCTCTGCTCCAGAATATATGTTGTGTCTATTTTCGCGAAAGCCAAACATATGTGTGTCTCCGAGATTATAAAAAATATATCAACATCTATACAATATTTAAAAAAATATGAAAATAATTTTCATGATGGATATAATATGAAAATACTTTTCATGTTGGAAGGAAGACACTCATTATAAAAATAATATAAAGATAGTTTGACATCATTCTCTAAAATAAACTCGAGACCCCGCTCAAAGAGTCACATAGTAGATGTAGCGAGAAGAAAAAAAGACCGACATTGTTCCTTTTCTTAGTGAGATTGAATGCACTGAACAACACAATAAGCAGCTGGAAGTTCTTGCCTCCAAAAGAAAAGTAGACATACATGTATTTTAGATTTGCAGGTATTTTTTAGTTCCTAAATTTGCAGATATTTCACTCAAGCATTGATCCCCGCATATAAAGACGGAACAATTGCATACTATTAACCATTAAGATTAGCATTGAGAAGATTTTTTTTTAAATTTGTGATTCTACGGACTTTCACTCTTCCTAAGTAAATAGCCATAGTAACTACGGTGCAGATTTTTGAAACATGAGTTTAGGCGCACCTGATTAGCCCAAAAAAAATAAATAAATAATAGTAAAAAATGAAAAAAATGAAAAACTTTGTCGGAACAAGCATTGTCTAGTGCATTACTCACGTGTAAAGTTTCAAAACAAAACGACTTCTGGTATTGTTGGGAAAAGTAAGGCAAAATTACAAGTATAAACTTGTGTGAATGGTAAGCTTAATATAGTATTGGTTTTATTTTTATTCATTCCAAATGCCACGAAACTCATTTTGTCATGAAAATTTATAGGCTGGACAATGCTTATTCCAAGGAAGTTTCACTTTTTTTTTTACTATTTTTTAAATTCAGGTGCGCCTAGACCCATGTTTTGCTATGTATTTTCATAGTAACTACACCTATCAAACACACTAGAAGAAATTATGTTGATGAGTTCGAAAGAAAGACCAAAACCACCGATGAATGAATTCGAATTTGCCAAACATGGTCTAATTAATTACGAGAAAAATTCTACTCTACTGTTTTGTTTGATCTTGGAGTGCAAACAATTTTTTGTTAACCTCTTTGCAATGGTACCCTTAAAATGGAAAGGCTCCCCTCCGACGTGGGTCCCAGATGTCATCGTCAGCTCACCTTGTCCTACGTCTCGGGCCCCTGTCGCCCTTGACGGGCCGCCGCATCTGCGAGCTCCCCCTCCAACTCAAATGAAAATCTAAAAAATATAGAGAAAGCCCATTGTAAAGCCCAACTCATGGCCTCGTCCATCTAGATTTAACCACCCTTCTCGTAATTGACGAGTGATTGGATTTGGCCGGCGATTGCGTTGCCGTCGTGCCGCCTCCTTCCCTCCGTACAGTTTCTGCTGATCAGAGACTAGATCAAAGTGCGACGGCTTCATCCCGAGGCGCAGCAACTGCTCAGCCACGCCAGGAATTCGAGGAGAATGCCTATACCAGCAAGGGCGCCGGCGTTCTCGGAAGCTCCTCAGGGCCGCCGTGCCCGGCAGCGTCAAAAAAGAACTGCAGCAGCTGTAGTTCGGCGATGTCCTGATCATCAATTCTCCGTCTTGACTAGCCAGTGTTTGCATTACTGACCACTGTCTACTAATAAATTCTCTCAATTATTGTTTTGTACATGTTAAAATAGGGTGTCAAATTAATCATTTTGATTGTATGATCTCTGATACTAATTCGGAGACTTCCGGTTATAAAGAAAAATGCTGCTAAAAGCTCTCAAGTTTAATTCGAAGTAGAATAAAATGCAACTTGCTTCGGCATTGCATGATAATCTACATTGAAACAAAATTAATTTGAAGTAGAATAAAATGCAACTCGCTTCGGCATTGCATGATAATCTACATTGAAAGGGGCAGCTAAATTATCTTCTAATGAAATAATTGATATTTTTTTTATCTTTTTGGCGACTGTAGAGGCAATTTTATAGTAATACAAATGTTGTAAGTTTTTTTAGCGCCAAAGCAACACATTATTATAACTTTATGATAGTTTGCCTTGAATTTTTTTTATCAACTAGACTCGGCCCCCCCTATGTTCAAATCCTGGCTCCGCCCCTGTCAGTCGGCACCGGAGAGAGCAGGTGGCATGCGAGTACGCAGCTTCCCCAAATTAAGTTAACTCGCATCCTCTTAATAATTCGATTCATTTGGTAATTACAGGTTGCGGTGAATCATCATTGCGCCATTGGTAGTCTGTCATGCAAATCCTGCATCTGGTACGCGAGGAAAAAGGGTTATCTCTCTACAAATCCCATGTGGTATGTTGAATCTCAAATCAGATATAACCGGTTTCTTCTCTTGGATTGTCTGCCTTAACATATTCTGGAAAGAATGATAGTGACTTGTGAGGACTTGCTGCTCCAGCGCCAGAGCCAGACTCAATTCAGGACTCACGGCTGGTGGTCTTCATTCAGACATTCAGTTTTGGAGAAAAAAAATGGTCTATGGTGAATGTAGGAAAGTCTTGCACGCGGTCTTTCGAGGAACCAGCTCCGCCTCCACGATCTGGCATAGTCTACACGGCAAGCCCGGCAATCACTTTCTTTTGAACTATCAATGGCATGAGCGGACTACATATCCATGTATGTAATGTTTGGGCTTTGGAGCTTGTTCCTGCAGCGCCGGGCTCTGTTCAGGACTCAGAACCGACGGTCTTCATTCAATTTTCAAAGAAAAAAAAAACTGGTCAGTGACGCATGCTTATGTGGAACATAATGTGAGAAGGTCTTGCACCCGGTCCTATCCTTGGAGCATGGACTACACGGCAAGCCTGGCAATCACTTTCTTTAGAACAATCAACTGCATCGACGGACTATTTACCCATGTCCATGTATGTTCTGTGTGTGCCTTGGAGCTTCACCACTAGACCTGCACAACATGAGCCTTGTCCTTGCCTTGGAGCTGCAGCTGTTGCTGCTCCTGCTTGCCTTGCCACGCCTTACTTCTGTGTGAGGGCTAGGGTTTGCATTCAAGCCATTGCTA
>NC_041380.1:40719017-40780235 GCF_002162155.2 Triticum dicoccoides
AGGAAGGTACAGGACGGATCTGGCTCGCGCAGGAGCTCACACCACACACGCCACCACTAGGCGTTATGCCAATCGCCAGCTCAATCTATCCTAGTTACAGGTATGAGTACCGCTTGGTCAGGCCCACTCAGGCCCAGCTAGCCGAGCGGGTAGGCGAGGCTGCCTCTTGGGCAGGCCTTCAGTTTGAACTCCACCTTGGTGCTCCTCTTGATCGCTGACAATCCCTCCCCTGTTAAACCCGGCTTGACCCCAAGCCGGCGCTCTGGGAAACTTTTGCTGCAGAGTGATCTTATCTTCCCAGGTAGCCATATCCAGCGGAGACGAACTCCACTTGATTAAGACTTGGAGCACGGAATCAGAGCCTCGATGGATCACCCGCTGTTGCAACACTTGTTCTGGCACCTGAAACTGATCATCCGGAGAAGGAAGTTGCGAGAGCACCTGGTTGTGGGGAGCAATCACTTTCTTGAGAAGCGACACATGGAAACCATGGTGCACTTTGCTGGAAGGAGGAAGGCGCATGCGATAATCCACTTCACCGATGCGCTCCAAAATTTCGAAAGGTCCATAGAATTTGAACGCCAACTTGTGATTTGCTCTCGGTGCCACAGATGGCTGAAGGTACGGTTGAAGCTTGAGAAAAACCTTGTCCCCAACTGCAAACGAGCAATCAGAACGATGTTTTATCGGCTTGATGTTTCATACGTTGTTGGGCACAAAGCAGATGCTGCTTAACCGAGTCCATAATCACTAGGCGATCGCTGAGCCACTGTTACAAATCATCAGACTGAATGGTACTTTCAGCAGATAAACCAAAGTGGCGTGGCTCATGTCCATAGATAATTTCAAATGGAGTTTTTTCCAGTAGCTGAATGCCAGTTTGTGTTATACCAGAATTCACAAATTGGGATCCATTTAGCCCACCGTGACGGATGTCCACCGACAAAGCATCTCAAAAAACACTCTACTTGCTGATTGACACGTTCTATCTGGCCATCTGACTGCGGATGTCGAGCAGAGCTCATGTGAAGTTGAACGCCTGATTTTTGGAACATCTCACTCCAAAACTTGCTTGTGAAAATGCAATCATGGTCTGAAACTATGGAGCGGGGCATACCATGCAGCCTGTAGACAGTGTTCAGGAAGGCCTCAGCAACAGTTTCAGCAGAGAACGGATGATGCAAGGGAATAAAGTGCCCATACTTGGAGAGCTTGTCAATAACCACCAACAAATAGTTGTAATGGCCTGATGGAGGCAAACCTTCAAAAAAGTCCATTGTAACCATTTCCCAAGGCAATGAAGGTATTGGTAGAGGCTGAAGAAGACCAGAAGAAGGAACTCTTTCAGGTTTGTCCTGTTGGCACACCAGATAGCTCTGAACATAGTTTTTAATGAAACCTCGCATGCCCTTCCATCGAAACAACTACCTGACACGCCTGTAAGTTACTGGGAATCCCGAATGTCCACCCAGTGGACTGTCATGAAAAGCAGCACATATCTTACTGTGTAGTGCTAAGTCACAACCTAACCAAACACACTTGCCCTGTCTGATTATACCAGCTTTGAGAGTAAATTTGCTGTGAGAAGTGGGCGACGTGGATAGCTGTTGCAAAAGTTCCAAACTGCTGGATCTTGATCATAGCTTTTCAAAACTTATGTCAACCAAGCAGGTTGGGCAGATGAAATATGCTGCAGTTCTGGTATTTGAAGGAAATATGCCCTAGAGGCAATAATAAAGTTATTATTTATTTTCTTATATCATGATAAATGTTTATTATTCATGCTAGAATTGTATTAGCCGGAAACATAATACATGTGTGAATACATAGACAAACAGAGTGTCACTAGTATGCCTCTACTTGACTAGCTCGTTGATCAAAGATGGTTATGTTTCCTAACCATAGACATGAGTTGTCATTTGATTAATGGGATCACATCATTAGGAAAATGATGTGATTGACTTGACCCATTCCGTTAGCATAGCACTTGATCGTTTAGTTTGTTGCTATTGCTTTCTTCATGACTTATACATGTTCCTATGACTATGAGATTATGCAACTCCCGTTTACCGGAGGAACACTTTGTGTGCCACCAAACGTCACAACGTAACTGGGTGATTATAAAGGTGCTCTACAGGTGTCTCCGAAGGTACTTGTTGGGTTGGCGTATTTCGAGATTAGGATTTGTCACTCCGATTGTCGGAGAGGTATCTTTGGGCCCTCTCGGTAATGCACATCACTTAAGCCTTGCAAGCATTGCAACTAATGAGTTAGTTGCAGGATGATGTATTACGGAATGAGTAAAGAGACTTGCCGGTAACGAGATTGAACTAGGTATTGAGATACCGACGATCGAATCTCGGGCAAGTAACATACCGATGACAAAGGGAACAACGTATGTTGTTATGCAGTCTAGCCGATAAAGATATTCGTAGAATATGTGGGAGCCAATATGAGCATCCAGGTTCCGCTATTGATTATTGACCGGAGACGTGTCTCGGTCATGTCTACATTGTTCTCGAACCCGTAGGGTCCGCACGCTTAAGGTTTCGATGACAGTTATATTATGAGTTTATGAGTTTTGATGTACCGAAGGAGTTGGGAGTCCCGGATGAGATCGGGGACATGACGAGGAGTCTCGAAATGGTTGAGACGTAAAGATCGATATATTGGACGACTATATTGGGACATCGGAAAGGTTCCGAGTGATTCGGGTATTTTTCGGAGTACCGGAGAGTTACGGAAATTCGCCGGGGAGTATATGGGCCTTATTGGGCTTTAGGGGAAAGAGAGAAGAGAGGTTGGGCACCCCCCAAGGCCTAGTCCGAATTGGACTAGGGGGAGGGGCTGCGCCCCCTCCTTCCTTCTATTCTCCCTTCCCTTGCCTTGACTCCTACTCCTACTACTTGGAAGGGAGGAATCCTACTCCCGGTGGGAGTAGGACTCCTCCAGGGCGCGCCGTAGGGGCCGGCCCTCTCCCCCTCCTCCACTCCTTTATATACGTGGCCAGGGGGCACCCCATAGACACAAGTTGATCTTCATGATCGTTCTCTTAGCCGTGTGCGGTGCCCCCCTCCACCATAGTCCTCGATAATACTGTAGTGGTGCTTAGGCGAAGCCCTGCGACAGTAGAATATCAAGATCGTCACCACGCCGTCGTGCTGACGGAACTCTTCCCCGACACTTTGCTAGATTGGAGTCCGGGGATCGTCATCGAGCTGAACGTGTGCTAAAACTTGGAGGTGCCGTAGTTTCGGTGTTTGATCGGTCGGGCTGTGAAGACGTACGACTACATCAACCGCGTTGTCATAACGCTTCCGCTGTCGGTCTACGAGGGTACGTAGACAACACTCTCCCCTCTCGTTGCTATGCATCACCATGATCTTGCGTGTGCGTAGGAAAATTTTGAAATTACTACGTTCCCAACAGTGGTATTAGAGCCTAGGTTTTATGTGTTGATGTTATTTGCACGAGTAGAACACAAGTGAGTTGTGGGCGATATAAGTCACACTGCTTACCAGCATGTCATACTTTGGTTCGGCGGTATTGTTGGATGAAGCGGCCCAGACCGAATTACGCGTACGCTTACGCGAGATTGGTTCTATCGACGTGCTTGGACACAGGTGGCTGGCGGGTGTCAGTTTCTCCAACTTTAGTTGAACCAAGTGTGGCTACGCCCGGTCCTTGCGAAGGTTAAAACATCACCAACTTGACAAACTATCGTTGTGGTTTTGATGCGTAGGTAAGAACGGTTCTTGCTAAGCCCAGTAGCAGCCACGTAAAACTTGCAACAACAAAGTAGAGGACGTCTAACTTGTTTTTGCAGGGCATGTTGTGATGTGATATGGTCAAGACGTGATGAGATATAAGTTGTTGTATGAGATGATCATGTTTTGTTGAAGTTATCGGCAACTGGCAAAATCCTTATGGTTGTCCTCTATTGCATAAGATGCAAGTGCCCAATAATTGCTTTACTTTATCGCTATGCGATAGCAATAGTTGCAAGAGCAATTGTTGGCGAGACGACCATGTGACGACACACTGATATAGATCAAGATGATGGAGATCATGGTGTCATGCCGGTGACGATATAGATCATGACAGTACTTTGGAGATGGAGATCAAAGGCGCAAGATGACGATGGCCATATCATGTCACATATTTTGATTGCATATGATGTTTATCTTTTATACATCTTATTTTTGCTTAGTTTGACGGTAGCATTTTAAGATGATCTCTCACTAATTATCAAGAAGTGTTCTCCCTGAGTATGCACCGTTGCGAAAGTTCTTCGTGCTGAGACACCACATGATGATCGGGTGTGATAGGCTCTACGTTCAAATACAACGGGTGCAAAATAGTTGCACACGCAGAATACTCAGGTTAAACTTGATGAGCCTAGCATATACAGATATGACCTCGGAACACGGAGACCGAAAGGTCGAACGTGAATCATATAGTAGATATGATCAACATAGTGATGTTCACCATTGAAAACTACTCCACTCACGTGATGATCGGACATGGTTTAGTTGATTTGGATCACGTGATCACTTAGATGACTAGAGAGATGTCTGTCTAAGTGGGAGTTCTTAAGTAATATGATTAATTGAACTTAAATTTATCATGAACTTAGTCCTGGTAGTATTTTGCAAATCATGTTGTAGATCAATAGCTCGCGTTGTTGCTTCCCTGTGTTTATTTTGATATGTTCCTAGAGAAAATTGTGTTGAAAGATGTTAGTAGCAATGATGCAGATTGGATCCATGATCTGAGGTTTATCCTCATTGCTGCACAGAAGAATTATGTCCTTGATGCACCGCTAGGTGACAGACCTATTGCAGGAGCAGATGCAGACGTTATGAACGTTTGGCTAGCTCAATATGATGACTACTTGATAGTTTAGTGCACCATGCTTAACGGCTTAGAATCAGGACTTCAAAGACGTTTTGAACGTCATGGACCATATGAGATGTTCCAGGAGTTGAAGTTAATATTTCAAGCAAATACCCGAGTTGAGAGATATGAAGTTTCCAACAAGTTCTATAGCTAAAAGATGGAGGAGAATCGCTCAACTAGTGAGCATGTGCTCAGATTGTCTGGGTACTACAAACGCTTGAATCAAGTGGGAGTTAATCTTCTAGATAAGATAGTGATTGACAAAATTCTCTAGTCACCATCACCAAGTTAGTAGGACTTCGTGATGAACTATAGTATGCAAGGGATGACGAAAACGACTCCCGAGCTTTTCATGATGATGAAATCGATGAAGGTAGAAATCAAGAAAGAGCATCAAGTGTTGATGGTTGACAAGACAACTAGTTTCAAGAAAAGGGCAAAGGGAAGAAGGGGAACTTCAAGAAGAACGGTAAACAAGTTGCTGCTCAAGTGAAGAAGCCCAAGTCTGGTCCTAAGCCTGAGACTAAGTGCGTCTACTACAAAGAGACTGGTCACTAGAAGCGGAACTACCCTAAGTAATTGGTGGATAAGAAGGATGGCAAAGTGAACAAAGGTATATTCGATATACATGTTATTGATGTGTACTTTACTAGTGTTTATAGCAACCCTCGGCATTTGATACTGGTTCAATTGCTAAAAGTAGTAACTCAAAACGGGAGTTGCAGAATAAACAGAAACTAGTAAAAGTCGAGGGTGACGATGTGTGTTGGAAGTAGTTCCAAGATTGATATGATCATCATCGCACTCTCCCTATACTTTCGGGATTAGTGTTGAAACTAAATAAGTGTTATTTGGTATTTGCGTTCAACATGAATATGATCTGATCATGTTTATTGCAATACAGTTATTCATTTAAGTTAGAGAACAATTGTTGTTCTGTTTACATGAATAAAACCTTCTATGGTCATACACACCAACAAAAATGATTTGTTGGATCTCGTTCGTAGTGATACACATATTCATAATATTGAAGCCAAAAGATGCAAAGTTAATAATGATAGTGCAACTTATTTGTGGCACTGCCGTTTAGGTCATATTGGTGTAAAGCACATGAAGAAACTCCATGCTGATGGGATTTTGGAATCACTTGATGCTTGCGAACCATGCCTTATGGGCAAGATGACTAAGACTCCGTTCTCCGGAACAATGGAGCGAGCAACTGACTTATTAGAAATAATACATACTGATGTATGTGATCCGATGAGTGTTGAGGCTCGCGGCGGGTATCGTTATTTTCTGACCTTCACAGATGATTTGAGCAGATATGGGTATATCTACTTGATGAAACACAAGTCTGAAACATTTGAAAAGTTCAAAGAATTTCAGAGTGAAGTGGAGAATCATCGTAACAAGAAAATAAAAGTTTCTACGATATGATCGCAGGGGTAAAATATTTGAGTTGCGAGTTTGGTGTTCAGTTAAAACAATGTGAAATAGTTTCACTACTCACGCCACCTGGAACACCATAGCATAATGGTGTGTCCGAACGTCATAACCGTACTTTATTGGATATAGTGCAATCTATGATGTTTCTTACCGATTTACCAATATCGTTTTGGGATCATGCATTAGAGACAGCTGCATTCACGTTAAAAAGGGGCACCATCTAAGTCCGTTGAGACGACACAATCTGAACTGTGGTTTGGCAAGAAACCAAAGTTGTCGTTTCTTAAAGTTTGGGATTGTGATGCTTATATGAAAAAGTTTCATCCTGATAAGCTCAAACCCAAATCGGAGAAATATGTCTTCATAGGATACCCAAAGGAGACTGTTGGGTACACCTTCTATCACAGATCCGAAGGCAAGACATTCGTTGCTAAGAATGGATCCTTTCTAGAGAAGGAGTTTCTCTTGAAAGAAGTGAGTGGGAGGAAAGTAGAACTTGATAAGGTAATTGTACCTTCTCCCTTATTGTAAAGTAGTTCATCACAGAAATCTGTTCCTGTGACTACTACACCAATTAGTGAGGAAGCTAATGATGATGATCATGTAACTTCAGATCAAGTTACTACCGAATCTCATAGGTTAACCAGAGTGATATCCGCACCAGAGTGGTACGGTAATCTTGTTCTGAAGATCATTCTACTTGACCATGATGAACCTACGAACTATGAGGAAGCGATGATGAGCCCAGATTCCACAAAATGGCTTGAGGCCATGAAATCTGAGATAGGATCCATGTATGAGAACAAAGTATGGACTTTGGTTGACTTGCCCAATGTTCGGCAAGCCATTGAGATTAAATGGATCTTCAAGAGGAAGACGGACGCTGATAGTAGTGTTACTATCTACAAAGCTAGAATTGTCGCAAAAGGTTTTCGACAAGTTCAAGGTATTGACTACGATGAGAGTTTCTCACTCGTATCTATGCTTAAGTCTGTCCGAATCATGTTAGCAATTGCCGCATTTTATGAAATCTGGCAAATGGATAAACAAAACTGCATTCCTTAATGGATTTATTAAAGAAGAGTTGTATATGATGCAACCAGTAGGTTTTGTCAATCCTAAAGGTGTTAATAAAATGTGCAAACTCCAGCGATCCATCTATGGACTGGTGCAAGCATCTCAGAATTGGAATATATGCTTTGATGAGTTGATCAAAGCATATAGTTTTATACAGACTTGCGGTGAAGCCTGTATTTACAAGAAAGTGAGTGGGAGCACTACAACATTTCTGATAAGTATATGTGAAAGACATATTGTTGATCGGAGATGATGTAGAATTATTCTGCAAAGCATAAAGGAATATTTGAAAGGAGTTTTTCAAAGAAAGACCTCGGTGAAGCTGCTTACATATTGAGCATCAAGATCTATAGAGATATATCAAGATGCTTGATAAGTTTTTCAATAAGTACATACCTTGACAAGATTTTGAAGTAGTTCAAACTGGAACAGTCAAAGAAGAAGTTCTTGCCTGTGTTACAAGGTGTGGAGTTGAGTAAGACTCAAAACCCAACCACAGCAGAAGATAGAGAGAGAATGAAAGTCATTCTCTATGCCTTAGCCATAGGTTCTATATGTTGCGGAACGTAGCAGAAATTCAAAATTTTCTACGCATCACCAAGATCAATCTATGGAGTAATCTAGCAACGAGGGGAAGGAGAGTGCATCTACATACCCTTGTAGATCGCTAAGCGGAAGCATTCAAGTGAACGGGGTTGATGGAGTCGTACTCGTCGTGATCCAAATCACCGATGATCCTAGTCCCGAACGGACGGCACCTCCGTGTTCAACACACGTACAGCCCGGTGACGTCTCCTACGCCTTGATCCAGCAAGGGGAGAAGGAGAGGTTGGGGAAGACTCCATCCAGCAGTAGCACGATGGCGTGGTGGTGGTGGAGGAGTGCGGGACTCCAGCAGGGCTTCACCAAGCACTACGAGAGATGAGGAGGGAGAGAGGTAGGGCTGCGCCAACAGGGAGAGCAAATCACGTGTGTTGGGCAGCCCCATACCTCAAGTATATATAGGGGGAGGGGAGGGGCTGCGCCCCCAGCTAGGGTTCCCTCCCTAGGGGTGGCGGCAGCCCCTAGATCCCATCTGGGAGGCGGCCAAGGGGGAGAGAGAGGGGGGGGCGCACCTAGGGTGGGCCTTAGGGCCCATCTGCGCCTAGGGTTTGCCCCCTCTCCTCTTGAGGACGCCTTGGGCCCTTGGTGGGAGGCGCCCTAGCCCACATAGGGGCTGGTTCCTTCCCACTTATGGCCCACGCAAGCCTCCGGGGCTGGTGGCCCCTCCCGGTGGTCCCGGTACACTACCGATGATGCCCGGAACACTTCCGGTGGCCAAAACAGGACTTACCATATATAAATCTTTACCTCCGGACCATTCCGGAACTCCTTATGACGTCCGGGATCTCATCCGGGACTCCGAACAACATTCGGTAACCACGTATATCTATTCCCTATAACCCTAGTGTCATCGAACCTTAAGTGTGTAGACCCTACGGGTTCGGGAACCATGCAGACATGACCGAGACAACTCTCCGGTCAATAACCAACAGCGGGATCTGGATACCCATGTTGGCTCCCACATGTTCCACGATGATCTCATCGGATGAACCACGATGTCAAGGATTCAATCAATCCCGTATACAATTCCCTTCGTCTAGCGGTACGATACTTGCCCGAGATTCGATCGTCGGTATCCCGATACCTTGTTCAATCTCGTTACCGGCAAGTCTCTTTACTCGTTCCGTAACACATCATCCCGTGATTAACTCCTTGGTCACATTGTGCACATTATGATGATGTCCTACCGAGTGGGCCCAGAGATACCTCTCCGTTACACGGAGTGACAAATCCCAGTCTCGATTCGTGCCAACCCAACAGACACTTTCGGAGATACCTGTAGTGTACCTTTATAGCCACCCAGTTACGTTGTGACGTTTGGCACACCCAAAGCACTCCTACGGTATTCGGGAGTTGCACAATCTCATGGTCTAAGGAAATGACACTTGACATTAGAAAAGCTTTAGCATACGAACTACACGATCTTTGTGCTAGGCTTAGGATTGGGTCTTGTCCATCACATCATTCTCCTAATGATGTGATCCCGTTATCAACGACATCCAATGTCCATGGTCAGGAAACCGTAACCATCTATTGATCAACGAGCTAGTCAACTAGAGGCTTACTAGGGACATGTTGTTGTCTATGTATCCACACATGTATCTGAGTTTCCTATCAATACAATTCTAGCATGGATAATAAACGATTATCATGAACAAGGAAATATAATAATAACCAATTTATCATTGCCTCTAGGACATATTTCCAACAGTCTCCCACTTGCACTAGAGTCAATAATCTAGTTCACATCGCCATGTGATTAACACTCACAGGTCACATCGCCATGTGACCAACATCCAAGAGTCTACTAGACTCAATGATCTAGTTCACATCACTATGTGATAAACACTCAAAGAGTTCTGGGTTTGATCATGTTATGCTTGTGAGAGAGGTTGTAGTCAACGGGTCTTGCCATATTCAGATCCCTATGTATTTCGCCAAACTTTATATCGTAGATGCTGCTACCACGTTCCACTTGGAGCTATTCCAAATTGTTGCTCCATTATACGTATTCGGTATCTTTACTTAGAGCTATCCGGATAGGTGTTAAGCTTGCATCGACGTAACTCTTTACGTCGAACTCTTTATCACCTCCATAACCAAGAAACATTTCCTTATTCCTCTAAGGATAATTTTGACCGCTATCTGGTGATCTACTCCTAGATCACCTTTGTACCCTCTTGCTAGACATGTGGCAAGGCACACATCAGGTGTGGTACTCAACATGGCATACCGTATAGAGCCTATGACAAGATCATAGGGGACGACCTTCGTCCTTCCTCTTTCTTCTGCCGTGGTCAATCTTTGAGTCTTACTCAACTTCACACCTTACAACTCAGGTAAGAACCCCTTCCTTGACTGATCTATTTTGAACTCCTTCAAAAACATGTCAAGGTGTGTGTTCTTTGAAAGTATCATCAGGCGTCTTGATCTATCTCTATAGATCTTGATGCCCAATATGTAAGCAGCTTTATCCAGGTCTTCCTTTGAAAATCACTCTTCAAACAAACCGTTTATGCTTTCCAGAAATTCTACATTATTTCGGATCAACAGTATGTCATCCACATATACTTATCAGAAATGTTGTAGTGCTCCCACTCACTTTCTTGTAAATACAAGTTTCTAGCAAACATTGTATAAACCTAAAAGCTTTGATCACTCCATCAAAACATATATTTCGATTCCGAGATGCTTTCTCTAGTCCATAGAAGGATTGCTGGAGCCAGCATACCTTTTAGCATCCTTAGGATCGTCAAAACCTTTTATTGTATTACATACAACTTTTCTTACGAAAACTGGTAAGAAAACTTGTTTTGATATCCATCTGTAAGATTTCATAATCGAAAAATACAGCTAATGCTATCATGATTCCGACGGACTTAAGCATCACTACGGGTGAGAAATTCTCATCGTAGTCAACTCCTTGAACTTGTGGAAAGACTCTTTCCCACAAGTCGAGCTTCATAGACGGTAACATTACCGCCCACGTCTGTCTTCTTCTTAAAGACCCATTTATCTCAATGGCTTGCCGATCATCGGGCAAGTCCACCAAAGTCCATACTTTGTTCTGATATATGGATCCTATCTCGGATTTCATGGCTTCTAACCATTTTCGGAATACGGGCCCACCATTGCTTCTCCATAGATCGTAGGTTCATTGTTGTCTAACAACATGATATCTAAGACAGGATTACCGTACCACTTAGGAGTAGTACATATCCTTGTCGACCTACAAGGTTCGATAGCAACTTGATCCGAAGCTTCATGATCACTATCATTAACTTCCTATTCAACAGACGTAGGCTCCACAGAAAACATCTTTCTATGTTGCATCACTCTCTGGTTGAAGTAAAGGTTTGACAACCTCATCAAGTTCTATCTTCCTCCCACTCAATTCTTTCGAGAGAAACTCCTTCGCGAGAAAGGACCCGTTCTTAGCGACAAACAATTTTCCCTCGGATCTGAGATAGAAGGTATACCCAACTTGTCACCTTTGGGTATCCTATGAATATGTGTTTGTCCACTTTTGGGTTCGAGCTTCTCCAGCTGAAGCCTTAAGCATCGCATCCCCAAACATTAAGAAACGACAACTTTGGTTTCTTGCCAAACCAATGTTCATTCGTCGTCTCAACGGACTTAGATGGTGCCCTATCTAAAGTGAATGCAGCTGTCTCTAACGCATAACCTCAAAATGAAAACGGTAGATTGGTAAGAGACATCATAGATCGCACCATATCTCATAGGGTTCGATTACGACGTCCGGACACACCATTACCTTGTGGTGTTCCAGGTGGCTTCAACTGTGAAACAATTCCACAATGTCTTAAGTGATTGCCAAACTCATAACTCAGAAAATCCCCTTTTGATCAGATCGTAGGAACATGATCTTATTGTTATGATGATTCTTAACTTCACTCTGAAATTGCTTGAACTTTTCAAACATTTCAGACTTGTGCTTCATTAAGTAGATATACCTATATCTACCCAAATCGTCGGTGAAGATGAGAAAATAGCGATATCCACCGCATGCTTCAATTCTCATTGGATCACACGCATCAGCATGCATGATTTCCAATAAGTCACTTGCCCGTTTCATTGTACCTGAAAACGGGGTCTTAGTCATCCTGCCCATGAGGCATGGCTCGCATGTGTCAAGTGATTCAAAATCAAGTGACTCCAAACATCCATCGATATGGAGTTTCTTCATGCATCTTACGCTAATATGACCTAAGCGGTAGTGCCACGAGAAAGTGGTACTATCATTATTAACTCTACATCTTTTGGCGTGAACATGTGTATTACCACGACCGAGATTCAATGAACCATTCACATAGGGTGCATGACCATGAAAGGTATCATTCATGTAAACAGAATAACCATTATTCTCTAACTTAAATGAATGACCGTATTGCAATGAACATGATCTAATCATATTCTGTAACATCCCAAATTTTCAATTTGGAATGTTATACATTAGATCATCATGCATATCATATTTTATTTGTTTTGGGTTTTGATCCTAGAAAATTCTAAGCAACTCAAGGACCCACGGAGAGAGTTGGGGATTTCGTTATTTTCATATTTGAGTTTTCTCAAATTTTGAGAATAGGATCATTTGATTTTATTTATTTTATCATCATTATTTCTATTATAAAAATATGAGAGAGGGAATAAAATAACTTTCCCAAAATATAGAAATATTGAGGATTTAATAAAAAAATCAAATAGTTTTGTTTCGGAGTTTTCTTGTTGTTTTTATTTGAATTAGGAAAAATGCGCATATTTCAAAATTGCATTTAGGGCCCAAATAAATGTTCACTTTGTCGGGCTTGATTTTAGAAGCCCGGGAAAATTTATTTCGGGATTTTTGGAGTCCGTTTAGTATTTCTTTTTACTTTTATTCCGAGCAAAAAAATGCAACCGACTTCGGGCCGTAACCAGCCAGAACTCTGCCGGCCGGGGGGCTTTATAAGCCGCGCCTCGGGCCCGAGCCAGCCCACCAGCAGCCGCCGCCCGAACCCTAACCCTAGCCGCTAGCCGCCGCCGTCGCCGCCAGCCGCCGCCGCCGCCCTGCCGCCGATCCGCCAGAGCCGCGCGTCGCTCGAGGTTCACCGCACCTCGAAATCCGTGCCGTTTCTTTAAAAAAAAAATCCGTTCGTCGTTTTTCTTTTTCGTCGGATTTTTCCGCGGTTATTTTCTGATCGCGATTCCTGATCCGATTTTCGTTTTAGTTTTTCTTTTCGCTCGTTTATCGGATTCAGGCGATTCAAGCGCCTGGAGTTTCGTCTCGAAACCTTCTATCCGAATAATCAACTTAAACAAGTTTTTGCTACTATAAAATTTGACTTAGGTTCAGATTACTAGAATGAAGTTGTTTTCTTTCGCCGTTTGACTTTCTTTGCTTCGTTCGATTTGATTCCTTTTGCCAACCGGAGTTCTTAAGTTGAACCTTCTGGTTAGATCTCTTATTTGAGTTTTACCTATGCATTAGATGAGTACTTATTGTATGCTTATTTGTTTGCCTGCGATAGAGTACCCGGAGTGCGCCGCCTGTTACTTCGAATCGTTAGGTTTTACGGATCATCAGCAAGGCAAGTAACACTTTGGTCATACCTTTTCTACAACCTAGTTTTTTTTGCATTAGATAAATCTTCACACATTGCATGATTAGGATCTAATTAAACTGTGGGATGGGAAGTAGATGAGGTAGTACCTATTACCTGTTTATTATCAAACCTTTGGGAGTTACTTCTACGTTTGCTTATTATGCCATGCTATGCTAGTAGACGTGGATTGGGTGAGTGAAATCCATGACAGATGTGAGATTGATAATTAATGGTTTATCTAAGGTGGCAACTTAAATACACATCTGGGTGGATTGAGGCACCTGGGTATTCCAGGACATGCCTGTTTTTCTTTTGGACCGCCACCCAGGCTCAAAGGAATCATGAGATTTTTCAAACTAGAAACTTCCGTGTGCAGCCACAAACCATTATGGGCTCTGGCATAGTTGATTAAGTCGTGCGAACTCTTACAAGGTAGACTAGCAGATGTAGGGGAAAGTAGGTGTACCGGTCTATCCATCGTAAGGTGCTAGCGCTTCTGAAAGACCGTGTCTCGGTCATCTGTTTCTCAAACACCATGTAGTGCGAGAAATCCAACGGAGGCGATCGAGTCTTGTGGGGAAAAGTGCGCAAACCTCTGCAGAGTGTAACAAACTAATCATGATTAGCCGTGTCCCCGATTATGGACATCTTGAGTATCTAGTATCTGGATTATCATGTGAATCTCAACATGTTACTGTAAAATTAATGTTGTTGGGTTAATGATAATGCTTAATTGGGATTGAGAATGCCGTCAACCATTCTCAATGTTTAACAACCACCATGATAGTAATTAAATTTATTCCTTTTGAAGTAGGGAAAAATTGGCTTTATGCAAAACTGTAACCATAGAGCTTTCCACCAGCCAAATATGCATATAGTATAGCTGTTGCATTCCATTACTCTCTATGTGTTACCTTGCCAGCATATTCCATGTGCTGACCTGTTTCCGGGCTGCAACGTTAATGTTGCAGACTTTTCAGACGACGATTAAGGAGTTTTTAGGTCGTGGTTCTATACTCAGTGATGCCGTTGGAGTTGATGGACTTACTTATCTTCCAAGCCTTCCGCTGTTATCGTAATTAGATGGCCTTAAGCCATATTTATTGTAATAAGTTCTCTTTTGAGACACTCGATGTAATAAGTGTGTGATTGCTACTCTGCTATAAATCCTCCGAGTATTGTGTGGTGTCAGCATTACTGATCCAGGGATGACAGCGGAGCATAGAGATTAGACTGTTTGAGGTCTGGTCGCTACAGAGATGGTATCAGAGCACACGCTAACTGTAGGACACGACCACTAAGCTAAAGACCTAGATCACTACTTACTCTCTTCTCTTCTGACCTCTCATCTTTTCTACTCTTTACGATGGTGGATGCAAAGAACAAGTTCACCCAACCGGATGAAGATACACCCTTTGGACACCACTTGAAGGAAGTCACTAGATACCTGAACATAGGAGTACCAAGCTTCACGGGAACCTACAACGCCACTTTACCTGAAGAAGAGCGCTGGATGATTCAAGTTCAAATCCCAGGAAGGACGTTCATGCCAGTCACTGAGCCCATAGAGTTTTCCTTTGATGCACCAACTTGGAGTCTAGGAAAGAGCATGGCAGCTCACATCGCCATGGGAGGCATTGGAGAAGTCTACCACAAGGATCTTAAGGATACTATATACCAGATTTGTGGGCGCCGAGATGAACACTGGGAGATGATCAGCACCAGGAAAGATAGATCAATTGCATCTTTTATTCAGGAGTTAAATCAGCACATTCGACGACAGGAGAATCAGATGTGCGCCGACATGATAGATCTGAAGAAGGCTAAGACTAGAATCGAGGAACTGGAGGAAGAACTCAAGGCTACCCACGAAGATTATGAAGAAGAAATTGAAGTATTGGTGGAGAAGAATGACGACTTGATCAAGAAGATTGGGAGGCCCGACACCAGTAGATGAAGACGAAGAACCCAAGGAGATTAGCCTGGAAGACTACATCATCATCGACGACACCGACTCGGAAGCAGATAGTAGCGATGATGACTATGTTGATGAAGCAGGAGCAGTTATCATGGAGTCTACAACCGTAGAATATTTCTAGTAGACCACCTCATCAGTAGTAGTAGTCCACCAT
This sequence comes from Triticum dicoccoides, assembly GCF_002162155.2. NCBI lineage: Eukaryota > Viridiplantae > Streptophyta > Magnoliopsida > Poales > Poaceae > Triticum > Triticum dicoccoides. The sequence continues at coordinate 40,734,781 of NC_041380.1, forward strand.
GTAAATATAGTAGTTCAAGCACTTTGCGATAGTTAGATCGATGTATGCCTTTGTTTGTTTGAATGAAGTGAATTGTTTGCTTTTGCCTCATGTGCATATGGGTAGTGTTTTCTCTTTAGACCCCCTCTATTCTTATATCTCATCTCTTCTAAACACCAGATGCCTCCGAGACGTGACCCCAGATTTGCCTTTCCGCCGGAGCTCACCCAGTTGATCCAGTAGCAGAACACCTTGATGCAGTTGCTAGTTTAGAATCAGAATCAGGGGAACAACAACAACCCACCACCACCACCACCTGTTGACCACTTAGCCCGTTTTCTTAGGCTGAATCCGCCGGTGTTTTCCAGTAGCACCGAGCCGATAGTAGCAGATGATTGGCTCTGCAAGACAGCTAGGGAGTTGACCACCGCATGATGCACAGATGCGGAGAAGGTTAAGTTTGCCGCACATCAGTTAGAAGGACCCGCAGCATCATGGTGGGAGAATTTTACAGCCACCTTCCCAGTCGACACTGTCACATGGGACCAGTTTCAGCAGGCTTTCTGTACTGCCCATGTTTCAGCAGGAGCTATGGCCATGAAGAAGCGTGAGTTTCGTAACTTGCGCCAAGGAGGACGGACAGTTGGCCAGTATGTGGAGGAGTTTAGTAAGCTAGCACGTTATGCCCCAGACGACGTTGCTACGGATGCAGCTAAGAAGGAGAAGTTCCTGGAAGGACTGAATGATGAGTTGAGTATGCAGTTGATGGTAGCCACCTTCAACAACTACCAGGAGTTGGTAGACCGTGCTCTTATGATTGAAGGGAAGCAACAGCAAATTGAGAACCGCAAGAGGAAGTATGGACAAGGAAAGTATAATTCAGGAGCTCAGCAGAAGCCACGTTTTACCCCTAGACCGGGAGGATATTTTCAGCATACCCATGGAGTAGGTAGCTCGCACAATCACAATGGCACCAAGAATGGTAATGGGAATGGAGGAAGCAATGGCCAGAACCGCAGCACCCCATCAACCCCAGCCAAGAGAGATCTGAGTCAAGTCACCTGTTTCAAGTGTTCCAAGACCGGACATTATGCCAATGAATGTCCTGAAGGCCAAAACGGCAATGGAAGCTCTGGAAAGAAGCCGAACCCTTTCAACAGGGGACAGGTGAACCACGTTAATGTGGAGGAGGTTGAAGCTCAGCCCGATGCAGTAATAGGTAATTTTTTGGTTAAGTCATTTACTGCACTCGTTCTTTTTGATACTGGTGCATCGCATTCATACATATCAAGGGGATTTGTGGAAAAGTATAGCCTACCCACTAGGGTTCTCAAAACACCTATGCTAGTAAGCTCACCAGGAGCAGAGTACATGGCCAGTCAAGGATATTTTCAAGTGCCATTAAGTATAGGACGGCACGTTTTCCCGACAGATTTAATTATTCTGGAATCTCAAGGTCTGGATGTGATTCTTGGTATGGATTGGCTATCGATGTATGGAGGAAACATCGATTGTGCTAGTAAGTCAATTTTGCTTACCACCCCAGAAGGGAGAAGGATCAAGTATGTATCCCGGCATGCGCCAAACAAGACACAAGTAAATTCATTAACATGAGTTGTGTAGGAGGAAGTACCAGTGGTAAGGGAATTCCCTGATGTATTTCCAGAGGAGTTGCCAAGCATGCCACCGGATAGAGATATTGAGTTCTTAATTGAGCTATTGCCAGGCACATGGCCAATATCAAAGAGACCATATAGGATGCCAGCAAAGGATTTGGTGGAAATTAAGAAACAGATTAAGGAGTTACTGGATAAAGGTTACATTCGCCCAAGTTCTTCACCTTGGGGTTCACCAGTACTATTAGTAGAGAAGAAGGATGGATCGTTAAGGATGGTTGTTGATTATCGAGGATTGAATGAAGTAACAATCAAGAACAAGTACCCGCTACCAATGATCAATGATCTGTTTGATCGATTGCAAGGAGCTAAAGTGTTTTCCAAGATCGATTTGCGATCAGGGTACCACCAGTTGAAGATTCGAGAACAGGATATTCTGAAGACAGCTTTTACCACCAGGTATGGGCTGTATGAGTATACCGTTATGTCATTTGGTCTGACTAACGCGCCTTCCTATTTTATGAACATGATGAACAAAGTGTTTATGGAGTTTTTGGATAAGTTCGTCATAGTGTTCATTGATGATATCCTAGTTTATTCAAAGAATGAAGAGGAATATAAGGAGCATTTGCGTTTGGTACTTGGAAAGCTCAGAGAACATCAATTATATGCCAAGTTCAGCAAATGTGAGTTTTGGTTGAAGGAAGTAGGATTCCTCGGACAAGTTATATCTGGAGAAGGTATAGCTGTTGATCCCACTAAAGTTGATACCATGACCAAGTGGGAAGCCCCAACTACCGTTGGAGAGATCCGGAGTTTTCTTGGACTCGCAGGATACTACCGGAGGTTTATTGAAATTTTTTCAAATATTTCGAAGCCTATGACGGAGTTGTTGAAGAAAGATACCAAGTTCAAATGGACTGAGCAGTGTGAGGCTAGTTTCCAGGAGTTGAAGAAACGCTTGGTTACCTCACCAGTGTTGATTTTGCCAGATCAGACCAAGGATTATGAGGTGTATTGGGACGCTTCACGTCGAGGACTTGGAGCAGTGCTTATGCAGGAAGGGAGAGTTGTTTCATATGCCTCAAGACAACTGAAGCCCCATGAGTTGAATTACACTACGCATGATTTGGAGTTAGTAGTCGTAGTGCATGCCTTGAAGACATGGAGACATTTCCTCATCGGAAATCATTGTGAGGTGTACACGGATCATAAGAGTTTGAAGTACATTTTCACACAGAAGGAGTTGAACCTCAGACAAAGGAGATGGTTGGAGCTCATCAAGGATTATGATATGAAATTGCATTATCATTCCGGGAAGGCTAATGTAGTAGCTGATGCATTAAGCCGCAAGAGCCATGTCAATACGTTAATGACGGGAGAAATACCCAAGGAGTTAGCAGAAAATCTTCGTGAACTATGTTTGGAAATAGTTCCGAGAGGCTATGTAGCAACGTTGGAAATTCAGTCAACTTTGATGGACAGAATCAGGGAAGCTCAGAAGACTGACAAGGAGATTGCTTCCATAAAGGAGAAAATGGAAGAAGGAAAAGCTAAAGGATTTCGTGAGGATGAGCATGATACCCTATGGTTTGAAGACCGTGTCTATGTGCCCAATGACCCGGAGATCAGGAAGTTAATTCTGCAAGAGGCCCATGATTCACCCTATTCGATTCACCCAGGGAATACCAAGATGTATCTGGATTTGAAGGATATTTTCTGGTGGACCGGAATGAAGAAAGAAATAGCAGAGTATGTAGCAGTTTGTGATGTATGCCAGAGAGTAAAGGCAGAGCATCAGAAGCCAGCAGGATTGTTACAACCATTGCCGATACCCGAATGGAAGTGGGATAAGTTAGGCATGGATTTTATCACGGGATTGCCCAGGACTCGTTCAGGCTATGACTCGATTTGGGTTGTAGTCGATCGATTGATGAAAGTAGCTCATTTCATCCCAGTAAAGACCACTTATACCAGTGCTAAGTTGGCAAAAATATACATGACCAGAATAGTATGTCTGCATGGAGGTCCGAGGAGTATCGTATTAGATAGAGGAACCCAGTTTACCTCAAAGTTCTGGAAGCAGTTGCACGAAACTTTGGGAACCATGCTAGAATTCAGTACAGCTTTTCATCCGCAGACAGATGGATAGACTGAGAGAGTCAATCAGATTTTGGAGGATATGCTGAGAGCTTGTGCGCTAGATTATGGATCTAGTTGGGACAATAATTTGCCATATGCAGAGTTCTCTTACAACAACAGTTACCAAACCAGTTTGAAGATGGACCCTTTCGAAGCTTTGTACGGAAGAAGGTGCAGGACACCGTTGTCGTGGGACGAAGTCGGAGACCGCCAGTTGTTTGGACCTGACTTGATTAAGGAGTCTGAACAGAAAGTGAAGTTGATTCGCGATAGGCTCAAGGTAGCCCAGTCCAGACAAAAGAGTTATGCAGATTCTAAACGCAAGGAGACAGTTTATGAAGTTGGAGACAGAGCTTATCTTCGAGTATCTCCACTTCGGGGAACAAAGCGTTTTGGAGTTAAAGGGAAGGTAGCGCCACGATTTGTAGGACCATATCGAATTTTGGAGCGTATGGGAGAAGTGGCCTACAAGTTGGAATTGCCCGAAGGATTGTCAGGAATTCATGATGTGTTCCACATTTCTCAGTTAAAGAAGTGTCACGCGGAGATGGCTGACATACCATTAAGAGACACAGTGCCTTTGGAAACTATTCAGTTGGATAACGATTTGACCTACGAGGAGAAACCAGTTAAGATCCTCGAGTTTGCCAGCCGAGTTCCTCGAAGCAAAGTTATCATGTTTTGCAAGGTTCAGTGGAGCCACCACACGGAGGATGAAGCCACCTGGGAACGAGAGGAAGATTTGCTCAAAGACCACCCTCACCTATTTTCTAGCCAACCCAAATCTCGAGGGCGAGATTCATCTTAAGGGGGGTAGGTTTGTAACATCCCAAATTTTCAATTTGGAATGTTATACATTAGATCATCATGCATATCATATTTTATTTGCTTTGGGTTTTGATCCTAGAAAATTCTAAGCAACTCAAGGACCCACGGAGAGAGTTGGGGATTTCGTTATTTTCATATTTGAGTTTTCTCAAATTTTGAGAATAGGATCATTTGATTTTATTTATTTTATCATCAATTATTTCTATTACAAAAATATGAGAGAGGGAATAAAATGACTTTCCCAAAATATAGAAATATTGAGGATTTAATAAAAAAATCAAATAGTTTTATTTCGGAGTTTTCTTGTTGTTTTTATTTGAATTAGGAAAAATGCACGTTTTTCAAAATTTATTTCGGGATGTTTGGAGTCCGTTTAGTATTTCTTTTTATTTTTCTTCCGAGTGAAAAAAAAAACGCAACCGACTTCGGGCCGTAACCGGCCAGAACTCTGCCGGCCGGGGGGCTTTATAAGCCGCGCCTCGGGCCCGAGCCAGCCCACCAGCAGTCGCCGCCCGAACCCTAACCCTAGCCGCCAGCCGCCGCCGCCCCGCCGCCGATCCGCCGGAGCCGCGCGTCGCCCGAGGTTCGCCCCACCTTGAAATCCGTGCCCTTTTTTTCATAAAAAAATTCCGTTCGTCGTTTTTCTTTTTCGTCGGATTTTTCCGCGGTTATTTTCTGATCGCGATTTCTGATCCAATTTTTGTTTTAGTTTTTCTTTTCGCTCGTTAATCGGATTTAGGCGATTCAAGCGCCTGGAGTTTCGTCTCGAAACCCTCTATCCGAATAATCAACTTAAATAAGTTTTTGCTACTGTAAAATTTGACTTAGGTTCAGATTACTAGAACGAAGTTGTTTTCTTTCGCCGTTTGACTTTCTTTGCTTCGTTCAATTTGATTCCTTTTGCCAACCGGAGTTCTTAAGTTGAACCTTCTGGTTAGATCTCTTATTTGAGTTTTACCTGTGCATTAGATGAGTACTTATTGTATGCTTATTTGTTTGCCTGCGATAGAGTACCCGGAGTGCGGGGCCTGTTATTTCGAATCGTTAGGTTTCACGGATCATCAGCAAAGCAAGTAACACTTTGATCATACCTTTTCTACAACCCAGTTTTTTTTGCATTAGATCAATCTTCACACATTGCATGATTAGGATCTAATTAAACTGTGGGATGGGAAGTAGATGAGGTAGTACCTATTACCTGTTTATTATCAAACCTTTGGGAGTTACTTCTACGTTTTCTTATTATGCCATGCTATGCTAGTAGACGTGGATTGGGTGAGTGAAATCCATGACAGATGTGAGATTGATAATTAATGGTTTATCTAAGGTGGCAACTTAAATACACATCTGGGTGGATTGAGGCACCTGGGTATTCCAGGACATGCCTGTTTTTCTTTTGGACCGCCACCCAGGCTCAAAGGGATCATGAGATTTTTCAAACTAGAAACTTCCATGTGCAGTCACAAGCCATTATGGGCTCTGACATAGTTGATTAAGTCGTGCGAACTCTTACAGGGTAGACTAGCAGATGTAGGGGAAAGTAGGTGTACCGGTCTATCCATCGTAAGGTGCTAGCGCTTCTGAAAGACTGTATCTTGGTCATCCGTTTCTCAAACACCATGTAGTGCGAGAAATCCAACGGAGGCGATTGAGTCTTGTGGGGAAAAGTGCGCATACCTCTGCAGAGTGTAACAAACTAATCATGATTAGCCGTGTCCCCGGTTATGGACATCTTGAGTATCTAGTATCTGGATTATCATGTGAATCTCAACATGTTATTCTAAAATTAATGTTGTTGGGTTAATGATGATGCTTAATTGGGATTGAGAATGCTGTCAACCATTCTCAATGTTTAACAACCACCATGATAGTAATTAAATTGATTCCTTTTGAAGTAGGGAAAAATTGGCTTTATGCAAAACTGTAACCATAGAGCTTTCCACCAGCCAAATATGCATATAGTATAGCTGTTGCATTCCATTACTCTGTATGTGTTACCTTGCCAGCATATTCCATGTGCTAACCCGTTTTCGGGCTGCAACGTTAATGTTGTAGACTTTTCAGACGACGATTAAGGAGTTTTTAGGTCGTGGTTCTATACTCATGATGCCGTTGGAGTTGATGGACTCACTTATCTTCCAAGCCTTCCGCTGTTATCGTAATTAGATGGCCTTAAGCCATATTTATTGTAATAAGTTCTCTTTTGAGACACTCGATGTAATAAGTGTGTGATTGCTACTCTGCTATAAATCCTTCGAGTACTGTGTGGTGTCAGCATTACTGATCCAGGGATGACACTGGAGCACAGAGATCAGACTGTCTGAGGTCTGGTCGCTACATATTCATGCTCAACGTAGACACCTGATAACATTTATCTAGGTTCAATACTAATCCCGAAGGCAGATGGAGCGTGCGATGGTGATCTCATCAACTTTGGAAACACTTCCAACACACATCGTCACCTCGCCCTTAGCCAGTCTCCGTTTAGTCCATAGCTTTTGCTTCAAGTCACCAATAATAGCAACTGAACCGGTATCCAATACCCAGGTGCTACCAGGAGTACTAGTGAGGTACACATTAATAACACGTATATACTTTGTTGAAGTTACCGGCCTTCTTATCTACCATGCATTTGGGGTAATTCCGCTACCAGTGACTGTTCCCCTTACAATAGAAGCATTCAGTCTCGGGTTTGGGTTCAACCTTGGGTTCCTTCACTGGAGCGGCAACTGGTTTGCCATCCATGAAGTTTCCCTTCTAGCCCTTGCCCTTCTTGAAACCAGTGGTCTTGTTAAACCATCAACACTTGATGCTCCTTCTTGATTTCTACCTTTTGCGGTCTTAAGCACCGCGAACAGCTCCGGGATCAACTCCATCCCTTGCATGTCATAGTTCATCACGAAGATCTAGTAGCTTAGTGATAGTGGCTAGAGAACTCTATCAATCACTATCTTATCTGGAAGTTTAACTCCCACTTGATTTAAGTGATTGTAGCACCCAGACATTCTAAGCACATGCTCACTAGCTGAGCTATTCTCCTCCATCTTGTTGGCAAAAGAACTTGTCAGAGGTCTCACACCTCTCAACACGAGCATGAGCCTGAAATCCCAATTTCAGCTCTTGGAACATCTCATATGTTCTATGGCGTTCAAAACATCATTGGAATCCCGATTCTAAGCCGTAAAGTATGATGCACTAAACTATAAAGTAGTCATCAGGATGTGTCTGTCAGGTGTTCACAACATCCACAGACGACGTTGTAGGGGTTTGCACATCGAGCGGTGCATCAAAGACGGTAGCCTTCTGTGTAGCAGTGAGGACACTCCTCGGACTATGGACCCAGTCCGCATCATTGCTTACAATATCTTTCAACTTAATCATTCTCTAGGAACATATTGAAACAGAGAGCTACAACGTGAGCTATTTATCTATAACATATTTGCAAAGACAATTTAGACTATGTTCATGATAATTGAGTTCATCTAATGAACTCCCACTCAGATAGACATCCCTCTAGTCATCTAAGAGAAACATGATCCGAGTCAACTAGGCCGTGTCCGATCATCACGTGAGACGGACTAGTCAACATCGATGAACATCTTCATGTTGATCGTATCTTCTATACGACTCATGCTCGACCTTTTGGTCTTTCGTGTTCCGAGGCCATGTCTGTACATGCTAGGCTCGTCAAGTCAACCTAAGTGTTTTTGCTGTGTAAATTTGGCTTACACTCGTTGTATTCAAACGTTAGAATCTATCACACCCGATCATCACGTGGTGCTTCGAAACAACGAACCTTCGCAACGGTGCACAGTTATGGGGAACACCTTTCTTGAAATTTTAGTGAGGGATCATCTTATTTAAGCTACCGTCGTTCTAAGCAAATAAGATGTAAAACATGATAAACATCACATGCAACCAAATAGTGACATGATATGGCCAATATCATTTTGCTCCTTTTGATCTCCTTCTTCGGGGCTCCATGATCATCGTTGTCACCGACATGACACCATGATCTCCATCATCATGATCTCCATCATCGTGTCTTCTTGAAGTTGTCTCGTCATCTATTACTTCTACTACTATGGCTAACGTTTTAGCAATAAAGTAAAGTAATTACATGACATTTATGTTGACACGCAGGTCATAAATAAATTAAGACAACTCCTATGGTTCCTGCCGGTTGTCATACTCATCGACATGCAAGTCGTGATTCCTACTACAAGAACATGATCAATCTCATACATCACATATATCATTCATCACATCCTTTTGGCCATATCACATCACAAGGCATATGCTGCAAAAACAAGTTAGACGTGCTCTAATTGTTGTTGCAAGTTTTTACGTGGCTGCTATAGGTTTCTAGCAAGAACGTTTCTTACCTACGCGAAAACCACAACGTGATATGCCAATTTCTATTCACCCTTCATAAGGACCCTTTTCATCGAATCCGATCTGACTAAAGTGGGAGAGACAGACACCCGCTAGCCACCTTATGCAACTAGTGCATGTCAGTCGGTGGAACCAGTCTCACGTAAGAGTACGTGTAAGGTCGGTCCGGGCCACTTCATCCCACGATGCCGCCGAATCAAGATAAGACTAGTAATGACAAGCAAATTGACAAAATTGATGCCCACAACAACTTGTGTTCTACTCGTGCATAGAAACTACGCATAAACCTGGCTCTGATACCACTGTTGGGGAACGTAGCAGAAATTCAAAATTTTCTACGCATCACCAAGATCAATCTATGGAGTAATCTAGCAATGAGGGGAAGGAGAGTGCATCTACATACCCTTGTAGATCGCTAAGCGGAAGCGTTCAAGTGAACGGGGTTGATGGAGTCGTACTCGTCGTGATCCAAATCAATGATGATCGTAGTGCCGAACGGACGACACCTCCGTGTTCAACACACGTACAGCCCGGTGACGTCTCCTACGCCTTGATCCAGCAAGGGGAGAAGGAGAGGTTGGGAAAGACTCCATCCAGAAGCAGCACGACGGCGTGGTGGTGGTGGAGGAGCGCGGGACTCTAGCAGGGCTTCGCCAAGCACTACGACAGATGAGGAGGGAGAGAGGTAGGGCTGCGCCAACAGGGAGAGCAAACAGGGAGAGCCCCATACCTCAAGTATATATAGGGGGAGGGGAGGGGCTGCGCCCCCACCTAGGGTTCCCTGCCTAGGGGTGGCGGCATCCCCCAGATCCCATCTGGGAGGCGGCCAAGGGGGAGAGAGGGGGGGGGGCGCACCTAGGGTGGGCCTTAGGGCCCATCTGCGCCTAGGGTTTGCCCCCTCTCCTCTTGAGGACGCCTTGGTCCCTTGGTGGGAGGCGCCTTAGCCCACATAGGGGCTGGTTCCTTCCCACTTATGGCCCACGCAAGCCTACGGGGCTGGTGGCCCCTCCCGGTGGACCACCGGACCCCTCTGGTGGTCCCGGTACACTACCGGTGATGCCCCGAACACTTCCGGTGGCCAAAACAGGACTTCCCATATATAAATCTTTACCTCCAGACCATTCCGGAACTCCTCGTGACGTCCGGGATCTCATCCGGGACTCCGAACAACATTAGGTAACCACATATATCTATTCCCTATAACCCTAGCGTCATCGAACCTTAAGTGTGTAGACCCTACGGGTTCGGGAACCATGCAGACATGACCGAGACAACTCTCCGGTTAATAACCAACAGCAGGATATGGATACCCATGTTGGCTCCCACATGTTCCACGATGATCTCATCGGATGAACCACGATGTCAAGGATTCAATCAATCCCGTATACAATTCCCTTTGTCTAGCGGTACGATACTTGCCCGAGATTCGATCGTTGGTATCCCGATACCTTGTTCAATCTCGTTACCGGCAAGTCTCTTTACTCGTTCCATAACACATCATCCCGTGATCAACTCCTTGGTCACATTGTGCACATTATGATGATGTCCTACCGAGTGGGCCCAGAGATACCTCTCCATTACACAGAGTGACAAATCCCAGTCTCGATTCGTGCCAACCCAACAGACACTTTCGGAGATACCTGTAGTGTACCTTTATAGCCACCCAGTTACGTTGTGACGTTTGGCACACCCAAAGCACTCCTACGGTATCCGGGAGTTGCACAATCTCATGGTCTAAGGAAATGACACTTGACATTAGAAAAGCTTTAGCATACGAACTACATGATCTTTGTGCTAGGCTTAGGATTGGGTCTTGTCCATCACATCATTCTCCTAATGATGTGATCCCGTTATCAACGACATCCAATGTCCATGGTCAGGAAACCGTAACCATCTATTGATCAACGAGCTAGTCAACTAGAGGCTTACTAGGGACATGTTGTTGTCTATGTATCCACACATGTATCTGAGTTTCCTATCAATACAATTCTAGCATGGATAATAAACGATTATCATGAACAAGGAAATATAATAATAACCAATTTATTATTGCCTCTAGGGCATATTTCCAACACTATAAAGTATGCCATGCTGTGTACCAGACCTATTGTATACCCTGCCCTGAGTCTGGCAAGGGAGTACAATAGTGATCTAGGAGTAGATCACTAGACATTGGTCAAAAATTATCCGCAGTGGAATAAGGATATGTTTCTCGATTATGGAGGTGACAAAAGGTTTGTCGTAAAGCGTTACGTCGATGCAAATTTTGACACTGATCCAGATGACTCTAAGCCTCAATCTGGATACATATTGAAAGTGGGAGCAATTAGCTAGAGTAGCTCCATGCAGAGCTGTCACGACCGGGTTTTCCGGACATTGATTTCCAGAAAATGGCCGTCGTGCTCACCAGCCCCAGGATTACTGTTAGCTGATGAGGCACCAACTTGATACAGAAATTCCAAGCAAAAATACAAAATATGTAGTACAAGACCATTGTGGCCTATGAGTACGTCAAATGGTTTCTAGTGGTCGATGGCGGAAGCGGTTTGTGAGTCATCAGTGTCTATGGGACTCCATTTCCCACAGGAACAGCTGACCAGGTTAACTCCTATCTTCGCGAGGCTGCTATCACTGTTGCTTAGGTCCCAAGGCTGTCATCGCCACGCTCCTCTCCAAGCAAGCAATCTGGCCAAGACAATAGCCAGGGACAAGCCAGTGAGTACTTTGAATGTACTCGCAAACATTAGGAACACAGGTATAATATAATTGATCAACATACACTGAAATATTCTATGATCACATCGTCAGTCATAAATAAAATCTTGATGCATGCAAGCAGGTTATTTATATGCTACAGGAATATGTAATGACAGAATAGTAATAAAATGCACCGATCGGATGTCTGAAGCGACGTCCCGAAAGCATAGTAAAAGTGAGCACGCCTCAATCGGGCGTCTTAGCGACACCACATAAAGGGCTTATAAGGTAAATAAATAATAAGCATGCCACAGTCGGGCGTCTGAGCGACACCACATAAAGGGCTTCTGAAGTAAATAAAATAACAAGCATGCCACAGTCGGGCGTCTGAGCGACACCACATAAAGGGCTTATGAAGTAAATAAAATAACAAGCATGCCACAGTCGGGCGTCTGAGCGACACCACATAAAGGGCTTATGAAGTAAATAAAATAACAAGAATGCCACAGTCGGGCGTTTGAGCGACACCACATAAAGGGCTTATAAGTAAATGAAATAACGAACCTGCCACAGTCGGGCGTCTGAGTGATGCCACATAAAGGGCTTATACGAAAATGAAATAACAAACATGCCACAGTCGGGCATCTGAGCGACGCCACCTAAAGGGCTTATATATATATATATATATATAAACATAATCATAGTGAATATCCAGGAGGTGGTACCGTCCCAGGGATATTCATTATTTCAAACAATGCAAATAGCTAGTCCATAATGATAACAATCATAACCATCATATATCACAAGTCATAATCAATATTCGGGTTAGTAGTTTCTCCTCCGAAGACCGACACTAAGACCGACACTTGACCCATCCCAGACTGTAGTCCTTAACTATGGACACAGCTATTCGAATAGGTTTAATATCTCTGCAGAGGGTGTACTGTTTACCCACGAGTAACGGATTCCTTTAGTCCATCGGGACTAATTCCATCTACGGCCTTTTAGTTGAAAACACGCCTAACTTGCACACACCAGCTTAACTCATCGGTGTCTGGAATCACCCACGACACTTGTTAAGCAAAACTCTAAGTGGGGAGGCTACAACCTCGCGTAGCATGGGATCAAATTTATATCGCGCGCTCTAAGGGGTGGCCTCCCCTCTCGGTCCCAACCGGAAACACCCATGCCCCCTGACCAGGTGGCATGCCTACCGGCTACAACCGACATCTTCCACCATGGCCTGTCTGTACGGTGTGTGCTGGAAAGGGGTTGACGACTTACTGAACCGTACCCTACCCGCGGTAGGGACGAGTGGTAGTACGAGGCAAATATGGGGGTTACTGGAACAAGACTCGATCTACGGCCGACTGGAGGCTTATAAGTTCCCTGCATGACATGTATATCAAATATATTTCAACCGACGAAATCACCACCCATTATACCTTACTATGCCATACCGGACATAACCGTCCCGACGGGGACCGGCGACAAGCTCACTCCTACCCAAGGCAGAGGCTTTCCTGGATTCCTTTCCGGCATGCATGCAAGGCACATGAGGATGATTACCATCACAAGTATATTCATTTCCAACAGCAAGGAAATCACTAATATGCCTTCATGCAAATGATCACATCGCCACATAAAATAACGAGTTCTCCGAAATGAGATGGTGTTATAAACGAGTCAACTAACACACCAAAAATATTATGCCGGGGTTCAGAATGCTTGCCTTCAAGGTGTGGAGAGGTGGGGGTGCTCTCCAAAACTTTTGAAAGTTTTCTTCCTCTCTCCAAAATCCTATTTTCAATAAGTTTGAATTAACACACAATTTCAAAACAGCACAAAAAAAGTTGTTTGAATTTTTTTTCAAATAAATATGATAAAAAAACTAGACAAAATTTTAAAGAGGACAGAAAAAGAATCAATCAAAAATCATTTTCTATTTAAAGGTTATAAGAGTTTTAATCCAGGGACTCATCTGTAATGAAACAGAAAGTTCCCAGGGGCTAACTTATAAAAACGAAAACGATTCGATTGAAAATACGCCGGCCCAGAGGGGTGACGTACTTTGGCAGAAGACGCCTTCAGAAAACGGTTCGTTTAAAAAGAACTGAGAGGCTGACGGGCGGGTCCCACCCGTCAGGTTTGAATTTTTAAACGGGGGACGAAGCTCGTCGGCGCCCGAGAGCCGCGGTGGTCGCCGGCGGTGATCCACGGCGAGGCAGGGAGATCGGAGAGTACCTCCATGTTCAGGGCACCATTCCGCGTCTGTGGGAGGTGGTGGTGGTCGCCGGCGAGTACCACGTCGGCGGCGACGCTGGCTCCGGCGGACGGTGATTCGGGTGGTTGTGGACCTCATCGGAGAGAGCTGTGAAGATCAAATTGGAGTGGGGGTTAGACTCTTAGTTGCTCGAGAGGGTTGCTGACGAAGTTGGGGCGCCAGAGACGGCCTCACCGGAGCGAATCGAGGTGTAGGCCGAGGCGGAACGGGGCGGCCGGAGTCGGGGAAGAAGGGCCCCTCGAGGCTCCTCCAGTGGCCAGGCAGGGTCTAGTGAGATGGTGGAGTTGTGCGGGGGCGAGAGCAGGCTCGGGGGTGCTATATATAGCCGGCCTGAGTCGGTTGCCGCGAACGGATAAGTCCGGCGAGGTGATTACGGCGGTGCCGTGGTTGCACGGGAGGGTTTTGAGGTTGAGCGTCGTCGTGGGCGTTCCCTAGTTCTGTTTAGGTGCTAACCGCGTCGGGATTTGGTTGCTTAGGGGGAGTTCGATGGAACGGGGCGACGCGGGCCCGTCGGCGGCAGGGAGCACGCTCTGTGCGTGCCACGCCACGGCGACGGTGCCGCATGCGTGCGCTGGCAAGGAGATGGCCACGCGGAGCTACCAGGAGGATTGGGCGGCGCCGAACAGTGTTGAGCCGCCGCTTTGCTCCCTGTCGGCCGCTACGGTGGTTCGGCCGCCGCAAGACACGCCAGCGCAGGCGGGCCAGGGTGCCACCGACGCCAGGAAGGCGCCAAGCGCGCGTGTGGAGCTCCGGACAAGCAGGCCAGGCAGCGAGCAACGTGCCAAGGGCACTGTGGACATGTGACTGAATCTCTGACGGAGAATGACACTGCAAATTCTGAATTTACTGAACATGAACAAAAACAGTGCACGCGAAGTGTTTGACAGAATGATTCTGGCCTCTAGGGATTTTTCCTTGAGCTGATTTTTGGTGGCGTGGCCTCTCATTGCACCTGGAGGCTGCCTGAATTTTGGTAGAATTTTTTGGAGAAGAGAAGATATGAATTTCACCAAATTTGAAAAATCTGGTCCAAACTTGCAGAGGCTGAAAATTGAAAATTTTAAAAAGAAGAAGAGTGGATCTTGATGGTCCTAGGTTGTGGGTGCTAAGGACTATCCAGAGGGGTTGGTTTGAGATCAAAACTCAAAGGAAATTAGGTACTTGCTTTGCAAATCACCTAGGCTTAAAATAATTAACAGAAATGTTTTGGGGAATAGAATAAATGAAATAAAATCCAAAAATGGGTTGGACTTGTTGGAACAGAATGAAAATGAGGTTGATTCACTCAAAAACTTCAAATAACATCATTGGTTTTTTTTTGCATAAAGTTGAATCATAAGCTACTATCAACATCCCATAATTTTGGTGGAGGCTAGAAAGAAACATTTAAATGGGTTGTAGTGCAAAATTGTGCAAAATTGCACTCTGGACCAGAGAAGAAAATTAGGTGCAGAGCTCAAAATATTTCATGAATAAAAGATATTTTTGTATAAAAGTGATTTAAAAACATCACATGACATCTCCAAATTTTGGTTGGAATATTAAGTGAATTTAACAAATGGTTGTAGTTCAATTATGGTCATGTAACCTTGAAAACCAATTTTCAAGAAAATAAACATCAGACAAATTAATTATGCAATTATTTCTACTAATAAAGGAAGAGTTTTTCTTGAGAGGTTAAACAAGTCCAATAACATATTTGAAAGGTTTTCACTTTAGGGAACAACTCAATGATAATAAGAAAGGAAATGTTTAAAAAAATCAAAAGGGAGTCCAAAAAATCAAAGTTTTAATTCCTGGCAAAAATTTTAATTTAAAAAAACAAGGTCAAAATTTTGGGGTGTCACAACACTACCCCCTTAAGAAAAATCTCTACCTCAAGATTTGTTAAAAGCTGTTTTGAGAAAAATTATATGCAATAAAATGTGGCTACAGTGAGAGTGTAATAAGTGGTGAAAAACCACAGTGTGAATACTGGTGCTGCGTGGAAAAATCTACGGTTCGGGACAAAACGTGAGATTCCTACGCTGGATATAAATTTAGAATAACTTCTAAATTTAAATATACGCTGGTCGTACCCGAGAGTATAGTGTTCTCTCTGGCCGACAGGTGGACCCGGGGCCCACTGTCAGCCTCTTCTTCTCCCTTTGGTTCTCTCTTCTTCCTCTCTCCCGCGTGCTTTCCCGCGCTTTCTCCACCGGCGATGCCTAGCGCGTAGGGCATCTAGGCCGTACCGCGGTAGTGCGCGGCGTGCTAGCTGCCGGTGCAGCGTGCACTCACCTCGCGGGCCAGCGCGCTGTCAGCACTGCTCGCGGATTCGTCTCCGAACACCGGCGATCGGCGACGAGCGGCGTTGGTGGACTTCGCCCACCGTACACCGAGCTCGAGCTATAAAACGGCCGGGGTGCCCCTCTCTTCTTCCTCACACCTGGCCTCACTTCTCCTCCTCCTTCTTCCTCCATTACTGCTTACAAAAGCTCGGGTTAGGCTCTAATGGCGGAGGCGATGCCGGACTGGTTTGCGATCCTGATATGCGGAGGGCTGGCGACACTGCTGGGGCTCTCTGTGCTCCTGTGCGCGATGATCCTCGACGATCGTCGCGACACTGCTGCTCGGGTGTTGGCTCTCCGTGGTGGTGGTGATCACGAGGAGTAGATGGGGTGTGTCGGGTGCTAACTGTTGTTAGGGGGTGATTAGCTGGATGTAACACCGTTGCAAGTTTTGCAAACAGTGTATGTGTTCGAATGATTATGGTTGTGAGTCTGCTGCCGTGGTGTTGTGTGAAATTAATTAATCCACGCCGTGAGAAGGTGCAGATGTAGCAACTCAGGGAAAAGAAATCTCACTCCAGGATTTTGCGAGGGAAAAACAGTTAATTTAAAGGAGCATAAACCACAACAAAAACTACACACATTAGTAGAAGCCAAATAATTGACTCGTCGTACAAACTCAGGGTATCACGCATAAGTCACACACATAAATAAATGTTGCAATAATGAACACCGCAGCGACGTCTAAAATGGAAACGGTAACTGGACGGGGTCCCTAGAAAACGTCTCTGGTACTGGGATACACTCCTCTTCTATCGGGGGAAGTGGATTGACCAGTCGATGCACGTGTCTCTCTTGGTCGGGCCTTAGTGCTCTGCCGATGGCGATCTGAGGATTTAAATCTGCGAGGCTCTGGAGATAACCCATCACACGTTGGGTTAAACGCTCTTGAGCGATGACGTACTGGACAAGGTTGGCCAGGACTGGGTCTCTCTCAATTCGTCCACCGGGAAAAGATGTCACTCCTCCAAGTGCTGCACGGCTCGGGAAGTAATAATACCCTCGTTCGCTGGCATAGGGTACCGCGAATCGAAGGCGAGCAAGCGCTTCGTATGCAACAGCTTCTATGGCCATATGTGGGGTTGGCATAGATTTCCCCACGAAGGAGACCTCCATTGGGTCTTGGTTTGAGTTTACGGGAGGGATGTGTACTGCTGCCCAATATCTCGAGGTGGAAGGGGTAATTCTCGATTTGAACAGCTCGTACTGGGGTGGCTGGGTAGCGCCCATGGTACGGCAGGTAAAATCCCACAATATCTTGACAAAACTACCCGGGGTTGCATCTGGGGTTCTCAGATAAATGCTGGGGCTCGGCATGGCAAGAAATGGTTGTGAGGGTGGTGCACAAGGTGGGAGGTGCTTGGCAAGGTCACGCGGTGGCCTTTTTATAGCACCGGAGCTGGGTCATTTTTACCGTGGTGAATGGTAAAGAAAATTTTCAGCTCTGTTCCAAGGGTCGGGGTCAAGCCACAGATACACACATTTCACTATAGTGATGTGTTACTGTGGGGGTTGTCGGGGAGGTTTTTGGTAACTGTGTCTGGGATAGAAATCTTATACTGCATACTGGCGTATCCAGGCAAGGCTACTATTAAAACAGAGGCACAACAACAGGCGGCATTTAATTACAAGGTCACACGATTACAAGCGAGAATACACTGGGACTCGATACTACTCGGGTGACTTAGTCTACCTCGTTTACATCCAAGCGGGCGTGCCTTGTGGATGTTGAGGCTTCTCCATGGGTCTCGCCGTCGGAATTAGCTGGAGTGGGTTGAGGGGCTGCAGGCTCGGGGTAGCGATGAGGACCATCTCGAGGATTGTTGGCCACAACCCCGTTGGAGTGTGCTCCCAATATGCGACGAAGCACTTCTGGGGTTATCGCAGCACCTTGGCCGATGGCTGGGGCAGGCCTCAGGGACTCGATCGGGTGTCCAAACAGCACGACTGGGTTGTCGGCATTGGGCTCGTTCTCTTCTCTCGCCGGGGCTCGACGAACCAGCTCTCCACGAGCTGTGATTAGATCAATAGTGATTTGATCGCACAGTTCCTCTAGTGCACTTACATAGCGCACTAGGTGCAACAATGCAGGATCTGTCTCATGATCTCCGTTGGCAACTTGTGGTGGTCTACCATACCCTTCACGTCTGGGGTAGTAGTGGAACGAGCGATAGTTAACTCTGGGCGACAAGTGCCGGAGATGAACTATAGCTTCTCGACCAGCTAGTTGGATGGCTTGTGGCTCAAAGGAATTCGTTCTTCCGGTGAACCTGTAGGGGTGTTCGGGTGCTAGACCCCTATCGTAGATGTGTACAGTGGCCCAGAATTGACGGTTCTCACCGCTCATGGGTCCTTGGTACACAACAAATTCTGGGGGCTCTTCTAACGCATAGGCACGACGGGTGAGGTTTGCGAGTATGGTCACAAAGCCTCCAAGGTTGGTTGCCGTGGTCTCATTGTGCACGACAGGGCCAGACATTGTAGCTTGGTTTGGGGTAGAGGCTGTGCTGTTCTGTGTTGGGGCTAGCATGCCCCTTTTTATAGGAAAAGGGGACGGAGTCTTCCTTCACACGTTTGCGAGAAAGGACTATTTAGGGGCCGGTCACTGGCGCATGAGCGACATGTTTAGGTTGATAGGTTGGGCACCGACTGCCAAAAGGTGTCGGGTCACTGTGGGGCTATCTTGTATGAGAAGCTTGGTTCGGTTATGGCTTGATGGGTTGGTCTGCCTAAGTTTATTGACCTGGCAAAGATAGGATTCGCCAATGGTCAGCCTGGCTCTGATACCAAGTTTGTCACGACCGGGTTTTCCGGACATTGATTTCCAGAAAATGGTCGTCGTGCTCACCAGCCCCAGGATTACTGTTAGCTGATGAGGCACCAACTTGATACAGAAATTCCAAGCAAAAATACAAATATGTAGTACAAGACCATTGTGGCCTATGAGTACGTCAAATGGTTTCTAGTGGTCGATGGCGGAAGCGGTTTGTGAGTCATCAGTGTCTATGGGACTCCATTTCCCACAGGAACAGCTGACCAGGTTAACTCCTATCTTCGCGAGGCTGCTATCACCGTTGCTTAGGTCCCGAGGCTGTCATCGCCACGCTCCTCTCCAAGCAAGCAATCTGGCCAAGACAATAGCCAGGGACAAGCCAGTGAGTACTTTGAATGTACTCGCAAACATTAGGAACACAGGTATAATATAATTGATCAACATACACTGAAATATTCTATGATCACATCGTCAGTCATAAATAAAATCTTGATGCATGCAAGCAGGTTATTTATATGCTACAGGAATATGTAATGATAGAACAGTAATAAAATGCACCAATCGGATGTCTGAAGCGACGTCTCGAAAGGATAGTAAAAGTGAGCATGCCTCAATCGGGCGTCTTAGTGACACCACATAAAGGGCTTATAAGGTAAATAAATAATAAGCATGCCACAGTCGGGCGTCTGAGCGACACCACATAAAGGGCTTCTGAAGTAAATAAAATAACAAGCATGCCACAGTCGGGCGTCTGAGCGACACCACATAAAGGGCTTATGAAGTAAATAAAATAACAAGAATGCCACAGTCGGGCGTCTGAGCGACACCACATAAAGGGCTTATAAGTAAATGAAATAACGAACCTGCCACAGTCGGGCGTCTGAGTGACGCCACATAAAGGGCTTATACGAAAATGAAATAACAAACATGCCACAGTCGGGCGTCTGAGCGACGCCACCTAAAGGGCTTATATATATAAACATAATCATAGTGAATATCCAGGAGGTGGTACCGTCCCAGGGATATTCATTATTTCAAAAAATGCAAACGGCTAGTCCATAATGATAACAATCATAACTATCATATATCACAAGTCATAATCAATATTCGGGTTAGTAGTTTCTCCTCCGAAGACCGACACTGAGACCGACACTTGACCCATCCCAGACTGTAGTCCTTAACTATGGACACAGCTATTCGAATAGGTTTAATATCTCTGCAGAGGGTGTACTCTTTACCCACGAGTAACGGATTCCTTTAGTCCATCGGGACTAATTCCATCTACGGCCTTTTAGTTGAAAACACGCCTAACTTGCACACACCAGCTTAACTCATCGGTGTCTGGAATCACCCACGACACTTGTTAAGCAAAACTCTAAGTGGGGAGGCTACAACCTCGCGTAGCATGGGATCAAATTTATATCGCGCGCTCTAAGGGGTGGCCTCCCCTCTCGGTCCCAACCGGAAACACCCATGCCCCCTGACCAGGTGGCATGCCTACCGGCTACAACCGACATCTTCCACCATGGCCTGTCTGTACGGTGTGTGCTGGAAAGGGGTTGACGACTTACTGAACCGTACCCTACCCGCGGTAGGGACGAGTGGTAGTACGAGGCAAATATGGGGGTTACTGGAACAAGACTCGATCTACGGCCGACTGGAGGCTTATAAGTTCCCTGCATGACATGTATATCAAATATATTTCAACCGACGAAATCACCACCCATTATACCTTACTATGCCATACTGGACATAACCGTCCCGACGGGGACCGGCGACAAGCTCACTCCTACCCAAGGCAGAGGCTTTCCCGGATTCCTTTCCGGCATGCATGCAAGGCACATGAGGATGATTACCATCACAAGTATATTCATTTCCAACAGCAAGGAAATCACTAATATGCCTTCATGCAAATGATCACATCACCACATAAAATAACGAGTCCTCTGAAATGAGATGGTGTTATAAACGAGTCAACTAACACACCAAATGTCAGGACCCCGACTCAATGCCACATCGATCTAGCATGTAACACCTCATATCACTTTGCGGCCTCACGCACGGTATTCCCACGGGTGTCGCCTTACCTTTACCCGGGACCGTTTGCGCCTATTGGCACACGTATATGACAGTGTCGCTAGCATCCATATGATAAGGAGCCCGGGCTGACATGGCTAGTCGTAAACCCAAAGTGGCACAAACTTACAGGGACAGGCATCCGTGACCCAGCATCGAACGTGTCGGTCATCAGCGAGTGAATCCAGGCTGTAGCACTGGGCTAGCAGGACTCCGGTGAACCGGGCTGTAGCGGGCTAACAGGACTCCGGTATTCATCGCGTGACATTTCCCCGAAGGGACAGACACAGGAACGAAGAAGGACACATGCCGCCCAGCCTAAGTGTTCTGGAGCAGTAGCAAGCTACCATGGCTCGGTGGAACACTAGGAGACATTTCCCCGTAAGAGAGGCTACTAAAGATAAACAACTAGATGGTCAGATCCCACACATACCAAGCATTTCAATAACATACACACAATATGCTCGATATGTGCAAATACAACATGGCATCACAACATGACTCTACGACTCAAGTAATTTATTCAATAGGCTCCGAGGAGCGAGATATTACAAACATGGGTCTCATGACCCAACAATCAGAGCATACAATTCAAAACACAAGCGGAAGCTATCATGTCTGGATGCAGACATCTATAAATGAAAAAGGCTGAGAAGCCTGACTATCTACCAGATCCTGCCGAGGCACAAGATCGTAGCTGAGGTAACAAGCTAAACTTCGAAGTCCACGCGAAACTACTAGTGAGACCGAAGTCTCTCTGCAAAAACATAAAATAGGCAAACGTGAGTACAAATGTACCCAGCAAGACTTACATCAGAACTAACTACATATGCATCATTATCAACAAAGGGGATGGTGGGGTTTAACTGCAGCAAGCCAGCTTTGACTCGGTGGCTATCCTGAACTACGACGGCAATGTAACTCTTTTGAGGTGGCGCACACGAGTCCACATATTCCCCATATCAATACACCACTATGGATCCACTCCCGTCTCCCTACGAGAGCGCCATCCATAGCACTCACGCTTATCTTGCGTATTTTAGAGTATCCACTTTCACTTGTCTATGAACTGATATAAGCAACCCAGAAGTCCTTTACCGCGGACACGGCTATTCGAATAGATGATGTTAACCCTGCAGGGGTGTACTTCTTCATACATGTTTCCACCACTTAGCGTCTGCACACGACATGTGCTCGGCAGACTTCTAGCGAAAGCCGACGTGGGTGTAGACCACGACCTACCTAAACACTCAAGTCTCTAGTCCAGGTTTATCGCCTATTCGGGTTCCATCCATGAGGAGATCCAGCCGGAGTTTCGCTCACAGCCCCAAACGATGTGAACAGGGTTCCGTGACACCAAACGGACGCCCGGTATACCCGGCCACGTGCCTACCGCATCACAGCCCACCCCTACGGTCAGCGCTGTCCACGGCCTCCAGCATACTACAAACACCAGAAACTACTTGCAACTCCTGGACAGAGGACAAGGGTGAATAAGAAATCGAGCGGGGTCATATTTCAGGGCCCAATGTATGGTAGTAGCTGAATCATGGATCACAAACACAGAACTCAGTTCCTGAGGACGGCTTCAATGAGACAAACTACCATGTACTCCTACATGGCCTCTCACCGACACCTTTTACCAAATCGTGTTCACACACTTAGCTCACACACAGTAGGACATGTTCACACACCTCTGATTCATCCCCGATGAATCAGACCTGACTCAACTCTAAGCAGTAGCAGGCATGACAAACAAGCATGAATGAGTAGGCACAACAGGGCTCAAACGACTCCTACTCATGCTAGTGGGTTTCATCTATTTACTGTGGCAATGACAGGTCATGCAGAGGATAAAGGGGTTTAGCTACCGCAGCAAGTAACAGATGAATCGGTGTTGTCCTAATGCAGTAAAAGAGAGCAGGAGCGAGAGAGTGGGATTGTATCGGAATGAACAAGGGGGTTTTGCTTGCCTGGCACTTCTGAAGATAACATTGAGTCTTCATCAGTGTCAACGATCACATCATCGGTACAACGTCTACCGAGGGAGAACAACACCGGCAAACACAGAAGAAACACGATCAATGCAATGCACAATATGATGCATGCTCTGACATGGCAATATGAATGTGTTTTGGGCTAATGCATCTAGCAACAAGTTAAATGGGGTTGGTTTGAATACAAGATTCAAATTCAAACTCCATATGTGAGAGTTTAAATGCCATTTATTTTATTTGTGCTAAACAGCAGCTATAAGTTGTTCTAACATGCATGAAAATGGTACAGATGGATTCCTTGAGTTTTTCTGATAATTTTTCATATATAAATTATTTCATTTGGAGTTACGGTTAATTTTCTATGATTTATTGAAGTTTTAGCTATTTTCTGAAATTTCCTGATTATTATAAAATAAACTAAATTCCAGAAAAGGAATATTGCGTCAGCATGACCTCACCCTGACGTCATCAGGTCAACAGGGCGGGTCCAGGTCAAACCTGACGTGTGGGGCCACACGTCAGTGACTCAGGTGACTAACAGAGTTATTTAACTCTAACTAATCAAATTAATAGTCACGGGGCCCACTGTCAGTGTCAGAAGGGGGTAATTAGTTTAACTAATTTGATTAGTGCTAATCCTAATTAGCTAACAGGGCTGGGCCCACCTGTCATGGACACAGGGGGGGGGGGTCCCGCCGTGGTCAGAGTGGGTCAAACCCACCGGCGACATGACGCCGGCGAGGCCAGGTGCGGCCGCGGGCTTCGGAAATCGCCCTCAGGGCATCATTTCGAGCGCGGTTAGTTGCATTCAAACGCACGCAGTGGCACGCGTCGAACGGTGGTGGTGGCCGGACCTATGGTGGCCAGAGCCGACGACGGCGAGCTCCAAGGCGGCGGCCGGAGTTCGGGTGTGCTTGGAATCGGCGTTGTGGTGCACGGTGAGACGAACGGGTGGGCTAGATCGGCTCCTGGGAGCAGCGCGAGCGCGATGACATGCTCAGGGGCAAGCTGGGCTTGCTCAAGCCATGGTGACGACTTCGCCGGCGGCGAGCACAACTCGGCTATGTGCATCTGTGGCTAGGGCTCGAAATCGACGCTGGGAGAAGAGGGGAATCGACCGGAGGCTCACAGGGGTTGCGACGGTGGCCTCGGGGAGCTCGGGGAGGCGTCAGGGAGGGCAGACGGTCGCCGGCGATCTCGGCGGCCGAAGCTTGAAGAAGAGGTCGGGGAAGCCGCTGCAGGGCGCGTCCGCTCGTGTGGCTTGGCGGGGACGGTGTAGAGGTCAGCGGCGGAGCGTCTGGAACTGGCGGAAGGGCGAGGGAGGGCTGGTGGCTGCGGCTATGGCGAACGGCGGCGACGACGACTCTCGGGTGAGCTCGGGGAAGGGAGTCGGGGGAGGGAGAGAGGGTGCAGCGAGTGAGGGAGAGGTGAGAGGGGGTCGGGGAGGCGCGTGGCGTCACCGGGGCGTCGAGGAGGAAGCAGGAGGTGGCCAGGGGAAGCAGGAGGTGGCCGAGGCCTCTCGGGCGCGCGCCACGCCTCGGTCCTTCTGGCGAGGAGGAAGACGACAGGGGGAGTGGAGATGGGCTGGGCCGTGCTGGAGGAGCTGGGCCAGGTGGGCTGAGGTGAGCGCCAGGTAGTTAGGTAGGTGGCCTGGTGGCCTTCTCTCCCTTTCTTTTATTTCCTCTTTTCTATTTCTATTTTCTGTAGTTTGTTTTGATTTAGTTTTAGACACTAAATCATTTTTTTATAAATCCTGAGAATATTTGTGGACATTAACTGAATTATTACAGAGGCCCTCAACTATTTTCAGAATTGTTGGAGCATTTAAAAATATTAACAGTATTTAAATGCCCCAATTCAAATACAATATGGTTTAATCAAAAATCCAAAAATGTCTTGGAAAAATATCCATCATCTCTGGATATGGTTTTCACCCTTTTCCAGTAATCATGAACATTTTTGCAAACCAATTTGGGTTCTTTGAAAATATTTTGAAGTTGAACCTATTTGCAATGCTTTGGTGCTAGGGCTTGGTCATCCCCATTTCAAATTTTCATAAAATTTAAACATGTTACATGGATGCTAAAGCAAAAACAAACAAGGGCTGATCTGGGGCTGTGACAGCTCACCCCCACTAAACAAAAATCTCGTCCCGAGATTCAAGCGTAGGGTAAGGTGAAGGGGGAACGCAAACTAGTACAATCTTCACGATCCAGGTTGCACTTCATAGGAACGTTGTTTCGATCACCATCTTTGTCTCGACGCCTTCCTCTGAGAACTCCAACTAACATGACAACGAGAGGAAAGCAAAGACCCTAAAAGAATCGTTCTTCTCGAAGGTCGAACAACTCAGGATTAACTCTCGGAATGAGACATAGCAACATCTCTCGAGCTGAGAGATGAAGCACACATCCATAGGAATGGAGTGAAGCAGATGACAAAGGTTCACTAGGTAGACAACAATTCCAGACTTAAGAATGTGGTGACCGGTTGTCAACGTAGCGAGGAGTTGAATTGCCATGATACCAGAACGATGCACCTTAGGGAAGGTGACTCGTAGAAATATCCCCTTAAGTGGCAAAAAGAATTACCTTTGATTCAAAGATCATCGAAACTCTTTAAACCAGCCTAAGGCAATTCTCGAGCGATCGTTTGGAGGGGTCGGTAGAATGGCATACTCGGACTTGGATGATGTGGATTACCTTGTTGAAGACAACGTAATGGATGAATTTGCTTACCACCGGAAATGGAAGAGACCCATGGTAGAATGGCACATTGGCGGTGCAAGCTGGGAACAAAATGCAAATGCTGGGAATGATTCTGGTAACTGGGGGAAGAACCCAACAATAGAGAGTGAATTCACTGGTTGAAAAGGTCATAGCATTGCCGAGGAAACTGAGAGGAATCCCAGTTAGTGCCGATGATAACTCGTAGCGCTTGTGCGTGCTCTCAAGAACTTGAGCATTTCCATAATCATCAAGGTTCTACCAATATCCGTGTCAAGGATCCTGGCAACACAACTTGCTACCATGATGAATGGTGATGGAGGATGCAGATGCAAAGGGAGATAACACCTTCTCAGATTTCACCTTAGCGAGGCCAATGGGACGAAATCTGGATGATCGACCGAGAGACATTTAGCACTCCGCTTCTAATGTTCTCCTTGATGTGCTAGTGTAACCCATTCATAGATATGGTTTGATATCTAGAACATCAAGTAAAAGGTCGGACTTCGGGAGCTCAAGAATCCATAAGGAGTAACTTATTGGAGTAAAACCCTACGAAATCCTTAGGGGAGGTGGCCAACTTCTTCAATCAAGATACTACAATAATAGGTCTTCCGGTTGGGTGTGTTGGCCACGACATCCACTTTACCGGTTATCGAGGGACCAATATTATAGTTCTTGGAAAATGTTCCAACCATCATATCTGCCTGAGATTCAGATCTGGTTGGTGTCAGGATATTCCAGACTCATCGAGTCTAGGAAGACAAATGAAAGTTTGCAACACAATTTGACGAGACAACGCTGCGAGATTCTCGGGGATTGAACTACGATAGTAAGCTCCAAAACATGAGCTGGTTCTGCTACAAAACATGTGAACACGCTGTCCCAGACAAACATGACCACGTGGTAGTCTTATAATAAAACACTACCGAGTTCAGGTGGGGAACCATCAACTAGGATATCAAAATCCTTGCATAAGGCATGCTCTTAAGAAGGAACTTCTTCTCCTTGAACAAATCAATCAGTGGCTTGGTGTGCTCGGAACACATATGGAATGAAGGTTGCAAGTCTCCAGACCACAGAATACTTCGCACGTATGCATGACTGACTTGGGATGATTCCAGAGGAAGCAAAACTAACTTTCTCAAATCCACGGCGGCAACTTTCACCAAATGCACGTGTATAAGAGGAAGTCACTCCTTTCATCAAACACATACTTCATGAGTTAGCATGAAGAAATGCTTTCAGAAGTTTCCAACACTAACTTGTTGTCCAACAAGATCATGGAGGAGATAAGGATGTTGTCAATGGGCTCAACAACAATTCATCTAGGTTTCCTTTTAAAAGGAATTCCATAGTTAAGTGAACACGGTGATAGCATTGGTCAGGCCAAAGATGTAATGGTGTATGCTCGAGGGATCAACCACGAATAAGACAACATTACGAGCATCGTTGGTACTGATTTGATTTGACGATAGCCCACACTCAAATCAAAGGATTGATAAGACAATAGGTCCAGCAACTGATCACAGGGACCAATCGATGAAGATATCATCTTTCTTCAACACATACAAGACATCCCTTATAATGAACTATATCAGACAAGCTTCTATCTTCCAACTCTCCAAGTTGATGCATAGCTTAACCAACTAGCTCAGGGGTATCCAACACGGATTCTTGGAGAAAGGGTGATTTACAGGATAAACCAACTTGATCACGAGCTCAACATAACAGTCAGGTGACAACCTGGTGATACTTTCGAGAAGATATCCGGAAAATCACAAACCACCGATATGTTACTAAGATCGAGGACAATCCTGCTTTTCAGATCAAGACGATATGATCAATAGGGCAAGGATTTGAAATAATCCTAACTCATCGATCGAGGAGTGAACCAGGAGAATGGACTAGGTAGCACGATCAATCTTAGAATGACGATTCAATAATCAACACGCTAAGAATGAGGTTATCGTCCATTTAACTACCAAGCAACGGAGTTGCTAGGAGTATTGATTTCACACACCATGATTCACTCGTCGACATTCCGGTTATAACAACACGGAAACCGAGAAATGAATAATGATGGAGAGAAGTATCACTGCACCAAGAGTTCATAGGATGGTGTGCAATTCCCAGGACATTCTTGATATAAAGATGGTAATACTCCAAGGTAGAACAGAGCAAAAGCAAGATTAGCAATTTGATCTGCGGAGTACGACTGCTTTGACCCAATCCTGGAAATGGACAAGGTACTGGAGTTTGTTTCTCCCAGTCATTCCGGAATAGAATGGCTTGACGGACCACAAGAGTAATAGGTATCGATGAACGATTGCACGCATACTCTTGACTATCAATTGATAAACGAGGGTCAGAAGACAACTAAAGAGGGACAACTCAAAGGAACATACGATTTTCTGAGTTGTGGATGCATGGTTTAGCATGTCAAACGAAGTTCAACATATTTCTTCCGGATAACCCATGCAGAAAGGTAGAACTGACAGAGTCACAACATATAATCGAGAACTCATCAAGAGCTCTAGTTGTGATCTTTTGGTTCAAAGAACTTCTGCCATAAACGGTTCATAGATTTGGAAGAACGATATACCACGGACCTCGAGGATTATCGCAAAGGTTACTAATATCCTAAAGGAACTAACAACACTATCAACCTGATGTAAGTAGGGTGAATCTCGGGTTCAAGAACCCAGGAATAGAATACCTACTCCTAAGTAGCGTCACGGAATGCTTTCGAGAATAAAGGCCAGAATCATCACACTAGGACACAAATCATGGCTAGACCACTAGATGATCCCCTGAGACACCTAGGGTCATAATAATAACTCCAACATAATTGTCAAGGCAATAGAATACCTCAACTCAACAATTAGTGTGATTGAGCTGGCATAAAGGAACATCGAAACCAGAGGGAAAGGATTTTTGCAAATGCATCAGACTATTTAGAAACCTGGGATGACTCGGACAACATAACGACTGTAAATGCTTAGAAAAGATTTGAGACATTCACAAAAATGGTGGCATAACCACTCAGAAGCACAATATCAAGGTCTCGAGATCAATAATTAACATACGGAAGTCGTAGGAGCTGAACTCAAGCTTAAATCCAACAATCTTATAAGTCTACGGATTAGTAACACGTGATCCTGATAGAAAGAAGAGATAGCCTAGTTCTTAATCCCCGTAGGAAAGATAAGATGACTCAGATCAGAAGGGCATAAAGTATAAGGAGTAAAAAGAGCCTTACGTTCCATCCCACAATCAATTCCCTTATATAACTAAAGAATTTCTAGACTCAACTTTGACCAGTTTGGCTTGGTAATCCTACAGGCAGTCAAGCTCTGATACCAACGCTGTCAGGACCCCGACTCAATGCCACATCGATCTAGCATGTAACACCTCATATCACTTTGCGGCCTCACGCACGGTATTCCCACGGGTGTCGCCTTACCTTTACCCGGGACCGTTTGCGCCTGTTGGCACACGTATATGACAGTGTCGCTAGCATCCATATGATAAGGAGCCCGGGCTGACATGGCTAGTCGTAAACCCAAAGTGGCACAAACTTACAGGGACAGGCATCCGTGACCCAACATCGAACGTGTCGGTCATCAGCGAGTGAATCCAGGCTGTAGCACTGGGCTAGCAGGACTCCGGTGAACCGGGCTGTAGCGGGCTAACAGGACTCCGGTATTCATCGCGTGACATTTCCCCGAAGGGACAGACACATGAACGAAGAAGGACACATGCCGGCCAGCCTAAGTGTTCCGGAGCAGTAGCAAGCTACCATGGCTCGGTGGAACACTAGGAGACATTTCCCCGTAAGAGAGGCTACTAAAGATAAACAACTAGATGGTCAGATCCCACACATACCAAGCATTTCAATAACATACACACAATATGCTCGATATGTGCAAATACAACATGGCATCACAACATGACTCTACGACTCAAGTAATTTATTCAATAGGCTCCGAGGAGCGAGATATTACAAACATGGGTCTCATGACCCAACAATCAGAGCATACAATTCAAAACACAAGCGGAAGCTATCATGTCTGGATGCAGACATCTATAAATGAAAAAGGCTGAGAAGCCTGACTATCTACCAGATCCTGCCGAGGCACAAGATCGTAGCTGAGGTAACAAGCTAAACGTCGAAGTCCACGCGAAACTACTAGTGAGACCGAAGTCTCTCTGCAAAAACATAAAATAGGCAAACGTGAGTACAAATGTACCCAGCAAGACTTACATCAGAACTAACTACATATGCATCATTATCAACAAAGGGGATGGTGGGGTTTAACTGCAGCAAGCCAGCTTTGACTCGGTGGCTATCCTGAACTACGACGGCAATGTAACTCTTTTGAGGTGGCGCACACGAGTCCACATATTCCCCATATCAATACACCACTATGGATCCACTCCCGTCTCCCTACGAGAGCGCCATCCATAGCACTCACGCTTATCTTGCGTATTTTAGAGTATCCACTTTCACTTGTCTATGAACTGATATAAGCAACCCAGAAGTCCTTTACCGCGGACACGGCTATTCAAATAGATGATGTTAACCCTGCAGGGGTGTACTTCTTCATACATGTTTCCACCACTTAGCGTCTGCACACGACATGTGCTCGGCAGACTTCAAGCGAAAGCCGACGTAGGTGTAGACCACGACCTACCTAAACACTCAAGTCTCTAGTCCAGTTTTATCGCCTATTCGGGTTCCATCCATGAGGAGATCCGGCCGGAGTTTCGCTCACAGCCCCAAACGATGTGAACAGGGTTCCGTGACACCAAACGGGCGCCCGGTATACCCGGCCACGTGCCTACCGCATCACAGCCCACCCCTACGGTCAGCGCTGTCCACGGCCTCCAGCATACTACAAACACCAGAAACTACTTGCAACTCCTGGACAGAGGACAAGGGTGAATAAGAAGTCGAGCGGGGTCATATTTCAGGGCCCAATGTATCGTAGTAGCTGAATCATGGATCACAAACACAGAACTCAGTTCCCGAGGACGGCTTCAATGAGACAACCCACCATGTACTCCTACATGGCCTCTCACCGACACCTTTTACCAAATCGTGTTCACACACTTAGCTCACACACAGTAGGACATGTTCACACACCTCTGATTCATCCCCGATGAATCAGACCTGACTCAACTCTAAGCAGTAGCAGGCATGACAAACAAGCATGAATGAGTAGGCACAATAGGGCTCAAACAACTCCTACTCATGCTAGTGGGTTTCATCTATTTACTGTGGCAATGACAGGTCATGCAGAGGATAAAGGGGTTCAGCTACCGCAGCAAGTAACAGATGAATCGGTGTTGTCCTAATGCCGTAAAAGAGAGCAGGAGCGAGAGAGTGGGATTGTATCGGAATGAACAAGGGGGTTTTGCTTGCCTGGCACTTCTGAAGATAACATTGAGTCTTCATCAGTGTCAACGATCACATCGTCGGTACAACGTCTACAGAGGGAGAACAACACCGGCAAACACAGAAGAAACACGATCAATGCAATGCACAATATGATGCATGCTATGACATGGCAATATGAATGTGTTTTGGGCTAATGCATCTAGCAACAAGTTAAATGGGGTTGGTTTGAATACAAGATTCAAATTCAAACTCCATATGTGAGAGTTTAAATGCCATTTATTTGATTTGTGCTAAACAACAGCTATAAGTTATTCTAACATGCATGAAAATGGTACAGATGGATTCCTTGAATTTTTCTGATAATTTTTCATATATAAATTATTTCATTTGGAGTTACGGTTAATTTTCTATGATTTATTAAAGTTTTAGCTATTTTCTGAAATTTCCTGATTATTATAAAATAAACTAAATTCCAGAAAAGGAATATTGCGTCAGCATGACCTCACCCTGACATCATCAGGTCAACAGGGCGGGTCCAGGTCAAACCTGACGTGTGGGGCCACACATCAGTGACTCAGGTGACTAACAGAGTTATTTAACTCTAACTAATCAAATTAATAGTCACGGGGCCCACTGTCAGTGTCAGAAGGGGGTAATTAGTTTAACTAATTCGATTAGTGCTAATCCTAATTAGCTAACAGGGCTGGGCCCACCTGTCATGGACACAGGGGGGGTCCCGCCGTGGTCAGAGTGGGTCATACCCACCGGCGACATGACGCCGGCGAGGCCAGGTGCGGCGGCGGGCTTCGGAAATCGCCCTCAGGGCATCATTTCGAGCGCGGTTAGTTGCATTCAAACGCACGCAGTGGCACGCGTCGAACGGTGGTGGTGGCCGGACCTATGGTGGCCGGAGCCGACGATGGCGAGCTCCAAGGCGGCGGCCGGAGTTCGGGTGTGCTTGGAATCGGCGTTGTGGTGCACGGTGAGACGAACGGGTGGGCTAGATCGGCTCCTGGGAGCAGCGCGAGCGCGATGACATGCTCAGGGGCAAGCTGGGCTTGCTCAAGCCATGGTGACGACTTCGCCGGCGGCGAGCACAACTCGGCTATGTGCATCTGTGGCTAGGGCGCGAAATCGACGCGGGGAGAAGAGGGGAATCGACCAGAGGCTCACAGGGGTTGCGACAGTGGCCTCGGGGAGCTCGGGGAGGCGTCAGGGAGGGCACACGGTCGCCGGCGATCTCGGCGGCCGAAGCTTGAAGAAGAGGTCGGGGAAGCCGCTGCAGCGCGCGTCCGCTCGTGTGGCTTGGCGGGGACGGTGTAGAGGTCAGCGACGGAGCGTCTGGAACTGGCGGAAGGGCGAGGGAGGGCTGGTGGCTGCGGCTATGGCGAACGGCGGCGACGGCGACTCTCGGGTGAGCTCGGGGAAGGGAGTCAGGGGAGGGAGAGAGGGTGCAGCGAGTGAGGGAGAGGTGAGAGGGGGTCGGGGAGGCGCGTGGCGTCACCGGGGCGTCGAGGAGGAAGCAGGAGGTGGCCAGGGGAAGCAGGAGGTGGCCGAGGCTTCTCGGGCGCGCGCCACGCCTCGGTCCTTCTGGCGAGGAGGAAGACGACAGGGGGAGTGGAGATGGGCTGGGCCGTGCTGGAGGAGCTGGGCCAGGTGGGCTGAGCTGAGCGCTAGGTAGTTAGGTAGGTGGCCTGGTGGCCTTCTCTCCCTTTCTTTTATTTCCTCTTTTCTATTTCTATTTTCTGTAGTTTGTTTTGATTTAGTTTTAGACACTAAATCATTTTTTATAAATCCTGAGAATATTTGTGGACATTAACTGAATTATTACAGAGGCCCTCAACTATTTTCAGAATTGTTGGAGCATTTAAAAATATTAACAGTATTTAAATGCCCCAATTTAAATACAATATGGTTTAATCAAAAATCCAAAAATGTCTTGGAAAAATATCCATCATCTCTGGATATGGTTTTCACCCTTTTCCAGTAATCATGAACATTTTTGCAAACCAATTTGGGTTCTTTGAAAATATTTTGAAGTTGAACCTATTTGCAATGCTTTGGTGCTAGAGCTTGGTCATCCCCATTTCAAATTTTCATAAAATTTAAACATGTTGCATGGATGCTAAAGCAAAAACAAACAAGGGCTGATCTGGGGCTGTGACACCAAAAATATTATGCCGGGGTTCAGAATGCTTGCCTTCAAGGTGTGGAGAGGTGGGGGTGCTCTACAAAACTTTTGAAAGTTTTCTTCCTCTCTCCAAAATCCTATTTTCAATAAATTTGAATTAACACACAATTTCAAAACAGCACAAAAAAGTTGTTTGAATTTTTTTTCAAATAAATATAATAAAAAAACTAGACAAAATTTTAAAGAGGACAGAAAAAGAATCAATCAAAAATCATTTTCTGTTTAAAGGTTATAAGAGTTTTAATCTAGGGACTCATCTGTAATGAAACAGAAAGTTCCCAGGGGCTAACTTATAAAAACAGAAAACGATTCGATTGAAAATACGCCGGCCCAGAGGGGTGACGTACTTTGGCAGAAGACGCCTTCAGAAAACGGTTCGTTTAAAAAGAACTGAGAGGCTGACGGGCGGGTCGCACCCGTCAGGTTTGAATTTTTAAACGGGGGACGAAGCTCGTCGGCGCCCGAGAGCCGCGGTGGTCGCCGACGGCGATCCACGATGAGGCAGGGAGATGGGAGAGTACCTCCGTGTTCAGGGCAGCATTCCGCGTCTGTGGGAGGTGGTGGTGGTCGCCGGCGAGTACCACGTCGGCGGCGACGCTGGCTCCGGCGGACGGCGATTCGGGTGGTTGTGGACCTCGTCGGAGAGAGATGTGAAGATCAAATTGGAGTGGGGGTTAGACTCTTAGTTGCTTGAGAGGGTTGCTGACGAAGTTGGTGCGCCGGAGACGGCCTCACCGGAGCGAATCAAGGTGTAGGCCGAGGCGGAACGGGGCGGTCGGAGTCGGGGAAGAAGGGCCCCTCGAGGCTCCTCCAGTGGCCAGGCAGGGTCTAGTGAGATGGTGGAGTTGTGCGGGGGCGAGAGCAGGCTCGGGGGTGCTATATATAGCCTGCCCGAGTCAGTTGCCGCGAACGGATAAGTCCGGCGAGGTGATTACGGCGGTGCCGTGGTTGCACGGGAGGGTTTTGAGGTTGAGCGTCGTCGTGGGCGTTCCCTGGTTCTGTTTAGGTGCTAACCGCATCGGGATTTGGTTGCTTAGGGGGAGTTCGACGGAACGGGGCGACGTGGGCCCGTCGGCGGCAGGGAGCACGCTCTGTGCGTGCTGCGCCACGGCGACGGTGCCGCATGCATGCGCTGGCAAGGAGATGGCCACGCGGAGCTACCAGGAGGATTGGGCGGCGCCGAACGGCGTTGAGCCGCCGTTCTGCTCCCTGTCGGCCGCTACGGTGGTTCGGCCGCCGCAAGACACGCCGCCGCAGGCGGGCCAGGGTGCCACCGACGCCAGGAAGGCGCCAAGCGCGCGTGTGGAGCTCCGGACAAGCAGGCCAGGCGGCGAGCAACGTGCCAAGGGCACTATGGACATGTGACTGAATCTCTGACGGAGAATGACACTGCAAATTCTGAATTTACTGAACATGAACAAAAACAGTGCACGCCAAGTGTTCGACATATTGATTCTGGCCTCTAGGGATTTTTCCTTGAGCTGATTTTTGGTGGCGTGGCCTCTCATTGCACCTGGAGGCTGCCTGAATTTTGGTAGAATTTTTTGGAGAAGAGAAGATATTAATTTCACCAAATTTGACAAATCTGGTCCAAACTTGCAGAGGCTGAAAATTGAAAATTTTAAAAAGAAGAAGAGTGGATCTTGATGGTCCTAGGTTGTGGGTGCTAAGGACTATCCAGAGGGGTTGGTTTGAGATCAAAACTCAAAGGAAATTAGGTACTTGCTTTGCAAATCACCTAGGCTTAAAATAATTAACAGAAATGTTTTGGGGAATAGAATAAATGAAATAAAATCCAAAAATGGGTTGGACTTGTTGGAACAGAATGAAAATGAGGTTGATTCACTCAAAAACTTCAAATAACATCATTGGTTTTCTTTTGCATAAAGTTGAATCATAAGCTACTATCAACATCCCATAATTTTGGTGGAGGCTAGAAAGAAACATTTAAATGGGTTGTAGTGCAAAATTGCACTCTGGACTAGAGAAGAAAATTGGGTGCAGAGCTCAAAATATTTCATGAATAAAAGATATTTTTGTATAAAAGTGATTTAAAAACATCACATGACATCTCCAAATTTTGGTTGGAATATTAAGTGAATTTAACAAATGGTTGTAGTTCAATTATGGTCATGTAACCTTGAAAACCAATTTTCAAGAAAATAAAGATCAGACAAATTAATTATGTAATTATTTCTACTAATAAAGGAAGAGTTTTTCTTGAGAGGTTAAACAAGTCCAATAACATATTTGAAAGGTTTTCACTTTAGGGAACATCTCAATGATAATAAGAAAGGAAATGTTTAAAAAAATCAAAAGGGAGTCCAAAAAATCAAAGTTTTAATTCCTGGAAATTTTTTTAATTTAATAAAACAAGGTCAAAATTTTGGGGTGTCACAAGAGCATTGTTGACATAGAAATTTGCAAAATACTTACGGATCTGAATGTGGCAGACCCATTTACTAAACTTCTCTCACAAGCAAAACATGATCACACCTTAGTACTCTTTGGGTGTTAATCACATAGCGATGTGAACTAGATTACTGACTCTAGTAAACCCTTTGGGTGTTGGTCACATATCGATGTGAACTATGGGTGTTAACCACATAAAGATGTGAACTATTGATGTTAGATCACATGGCGATGTGAACTAGATTATTGACTCTAGTGCAAGTGGGAGACTGAAGGAAATATGCCCTAGAGGCAATAATAAAGTTATTAATTATTTCCTTATATCATGATAAATGTTTATTATTCATGCTAGAATTGTATTAACCGGAAACATAATACATGTGTGAATACATAGACAAACAGAGTGTCACTAGTATGCCTCTACTTGACTAGCTCGTTGATCAAAGATGATTATGTTTCCTAACCATAGACATGAGTTGTCATTTGATTAATGGGATCACATCAATAGGAAAATGATGTGATTGACTTGACCCATTCCGTTAGCATAGCACTTGATCGTTTAGTTTGTTGCTATTGCTTTCTTCATGACTTATACATGTTCCTATGACTATGAGATTATGCAACTCCCGTTTACCAGAGGAACACTTTGTGTGCCACCAAACGTCACAACGTAACTGGGTGATTATAAAGGTGCTCTACAGGTGTCTCCGAAGGTACTTGTTGGGTTGGCGTATTTCGAGATTAGGATTTGTCACTCCGATTGTCGGAGAGGTATCTCTGGGCCCTCTCGGTAATGCACATCACTTAAGCCTTGCAAGCATTGCAACTAATGAGTTAGTTGCAGGATGATGTATTACGGAACGAGTAAAGAGACTTGCCGGTAACGAGATTGAACTAGGTATTGAGATACCGACAATCGAATCTCGGGCAAGTAACATACCGATGATAAAGGGAACAACGTATGTTGTTATGCGGTCTGACCGATAAAGATCTTCGTAGAATATGTGGGAGCCAATATGAGCATCCAGGTTCCGCTATTGGTTATTGACCGGAGACGTGTCTTGGTCATGTCTACATTGTTCTCGAACCCGTAGGGTCCGCACGCTTAAGGTTTTGATGACAGTTATATTATGAGTTTATGAGTTTTGATGTACCGAAGGAGTTCAGAGTCCCAGATGAGACCGGGGACATGACGAGGAGTCTCGAAATGGTCGAGACGTAAAGATCGATATATTGGACGACTATATTCGGACATCGGAAAGGTTCCGAGTGATTCGGGTATTTTTCGGAGTACGGGAGAGTTACGGATATTCGCCGGGGAGTATATGGGCCTTATTGGGCTTTAGGGGAAAGAGAGAAGAGAGGTTGGGAGCCCCCCAAGGCCTAGTCCGAATTGGACTAGGGGGAGGGGCTGCGCCCCCTCCTTCCTTCTCTTCTCCCTTCCCTTGCCTTGAGTCCTACTCCTACTACTTGGAAGGGGAGGAATCCTACTCCCGGTGGGAGTAGGACTCCTCCAGGACGCGCCATAGGGCCGGCCCTCTCCCCCCTCCTCCACTCCTTTATATATGTGGCCAGGGGCACCCCATAGACACAAGTTGATCGTCATGATCGTTCTCTTAGCCGTGTGCGGTGCCCCCCTCCACCATAGTCCTCGATAATATTGTAGTGGTGCTTAGGCGAAGCCCTGCGACAGTAGAACATCAAGATTGTCACCATGCCATCGTGCTGACGGAACTCTTCGCCGACACTTTGCTGGATCGGAGTCCGGGGATCGTCATCGAGCTGAATGTGTGCTAAAACTCGGAGGCGCCGTAGTTTCGGTGCTTGATCGGTCGGGCCGTGAAGATGTACGACTACATCAACCGCGTTGTCATAACGCTTCGACTATCGGTCTACGAGGGTACGTAGACAACACTCTCCCCTCTCGGTTCTATGCATCACCATGATCTTGCGTGTGCGTAGGAAAATTTTGAAATTACTACGTTCCCCAACAATAAGCCTTGCAAGCATTGCAACTAATAAGTTAGTTGCGGGATGATGTATTACGAAACGAGTAAAGAGACTTGCCGGTAACGAGATTGAACTAGGTATTGAGATACCGACGATCAAATCTCGGGCAAGTAACATACCGATGACAAAGGGAACATCGTATGCTGTTATGCGGTCTGACCGCTAAAAGATCTTCGTAGAATATGTAGGAGCCAATATGAGCATCCAGGTTCTGCTATTGGTTATTGACTGGAGATGTGTCTCGGTCATGTCTACATTGTTCTCGAACCCGTAGGGTCCGCACGCTTAGCGTTACGATGACAGTTTATATGTTTTGATGTACCGAAGGTTGTTCGGAGTCCCGGATGTGATCATGGACATAACGAGGAGTCTCGAAATAGTCGAGACATAAAGATTGATATATTGGACGACTATATTCGGACACAGGAATGGTTCCGGGAGTTATCGGATATAAAACGGAGTACCGGGGGGTTACCGGAACCCCCCGGGGGTTAATGGGCCTCATGGGCCCAAAGTGGAGCAGAGGAGGGGCCGCCAGGGCAGGCTGCACGCCCCCTCCCCCTCTAGTCCGAATTGGACAAGGAGGGAGGGGCTCCCCCCTTTCCTTTCTCTCCTCTCTCCCTTCCTTCCCCCTCTCCTAGTTGGACAAGGAAAGGAGGGAGTCCTACTCCCGGTAGGAGTAGGACTCCTCCCTGGCGCGCCTCGTCCTGGCCGGCCGCCCCTCCCCTTGCTCCTTTATATACGGGGGCAGGGGGCACCTCTATACACAACAATTGATCCTTGAGATCTATTAGCCGTGTGCGGTGCCCTCCTCCACCATAATCCTCGATAATATTGTAGCGGTGCTTAGGCGAAGCCCTGCGACGGTAGAACATCAAGATCGTCACCACGCCGTCGTGCTGATGGAACTCTTCCCCGACATTCTGCTGGATCGGAGTCCGGGGATCGTCATCGAGCTGAACGTGTGCTAGAACTCGGAGGTGCCGTAGTTTCGGTGCTTGATCGGTCGGGCCGTGAAGACGTATGACTACATCAACCGCGTTGTGCTAACGCTTCCGCTTCCGGTCTACGAGGGTACGTAGACAACACTCTCCCCTCTCGTTGCTATGCATCACCATGATCTTGCGTGTGCGTAGGAATTTTTTTGAAATTACTACGTTCCCCAACAATATTATGTCCCCCGGAGTTGCAGGTCGTCTGGAAAGGGAATCAGCAGCACTATTTTCAATCCCTTTTTTATATTCAATGGCATACTGGCGCCCAAGTACTTTAGTGAGTGATTTCTTTTGCCACCTGGTGTGCAAACGTTGCTCTGACAGACAGGCCAGACTTCTTTGAACAGTTCTGATGCTGAATTCAGATAACTGCAAATACTGGCGCTAGTGTTCCTCTGCTAGAAGAATGGCCAAAAATTCCTTCTCATACACTGAAAGTGTCTGATTTCTAGGCCCAAGAGCTTTGTTTACATAAGCAATTTGGTGGCCTTCTTGCATAAGTACCGCCCCAATTCCTACATCACAGGCATCTGTCTCCACAATAAATTTCTTGGAGAAATCAGGTAAGGCCAGTACTGGGGCTGATGTCAGAGCTTGCTTCAGAAGCACAAAGGCTTGCTGTTCATTGTATGTCCACAGAAATGGGACTCCCTTTTTGAGAAGGTTAGTAAGAGGTTTGCTCAGCATACCATAGTGGGCTATGAACTTCCTGTAATACCCAGCCAGGCCCAAAAATCCCCTGACTTCCTTAGCAGACACAGGTGTTGGCCAGTTCCGAATAGTATAAATCTTGGAAGAGTCAGTAGCTACCCCTTGGCCACTGATGACATGTCCCAAGTAAACAACCTGAGTTTGTGCAAAAGCACATTTTGACAGTTTCACTTGCCACTGATGTTGTAAGAGCAGTTTGTTCCAAATGATGTAAGTGCAGTGCATAAGAAGCACTGAATATGAGGATATCATCAAAGAAAAGCAACACAAATTTCCTGACACAGGGTGACAGTGTCTCATTCAAGGCAAAATTGAATGTATTAGGTCCTCCAGTAAGACCAAAGGACAACACCAGAAATTCAAAATGGCCAAAATGTGTCTGAAACGCTGTTTTGTGTTCTTCCCCAGGGGCCAATCTGATCTGATGATAACCTGCTCGAAGGTCCAACTTGGAAAACCAACAGGCTCCAGACAACTCATCCAATAACTCATCAATAACAGGGATTGGATATTTGCTCTTCGCTGTGATAGCATTCAATTTCCTATAATCATATATAGGTCTCCAAGTTTTATCCTTCTTCTGCACTAATATAACTGGG
Source organism: Triticum dicoccoides (assembly GCF_002162155.2). Lineage (NCBI taxonomy): Eukaryota > Viridiplantae > Streptophyta > Magnoliopsida > Poales > Poaceae > Triticum > Triticum dicoccoides. Next base: position 40,774,946 of record NC_041380.1, read on the forward strand.
GAAGAGAAAGCACTGGTGCTGGGTCTAATAATTCCAGCATCCAACATTTCTTTCACTTGCTTTTCCATTTCATCTTTCAGAGCAGGAGGTAGTCTGTAGGGCCTGCTGGACACAAGTTGAGCTCCAGGAACTAAAGGAATTTTATGGTCATACTTTCTTCTTGGAGGGAGACCAGAGGGAGCTTCAAACACATGAGCATATTATTCAACAGTGCTTGGGTTTCATAGGGCAGTTCAGATACTGCCATATCTTCAGTTACCAACAGGGCTGACATTTCTACCAGAGCATAGACTTGAGGGACATCATCCTGACCCAACAGAGTAATTTGTTGCCCTGAGTGTTGGAAGGACAACCAATGTACAGCCCAATCTATTTGCATACAACTGTGAGCAGCTAACCAATCCAAACCCAAAATTCCATGGTAAGATCCCAAAGGAAAAACCCTGAAGTTACTGACAAACTCATTACCAGCACAGGACCACTTGCTATCCAGTAACTGTTGAGAGCATGGAACCAAACACTACTAGAAAAAGGGCTATAGATGGGATTGACACTAATGGCGCACCAGACAAGCGGTGCGCCATTAGTATATACTAATGGCGCACCACCTTCTGATACGCCATTAGAGCTGAAACTACTAATGGCGCACCTGGCCCAGGGTGTGCCATTAGTATCAATTTTTTTTGAACTAGTGCGCCTGTCCAAACATACTAATGGCGCATCCAGACACAGTGCGCCATTACTAGTTGTAACTAGTAATGGCGCACCTGTCGGAAAGTGCGCCACTAATGTTGTTTTTTTATTATATTTTTTATTCCTTTTTTTGCAAAACTACTAATGGCACACTGTTCGACCGTGCGCCATTACTAGTTTAAACTAGCAATGGTGCACTGTGGAACAGTGCGCCATTAGTATGTTTTTTTTGGAAAACTACTGGTGGCGCACCACCAGAAGGTGCGCCATTAGTAACCTGGATTACTAATGGCGCATTTAGAGCTGGTGCGCCATTAGTAAGTGGGCAGCAACAAGATATTTTGGACAGCCTCTCCTACCCACACTCACTTTCTCCCCACTTCATTCTCTTCACCTCCTCCTTGTCTCGGGTGCCTCCTCTTTTTCACCTCATTTCCACCATAGATTGATTCAATTTAAGTGGTTAAATTACCTTGTTTTGATAGGTAAGTAAGGGGGAAGCTATATTTATGTTGTTCTCCCTACAACAATGTGCACATGCACTTTTTATGGCCTAGCTAGATCTATGTATGTTCGTGGTTTTGCATATGTTTGTGGTGTTGCATATGTGTTTGTGTTTGGAGGTGTACCGGTATTTGAAATGCGATAGTTGCCAATATTTTGCCAGAATGTTGATTCATTTCCGTTTCGGCGAGAATTTTGGCATTAAGCATTCTTTTTGGTCCTATTTTTAGGGAAAGTCATGCCAAATTTTTTCTTGGTTCTAAAATATCGTTTTGCTCTACCCCGCAGGCGACCATGGTCCGCACGATGACCGAAGGCATCGTGAATAGGTTTTTGAGGTCCGCGAAGGCCGAGATGCTTCAAAAGAACAAGACGGAGATAAGATGTCCATGTCGAAGATGCAAGCTGAAGAGCCTTATTGCAGACCCGGAATCCGGGCAGGTGCGGGACCACCTGCTCTTGCGTGGTTTCATGGATGGCTATCGGTGGCAAGGTGATGAAGATGACTACGAAGTCGTCCATGGGGGCCGTGCAAGAAATGAGGAAGGGCAGCAAGACAACCACCGCGGCTCGGGCGGGCGAGAAGATGAAGAATCCCCAGGAGATGATCACGATGGTGATGCTGTACACAATCATCATGTAGAAGATGCTGGACATGATGATGAGGAAGATGCCGGAGCAGACGACGGGCATGATCATGAAGATGATGATGCCGACGGAGCAGACGACGCTGGACCATCGATGGGCTGGGTGCAGGACCCTCATATTCAAGAGCTGCTTCTCAAGCAGATGGATAACGCAAGAGCTGCCGCCCGAGAGAAAGCCAAGATGGATCAACTTGAGTTAGACGCGGTTACTCCATTGTATGAAGGATGCAGGCCCGAGGATACCCGCCTGAAAGTAACGCTCATGGCTCTGGAAATGAAGGTAAAACACAAAATGACCGACGCATGCTTCGACGAGAACATGTCATTCTGGCACGAACGTCTTCCCAAGGGGAACAAGTGCCCAACCAGTTTGGAGGAGGCGAAGAAAATCGTGTGTCCTCTGGATTTACCGCACGTGAAATACCATGTGTGCATGAACAATTGCATCATTTATCGGGACGAGCACACGGAGTCTACCATATGTCCGGTGTGCGGCATCACTCGATACAAGAAGAGGAAGAAAGCTCCTCGAAAAGTGGTGTGGTACTTTTCGATCACTCCTCGTCTGCAGCGGTATTTCGCGGACCCTAAGGTAGCAAAGCTCCTGCGTTGGCACGCGGATAGGGAGGAGAAGAAGCAAGAAGATGACGCAAATGATCCGGAGATAGATAAAAAAGACAAGATGCTGAGTCACCCTAAGGATGCGAGCCAGTGGCAAGCGTTGAACTTCGAAGACCTAGAATTTGGGAATGATCCAAGGAACATCGTGCTGGGCGCGAGCACCGATGGAGTCAATCCGTTTGGCAGCCAGAGAAGCACACATAGCACCTGGCCTGTGTTTGTGTGGATGTACAACCTTCCCCCCTGGTTGTGCATGAAGAGGAAGTACATTCAGATGAGTATGCTAATTGAAGGACCGAAACAACCAGGGAATGACATCAATCTGTATCTGGGGCTGCTGAAAGAGGAGCTTGACACGCTGTGGAAAACGCCAGCCAATACGTGGGACGCCGCAGAGAAAGAATATTTCCCTATGAGAGTCGCGCTGCTCACGACGGTGCATGACTTCTCGGTTACGGATATGTCGCGGGGCAGGTGGTCCACGGATTTTCTGGATGCGTCAGGTGCATGGATGACACAACGTATCGCCAGCTAGATAGAGATCCCGGGTCTTCGAAAACCGTGTTCATGGGACATCGAAGGTGGCTTCGCGACGATGACCCATGGAGAAAACGCAAGGATCTGTTCGATGGTGAAACCGAACCCCGAGGACGCCCGCGTACGAGGAGCGGCGAGGAAATAGATGAGCTGTTGAAAAATTGGAAAGATTGCCCACTGCCGGGAAAGAAGCAAAAGGCGCCAGAGCCGGGAAAGAAGCGAAAGGCACCAGAGCCGCTGGTGGAGGTATGGAAAATGAGGTCTGTTTTCTGGGACTTGCCGTACTGGAAGATCCACCGTGTGCCTCACAGCCTTGATGTAATGCATATCACGAAGAACGTGTGCGAGAGTCTGCTTGGTACCCTGCTGAACATGCCAGAGAGGACCAAAGATGGGCCGAAAGCAAGGGCAGACTTGAAATCAATGGGCATCAGGCAGGAGCTTCACACTATATATGATGATGATGATGATGAGGCGAAGCAGGACACGGAAAGTCGTCGCAAAGGCAAAAAGGCCAAGAAGACCGGAAATGACTACCCTCCCACGTGCTTCACTCTAAGTCAAGAGGAGATCAAGCAGTTTTTCACCTGCCTCCTAGGAGTAAAACTTCCTTACGATTATGCGGGGAAGATAAGCAGATACCTAAACCCAGCGAAGCAGAAGTTTAGCGGGATGAAGTCTCACGACTGTCACGTGCTGATGGCGCAGATACTTCCAGTTGCAATCCGTGCGATCATGGACGCGCACGCCCGTGAAATGCTATTTGGCCTATGCAACTTTTTCGACGTCATCTCTCGGAAGTTGGTTGGCGTGAGGCAACTCAGAAGGCTACAGGAAGAGATCGTGGTGATACTATGCGAGCTTGAGATGTACTTCCCGCCCGCATTCTTCGACGTTATGGTGCATCTGCTGGTCCATATCATGGACGATATCATCCAACTCGGGCCGACGTTCCTGCACATCATGATGCCGTTCGAAAGGATGAATGGTGTCATCAAAGGATACGTTCGCAACATGTCACGTCCAGAGGGAAGCATAGCCAGGGGCTTTCTGACCGAAGAGTGCATCTCCTACTGCACGAATTATCTAGGCATCGAGAACCCCGTTGGTCTGCCCGTCAACAGGCACCTCGGCAGGCTCGCTGGATGGGGTCGCCGCGAAATGCATGTCGACTTCGAGGGTCGACTCACCGACTTTGAAAGAGCAAACGTAGTCGCGCTACAACACATAGACGTGGTCGATCCTTGGGTGGTAGAGCACAAAACCTTTATTAAGAAGACGTACAATGACCGAGGCCAACAGAGGACGGACGGAGATATACTCAAAGAGCACAACTCATGTTTCACGCGTTGGTTCAAGCAGAAGCTTCTGTCGTACCCTTTACATGAGGATTCTTCCGCGGAAGAACAACTCATATTCGCCTTGTCACAGGGCGCCGAGCACAACCTGATGACCTATGAGGCGTACGATATCAACGGCTACACATTCTACACCGAGGCCAAGGACATGAAGAGCGATGGTTATCAGAACTCCGGGGTAACGATGGAATCCTACACCGGTAACGACAAGGACAGATACTACGGAAGGATCGAGGAGATCTGGGAGCTGAGCTACGCTGGAGAGAAGGTCCCGATGTTCTGTGTCAGATGGGCGAAGAGCGTCCTAAAAGAAGACCGGTATTTCACCACCATGGTTATACCCAAAGCCAAATCCAAGACCGCGGGCGCAAACGTTACCGCGAAAAATGAGCCATGGGTACTGGCTTCCCAAGCGGACCAATGCCCAGTCGTGTTGTCGTGAGGAGAGGCAAAAGGAAGATCATCGGAATGGATGGAGTAGCCAATGAGCAAGACTTCGACAAGTACGGCGACCCGAGGATCGAACATGACGACGATGATGAAGTAGCAGCATACACCACAAGAAGAAGCAGGACCACCCTACCTAAAGGACGTCCGTTCCACAGAAGAACTCCATTTACAAAAAAGAAGGGCAAGAAGATTGTGAATAGATAGCTAGCTAAGATCGATTGTATTTAAATCGTAGCCTTCATTTCTCGATTGTATTTCATGGGAACTTTTTGAACTATCATGAATATTTTTAAATTTCATGGACACTCGATCTCGATCCCCCTCCATCTCGATCGATATCCCACCTCGCCAGATCCGGTCCCCCTCGCCGCCGAGCACCCCCCGGTCCACCGGCCGCCGCCGCCGACCCCCCGCACCCTCGATTCTCCTACTCAACCGCCGCCGCCGACCCCCCGCACCCCTCCCCTACTCAACCGCCGC
>NC_041380.1:40780245-40780909 GCF_002162155.2 Triticum dicoccoides
TATTTTTTAAAAAATTATTAGTGTCTTATAAAAAAATATTACTGTTATGATTTAAATAAGTTTGAACATATTTAAACACAAATAAGTATCAAACAGCATTTTAAATGCATAAAAAAAATTTGTGGAGCCTGGGAATCGAACCCAAGACCTCCTGGTGTGAGAACTGGCTGCTGACCAGTCGAGCTAGTAGAGGGAACTTGGTGTGGATCAGGTCAGGTGGAAGATAACCTTTTGGCTCGAGCAGAAATAAAAAAAAATACTAATGGCGCACCACGGTGAGGTGCGCCATTAGTATGGATGTACTTATGGCGCACCGAGGGGTGGTGCGCCATTAGTATTGTGCCATTGCTATAAGAAAAAAAACTACTAATGGCGCACCACGGTGAGGTGCGCCATTAGTATGGATGTACTTATGGCGCACCGAGGGGTGGTGCGCCATTAGTATTGTGCCGCCCCCATCCATATTTCCTCCTCGGCCCAAATTAACCTATCCCCTATCTCTCCCTCTCCCTCGCCCTTGATCCCCTTCCCCTCTCCTCTCCCGACACCGCTGCCCCGCCGCCTCGATGCCTCGACGCCGCTGCCCCGCCGCCTCGACGCCACCTCGACGCCGCCCCAACGCTGCTGCCCTGCCGCCTCGACGCCGCCCCGACGCCGCCTCGAC
>NC_041380.1:40781438-40810355 GCF_002162155.2 Triticum dicoccoides
TAGGTACACCAAAGAGTTTCAGGTTTCAGACTCAGACTTGTATTGGCAATGGAAATTCAGAGTTTCAGGTTTGCAACTCACACCCACACGTGTAGTTAGCTTTTCGGTATCGCTGGTCTGGCTGGCTGTTGCTCTATATGGTCAAGATATATAATCTATCTTGTAATTGTTGCTACATTTGCATTTTCTCAAGATGCAAGTTCAGTACCTCGCTCTGCTTTAGTTGATGAACTCCACAAATGCAATCCGAGTTGATTGCAGGTCTTTCTCTTCTTCTGCATAATCATGGAAATGGTCCATCCTTGTTACGTACTATACATGGGAGGACAGGGAATATACATATGTGTGTGTTATGTATGCATGTATGTATGTGTAGTTAACTTGAGCGTTTCTGGTCTGGCTGGCTTTTTCACCACCTCCAAGAAATATTCTATCTTCCATTGTTTCTACATTACTATTATTATCTTCTCGAGATATTCAAGTCCAGTACCTTGTCCTTAGAGGCAAAGGATGGTCTTCTCTTGTCTTCTATATTTACTTGCGGGGACAAAAAGGCTCGCTCCGGTTTGGATTCGTAGAATGGGACGACAATCCTTTGCTGCCAAATAAGCTCCTCCTCGGTAGATTTGATTACTAGCATGCTCCTGCTGCTAAATCAACAATTAACAATGAATGATCTTTACCGCCAATCATTGGATTTGGTTAGCACCAATATGCTCCTAGCACGCCTCCTCTGTTTTGGTGATTACTTGCTGCCCTAAATTATAGTCTACTTACACATCACCTAGTTTTGCTTCTGTTTGTTTGTACGTATATGCAGCAGCAGCATCATCTTTTGGTTCAATTAGAATGCACATCTAGCATTCTTTTGGTTCAGTTAAACAATCTTTCATTGCTTCCTGTATATCGAGCTTCCACAAACATGGGTCCATAATTATTGTGTCGATGTTGTGTGCATTATTCTATTTTGACCTTCATTTAGAAGCATGGAAGATTTAGAAGGCATATGTATGTAGACTGGATATTTTGTGTGTAGTAATGTTTTGGTGCTTATTGCTTTGGATACTTTTTGTGTATGCTTTGTTGATACTTGTCTTAGGAAAGCTGACACTGCTTTATCTAATTAAGTTCTTCGTGTCTTCCTTTTAATCTTAGAATGACACAGTCATATGTATCCAGTTTGAAACTGCTTGTAAATTATTCCAGTTTGAAACTGAGATCTGCATGTACACCATCGAGTAAAGCTATTTCAGACACAATAAAGTTGCAAAATTCAGATACTTCATAGACATGTGTGTGTTGCTTTTGTTTCTGCTAAACTGTCTATGGTAGATAAACTGAGCGTTGTGTCCATGCTTGATGCAGGAGCTCAAGAACCTGCGGCCGCAACTCTACTCCGCCTCCGAGTACTGCGAGAAGTCCTACCTCAGCACCCACCAAAAGTAGATGTGAGTAGCCACCTCAGCTGTTCCTCCTCTCCTCCATTAGAACAGTTGATCAGTGTAAAGTAGTCTGAGTTAGAGAAATGTTGATCAGTGTTATGAGTGTTGGCCAAAAAGCTCTGTCAGTGCCATATAGGTGAATGTGCTACTTCTGTCAGTTGATCAATGTCTGTCAGTTGTCTGGTACTTGAATGATTTTGTGCTACTTCTGTTGACAGAGAATGGCATGTTAATACCATATAGGTACCCAATAATGTTGCTATGATGTATTGGGGGAGAAATGGTCCAGTATTGCTTGTAGTGGTTTGTCCAAAATGTTGAATGATACTGCTTGGAGATGCATATATTGTTTCACCTCTTTACATGCCAATGTATTTTCCATGTTGTGATGGAGGCCTTTTTTGCCTTGTCCACCCGAGAGGCCCTTGAGTTTGCTGGAATGTCGATTAACTTCCGTTCCGGCAAATTCGGGTACTCCATATGTCCTATTTTCAGCAAAGGTCATGCTGAAATTTTCCGTGAATTTTAGCATAACTTTGCTAAAAATAGGACATATGGGGTACTTGTGACTAATGCATGGGCCGGGGTATCTTAGTAGTTAATTAAGTAGGATCAAGTGCCCCGGCGTACTTGTGACTAATGCATGGCTTTTAGGGTGCCTCGGTGTCGATAAAAACCGAAATGATGAAAGCTTAGGCTTTTAGGGTGCCTCGGCGTCGAAAAACCCTCAATGATAAAAGCTTAGCTTTTAGGATGCCTCGGTGTCGACAAACCCTAAATGATGAGACCATGATCTTGTTCCTTGATAATAACCAACTTTTTGACCAAACTTTGTTCCTATTTAGAGAGAAACATGGCGAACAACGATGAGGCCGGGGGTTCGGGCGGCAAGGCATTCTGGAAGCTGTCCCAGGAGATGGAGGAACAACCTCACTTGTATGAGGACGCCGCCTTCCCCATCGATCCTGAGACCACTGATGGTACCACCGAGGATGACCCCACTGATGCCACCACTGATGGTGCCGCCAAGGATGCCACCACTGATGATGGCGGCGCACGCACAGATGGCAGCCAACCGAAGAGGCAACGGAAGGACCGGCGCCCGACCGTGCTCCGCACCCTCAAGGAGGAAGTTACTGAAGTGGACTCCGACGGGAATCCAACGGCGCCCGAACGAGTAGTCAAGGGGTACTCGCTTCAGCTAGGGTGCATTCTCCGGAGCACCGTCTCGATCAACACCGAGAACCTGAGGCATCCTGACCGAGGGAATTTGCGCAACCTCCTCTTCACGAAGCTGCACGAACGATACAAGTTCCCCGCTGAATTTGAAAACACAAGCCTCAAAGGGAATAAAGTGAACAATGCTGCCCTCATGAAGATGAGCAAGGCCATGTCTACTTGGAAAAGCAATGTGAAGAGAATGATCGAGAAAGGTGAGAGTTATGAGAAGATCAAGGAGAAAAATCCTTCGATCACCGAAGATGACTACAACGACTTCAAGATCAATTGCTCGAGCACCGCAAACTCCGAATCAAGTAAGTGGGGGAAATAAATGCGGGAGCTGAACTTAGGGGAACACACACTCGGTCCTGGCGGTTACAGAGTGGCGGAGCCTATATGGGACAAGGAGGAGGCGGACTGTGCCGAGCAAGGCCTACCGCCCCTCTTCGATAAATACGGTGACAAGCAGACCAGGAACTTTGTCAGGGCCCGGTACAAGAAGGACCCGAAAACAAAGGAGCTTACCACGGATCCGAAGACCAGGGCGCTTGAGCTTGTTCTGGTAAGGAATACACCCCCGCGTAATTAGCTCCATATGGTCGCATTCTAATTAATGAAGCCAAATTTCTAAATGGTTCACATTGCTTCCACAGGCGACTGAAAGCAGTAGCGCGGGGTCGACTAAGAGCAACCCTTGGGACACCACTCTAAATAGGGCGTTGAATGTAATGAAGAACAAGGATAAGCTCAGTAAGCCGACATCAGCTGGTCGTGTGGCCGGCAAAGGCTTGTCGACAAAATGGTCGTCATACTATAACACTGGTAGGCGAAAGGAGAAAAAGACCAGCTCGGAAAGCCAGGCGCGCGAGGTTCAAGAACTCAGGGCACAGGTGGCGCAGATTCCGGAGATTGTGCAAGAGCAAGTGCAACAACAACTCGAAGCGACGATCACCGCCATTGTGCCTACCTTGATCCAGGGGATTAGTGCGTGGATTGCGGGCGGCCAACAGGGGCCGCCCCCGATTCCTAGCTTCACGGCCAGCAACTCGCAGAATGCGATGGCGGGGCCATTGGTGTCTCCGGCGCCGGCACGGGAGCTTAATGCACCCGGGTGTACGCCGGCCGGCACCTCTGCAGCAAGCGGCCCCTCCGTCAACTGCACGCCCACCGTTGGCGGTGCCTCGACATTAGCCAAGCTCGACGCCATCATCACGGTAACTAATTAAGCCTCTCTCGGCCGAGGACTTCATCTCCTTGCCTTTGACTGGGCATCCCTGACGCCCTACATGTTTTCGCAGGGCGCCGCCTGTTGGGGAACGTAGCAGAAATTCAAAATTTTCCTACGTGTCACCAAGATCTATCTATGGAGAGACTAGCAACGAGGGGAAGGAGAGTGCATCTACATACCCTTGTAGATCGCTAAGAGGAAGCGTTCAAGTGAACGGGGTTGATGGAGTCATACTCGTCGTGATTCAAATCACCGATGATCAAGTACCGAAAGGACGGCACCTCCGTGTTCAACACACGTACAACCCGGTGACGTCTCCCACGCCTTGATCCAGCAAGGAGAGAGGGAGAGGTTGAGGAAGACTCCATCCAGCAGCAGCACAACGGCGTGGTGGTGGTGGAGGAGCGTGGCAATCCTGCAGGGCTTCGCCAAGCACCGCAGAAGAGGAGAAGAATTTGGGAGAGAGGGAGGGGCTGCACCAAAGGCAAAAGGTGTCTCTCAAGAGGCCCTCTACCCCCACTATATATAGGGATCCCAAGGGGGGGGGTGCGCCAGCCCTAGGAGATCCAATCTCCTAGGGGGCGGCGGCCAGGGGAGGAGTCCATCCCCCCCCAAGGCACCTAGGAGGTGCCTTCCCCTTCTGGGACTCTTCCTTTTAGGGTTCCCTAGGCGCATGGGCCTCTTGGGGATGGTGCCCTTGGCCCATGTAGGCCAAGGCGCACCCCCTACAGCCCATGTGGCCCCCGGGGGCAGGTGGCCCCACCCGGTGGATCCCCGGGACCCTTCCGGTGGTCCCGGTACAATACCGATGACCCCGAAACTTGTCCCGATGGCCGAAATAGGACTTCCTATATATAAATCTTTACCTCTGGACCATTCCGGAACTCCTCGTGACGTCCGGGATCTCATCCGGGACTCCGAACAACATTCGGTAACCACATACAAACTTCCTTTATAACCCTAGCGTCATCGAACCTTAAGTGTGTAGACCCTACGGGTTCGGGAGACATGCAGACATGACCGAGACGTTCTCCGGTCAATAACCAACAGCGGGATCTGGATACCCATGTTGGCTCCCACATGTTCCACGATGATCTCATCGGATGAACCACGATGTCAAGGACTCAATCGATCCCGTATTCAATTCCCTTTGTCTAGCGGTATTTTACTTGCCCGAGATTCGATCGTCGGTATACCGATACCTTGTTCAATCTCGTTACTGGCAAGTCTCTTTACTCGTTCCGTAACACATCATCCCGTGATCAACCCCCTGGTCACATTGTGCACATTATGATGATGTCCTACCGAGTGGGCCTAGAGATACCTCTCCATTTACACGGAGTGACAAATCCCAGTCTCGATTCGTGCCAACCCAACAGACACTTTCGGAGATACCTGTAATGCACCTTTATAGCCACCCAGTTATGTTGTGACGTTTGATACACCCAAAGCATTCCTACGGTATCCGGGAGTTGCACAATCTCATGGTCTAAGGAAAAGATACTTGACATTAGAAAAGCTTCAGCATACGAACTACACGATCTCTATGCTAGGCTTAGGATTGGGTCTTGTCCATCACATCATTCTCCTAATGATGTGATCCCGTTATCAATGACATCCAATGTCCATGGTCAGGAAACCGTAACCATCTATTGATCAACGAGCTAGTCAACTAGAGGCTTACTAGGGACATGGTGTTGTCTATGTATTCACCCGTGTATTACGATTTCCGGATAATACAGTTATAGCATGAATAAAAGACTATTATCATGAACAAAGAAATATAATAATAACACTTTTATTATTGCCTCTAGGGCATATTTCCAACAGTCTCCCACTTGCACTAGAGTCAATAATCCAGTTCACATCGATATGTGATTAACACTCAAGGTCACATCCCCATGTGACTAACACCCAAAGAGTTACTAGAGTCAATAATCTAGTTCACATTACCATGTGATTAACACTCGATGAGTTCTGGGTTTGATCATGTTATGCTTGTGAGAGATGTTATAGTCAATGGGTCTGAATCTTTTAGATCCGTATGTACTTCGCAAATCTCTATGTCATCTTGTAGATGCAGCTACCACGTTCTATTTGGAGCCATTCCAAATAACTGTTCCACTTGGAGCTATTCTAAATTGTTGCCCCATTATACGTATCTGGTATCTCTACTTAGAGCTATCCGGATAGGTGTTAAGCTTGCATCGACGTAACCTTTACGACGAACTCTTTTACCACCTCCATAATCGAGAAAATTCCTTAGTCCACTAAGGATAACTTTGACCGCTATCTAGTGATCTATTCTTGGATCACTCTTGTACCCCTTGACTAACTCATGGCAAGGCACACTTCAGGTGCGGTACACAGCATAGCATACTGTAGAGCCTACGTCTAAAGCATAGGGGATGACCTTCGTCCTTTCTCTCTTTTCTGCCGAGGTCGAGCTTTAAGTCTTAACTTTGTACCTTACAACTCAGGCAAGAACTTCTTCTTTGACTGATCCATCTTGAACACCTTCAAGATCATGTCAAGGTATGTGCTCATTTGAAAGTACCATTAAGCGTTTTGATCCATCCTCATAGATCTTGATGCTCAATGTTCAAGTAGTTTATTCCAGGTTTTCTATTGAAAAACACCTTTCAAATAACCCTATATGCTTTCTAGAAATTCTACGTCATTTCTGATCATCAATATATGTAAACAACATATACTCATCAGAAATTCTATAGTGCTCCCACTCACTTCTTTGGAAATACAAGTTTCTCATAAACTTTGTATAAACCCAAAATCTTTGATCATCTTATCAAAGTGCACATTCCAACTCCGAGATGCTTACTCTAGTCCATGGAAGGATCGCTAGAGCTAGCATTCCTTTTAGCATCCTTAGGATCGACAAAACCTTTCTGATTGTATTACATATAACCTTTCCTTACGAAAACTGGTAAGGAAACTCGTTTTGACATCCATCTGCCAGATTTCATAAATGCAGCTAATGCTAACATGAATCCGACGGACTTAGGCATCGCTACGGATGAGAAAATCTCATCGTAGTCAACTCCTTGAACTTGTGAAAAAACTCTTCGCCACAAGTCGAGCTTCATAGACGGTGACATTACCGTCCACGTCCGTCTTCTTCTTAAAGATCCATTTATCTTAATGGCTTGCCGATCATCGGGCAAGTCCACCAAAGTCCATGCTTTGTTCTGATACATGGATCCTATCTCGGATTTCATGGCTTCTAACCATTTGTCGGAATTTGGGCCCACCATCGCTTCTCCATAGCTCGTAGGTTCATTGTTGTCTAGCAACATGACTTCCAAGACAGGATCACCGTACCACTCTGAAGTAGTACATATCCTTGTCACCCTACGAGGTACGGTAGTGACTTGATCGAAAACTTCATGATCACTATCATAAGCTTCTACTTCAATTGGTGTAGGTGCCACAGGAACAACTTCCTATGCCCTGCTACACACTAGTTGAAGTGACGGTTCAATAACCTCATCAAGTCTCCACCATCCTCCCACTCAACTCTTTCGAGAGAAACTTTTCCTCGTGAAAGGACCCGATTCAAGAAACAATCCATATTGCTTTCGGATCTGAATTAGGAGGTATACCCAACTGTTTTGGGTGTCCTATGAAGATGCATTTTATCCGCTTTGGGTTCGAGCTTATCAATCTTGAAACTTTTTCATATAAGCGTCGCAGCCCCAAACTTTTAAGAAACGACGACTTAGGTTTCTCTAAACCATAATTCATACGGTGTCATCTCAACGGAATTACGTGGTGCCCTATTTAAAGTGAATATGGTTGTCTCTAATGCCTCACCCATGAACAATAGTTAATTTGATAACAGACATCATGGTACGCACCATACCCAATAGGGTGCAACTATGATGTTCGGACACACCATCACACTATGGTGTTCCAGGCGGTATTAATTGCAAAACAATTTTCACAATGTCTTAATTGTGTGCCAAAACTCGTAACTCAGATATTCATCTCTATGATCATATCATAGATATTCTATCCTCTTGTCACGAAGATCTTAAACTTCACTCTGAAATTACTTGAACCATTCAATAATTCAGACTTGTGTTTCATCAAGTAAATATACTCAACATCTACTCGAATCATCTGTGAAGTAAGAACATAACGATATTCACTGCATGCCTCAGCACTCATTGGACTGCACACATCAAAATGTGTTGCTTCCAACAAGTTGCTATCTTGTTCCATTTTACTGAAACCGAGGCTTTTCAGTCATCTTGCCCATGTGGTATGATTCGCATATCTCAAGTGATTCAAAATCAAGTGAGTCCAAATGATCCATCTGTATGGACTTTCTTCATGCGTATACACCAATAGACATGGTTCGCATGTCTCAAACTTTTCAAAAACGAGTGAGTCCAAAGATCCATCAACATGGAGCTTCTTCATGCGTTTTATACCAATATGACTTACATGGCAGTGCCACCAGTAAGTGGTATTATCATTACTATCTTTTGGCATGAAAATGTGTATCACTACGATCGAGATTCAATAAACCATTTTTAGGTGCAAGACCACTAAAGGTATTATTCAAATAAATAGAGTAACCATTATTCTCCTTAAATGAATAACCGTATTGCAACAGACATAATCCAATCATGTCTATGCTCAACGCAAACACCAAATGACAATTATTCAGGTTTAATACTAATCTTGATGGTAGAGGGAGCGTGCGATGTTTGATCACATCAAACTTGGAAACACTTCCAACACATATCGTCAGCTCACCTTTAGCTAGTCTCCGTTTATTCCGTAGCTCTTTTATTTCGAGTTACTAACACTTAGCAACTGAACCGGTATCTAATACCCTGGTGCTACTAGGAGTACTAGTAAAGTACACATCAACACAATGTATATCCAATATACTTCTATCGACCTTGCCAGCCTTCTTATCTACCAAGTATCTAGGGTAATTCTGTTCCAGTGGCTGTTCCCCTTATTACAGAAGCACTTAGTCTCGGGTTTGGGTTCAACCTTGGGTTTCTTCACTAGAGCAGCAGCTGAATTGCCGTTTCATGAAGTATCCCTTCTTGCCCTTGCCCTTCTTGAAACTAGTGGTTTCACCAACCATCAACAATTGATGCTCCTTCTTGATTTCTACTTTTGTGGAGTCAAACATCGCGAATATCTCAAGGATCATCATATATGTCCTTGATATATTATAGTTCATCACGAAGCTCTAGCAGCTTGGTGGTAATGACTTCGGAGAAACATCACTATCTCATCTGGAAGATCAACTCCCGCTCGATTCAAGTGATTGTTGCACTCAGACAATCTGAGCACAAGCTCAACGATTGAGCTTTTCTCCCTTAGTTTGTAGGCTAAGAAAATCGTCGGAGGTCTCATACCTCTTGACGTGGGCACGAGCCTGAAATCCCAATTTCAGCCCTCGAAACATCTCATATGTTCCGCGATGTTTCGAAAACGTCTTTGGTGCCTCAACTCTAAACCGTTTAACTGAACTATCACATAGTTATCAAAACGTGTATGTCTGATGTTCGCAACATCCACAAACGACGTTTGGGGTTCAGCACACTGAGCAGTGCATTAAACACATAAGCTTTCTACTGTCTGCATAATTGCTACTATCAACTTTCAACTATATTTTCTCTAGGAACATATCTAAACAGTAGAACTATAGCGTGAGCTACGACATAATTTGCAAAAGGTCTTTTGACTATGTTCAGGATAATTAAGTTCATCTTATGAACTCTCACTCAGATAGACATCCCTCTGGTCATCTAAGTGATTACATGATCCGAGTCAACTAGGCCGTGTCCGATCATCACGTGAGACGGACTAGTCATCATCGGTGAACATCTTCATGTTGATCGTATCTACTATACGACTCATGCTCGACCTTTCGGTCTCCGTGTTCCGAGGCCATGTCTGTACATGCTAGGCTCGTCAAGTTAACCCTAAGTGTATTGCATGTGTAAATCTGTCTTACACCCGTTGTATGTGAACGTAAGGATCTATCACACCCGATCATCACGTGGTGCTTCGAAACGACGAACTGTAGCAACGGTGCACAGTTAGGGGAGAACACTTCTTGAAATTGGTGTAAGGGATCATCTTATTTACTACCATCGTTCTAAGTAAACAAGATGCATAAACATAATAAACATCACATGCAATTATATAGTAGTGACATGATATGGCCAATATCATATAGCTCCTTTGATCTCCATCTTGGGGCTCCATGATCATCATCGTCACCGGCATGACACCATGATCTCCATCATCATGATCTCCATCATCATGTCTTCATGAAGTTGTCTCGCCAAATATTACTTCTACTACTATGGCTACCGGTTAGCAATAAAGTAAAGTAATTACATGGCGTTGTTCAATGACACGCAGGTCATACAATAAATAAAGACAACTCCTATGGCTCCTGCCGGTTGTCAAACTCATCGACATGCAAGTCGTGATTCCTATTACAAGAACATGATCAATCTCATACATCACATATCATTCATCACATTCTTCTTGGCCATATCACATCACATAGCATACCCTACAAAAACAAGTTAGACGTCCTCTAATTGTTGTTTGCATGTTTTACGTGGCTGCTATGGGTTTCTAGCAAGAACGTTTCTTACCTACGCAAAAACCACAACGTGATATGCCAATTGCTATTTACCCTTCATAAGGACCCTGTTCATCGAATCCGATCCGACTAAAGTAGGAGAGACAAACACCCGCTAGCCACCTTATGCAACTAGTGCATGTCAGTTGGTGGAACCAGTCTTGCGTAAGAGTACGTGTAAGGTCGGTCCGGGCCGCTTCATCCCATGATGCCGCCGAATCAAGATAAGACTAGTAACGGCAAGCATATTGAACAAAATCAACGCCCACAACTACTTTGTGTTCTACTCGTGCATAGAAACTACGCAATAGACCTAGCTCATGATGCCACTGTTGGGGAACGTAGCAGAAATTCAAAATTTTCCTACGTGTCACCAAGATCTATCTATGGAGAGACTAGCAACGAGGGGAAGGAGAGTGCATCTACATACCCTTGTAGATCGCTAAGAGGAAGCGTTCAAGTGAACGGGGTTGATGGAGTCGTACTCGTCGTGATTCAAATCACCGATGATCAAGTACCGAAAGGACGGCACCTCCGCGTTCAACACACGTACAGCCTGGTGACGTCTCCCACGCCTTGATCCAGCAAGGAGAGAGGGAGAGGTTGAGGAAGACTCCATCCAGCAGCAGCACAACGGCGTGGTGGTGGTGGAGGAGCGTGGCAATCCTGCAGGGCTTCGCCAAGCACCGTAGAAGAGGAGAAGAATTTGGGAGAGAGGGAGGGGCTGCACCAAAGGCAAAAGGTGTCTCTCAAGAGGCCCTCTACCCCCACTATATATAGGGATCCCAAGGGGGGGTGCGCCAGCCCTAGGAGATCCAATCTCCTAGGGGCGGCGGCCAGGGGAGGAGTCCATCCCCCCCAAGGCACCTAGGAGGTGCCTTCCCCTTCTGGGACTCTTCCTTTTAGGGTTCCCTAGGCGCATGGGCCTCTTGGGGATGGTGCCCTTGGCCCATGTAGGCCAAGGCGCACCCCCTACAGCCCATGTGGCCCCCGGGGGCAGGTGGCCCCACCCGGTGGATCCCCGGGACCCTTCCGGTGGTCCCGGTACAATACCGATGACCCCGAAACTTGTCCCGATGGCCGAAATAGGACTTCCTATATATAAATCTTTACCTCCGGACCATTCCGGAACTCCTCGTGACGTCCGGGATCTCATCCGGGACTCCGAACAACATTCGGTAACCACATACAAACTTCCTTTATAACCCTAGCGTCATCGAACCTTAAGTGTGTAGACCCTACGGGTTCGGGAGACATGCAGACATGACCGAGACGTTCTCCGGTCAATAACCAACAGCGGGATCTGGATACCCATGTTGGCTCCCACATGTTCCACGATGATCTCATCGGATGAACCACGATGTCAAGGACTCAATCGATCCCGTATTCAATTCCCTTTGTCTAGCGGTATTTTACTTGCCCGAGATTCGATCGTCGGTATACCGATACCTTGTTCAATCTCGTTACCGGCAAGTCTCTTTACTCGTTCCGTAACACATCATCCCGTGATCAACCCCTTGGTCACATTGTGCACATTATGATGATGTCCTACCGAGTGGGCCCAGAGATACCTCTCCATTTACACGGAGTGACAAATCCCAGTCTCGATTCGTGCCAACCCAACAGACACTTTCGGAGATACCTGTAATGCACCTTTATAGCCACCCAGTTACGTTGTGACGTTTGATACACCCAAAGCATTCCTACGGTATCCAGGAGTTGCACAATCTCATGGTCTAAGGAAAAGATACTTGACATTAGAAAAGCTTCAGCATACGAACTACACGATCTCTATGCTAGGCTTAGGATTGGGTCTTGTCCACCACATCATTCTCCTAATGATGTGATCCCGTTATCAATGACATCCAATGTCCATGGTCAGGAAACCGTAACCATCTATTGATCAATGAGCTAGTCAACTAGAGGCTTACTAGGGACATGGTGTTGTCTATGTATTCACACGTGTATTACGATTTCCGGATAATACAGTTATAGCATGAATAAAAGACTATTATCATGAACAAAGAAATATAATAATAACACTTTTATTATTGCCTCTAGGGCATATTTCCAACACCGTCGATGTTCCGTGCACTCTCCTGCACTTCGTGAACAACGAGTTGGTCGATGTCGCCAAGGGCAAAATCGTTCAACCGGGCAACCCCTTGTTCCACGGTACCCAGATGCCACCCAACTTGTTTAGGGTTCAACTGGTTCGGGTTCTGCCAGGCTGCGACGAGTTGTTACCTCCGATTCGACCCGTCGGGGCCGACGATGATGACGTGATGACCCTCAGCGCCTGCCTGAGCTGGCCCCTGCTTTGGCCGAAGAGCCAGATTCGTTTGGGGGCAGGGGACACCACCCCAAAGATAACACCGCCAGTCGTGTCGGCGCCAAGTCGGCCCCATGGCAAGACCGCCGCAATGGTGCCGGACATCCCTATGCCACTGGATCCAAACATGCATATGGCACAAGATCAGAACGACGATGACGACGATACATTTGCCAACGTTGATCAGTACTTTGCCGATCATGGGTACGGTGGCGACTTCATGGGGCCTCCTTCTCAAGAACCCAACCCAACAAAAGACGTGCGCGATCTAGTTGGTACCGCGGAGAAGCCAAGTTGCAACAGGCGTCGTCTGCCGTTCAGCTCTCAAGAGACGCCTCCAGCTGCCGACTTCACCGAGCCTCAGATAGGCGAGGTGCGAAATATTATCAGCCCCAACACACTCAAGAAGGCGGTCTGTGAGCAGAACTCGGTCCCATTATAGGAGAAGAAGAAGGCACGCAAAAGAAAGACTAACAAGGGTGCGGGCCAGCCGGCACCGAGTACGATCCGTGCTCAGGACGGGCCACCTTCACCTGAGGATATCTCGAGGAGGGTGCATGTGGCGGGTAGGCTGATGCTACCAAGAAATATGCTCGATGCTTCAACCAGTGCTATGCGGAGTCTGCATGACAGTGTTCTTTCTTTGGAGAAGCGGCGTCTCGGAGAGAAGGATGTGGCATACCCGGTTTTCGCGGCCAAGGTGCCAGAGGGCATGGGCTTTGTGGATAACTCCATCGGGGGTACGATCGTCCTGCGGTTTGATGACATCCACGCTATGTTGAACCTTCATCCGCTGCACTACACCTTCGTTCGGCTATTTTCTCTGAGTATGGAGATGCGTATCATTCGCGACAAGACCCCAGACATCGTGATAGTCGACCCCTTCTACATGCGTGCCAAGATCTTGGGCAGCGCTGGGGACCGGCAAGTCGCGACTTCTTACCTCGAAGGCGTCATTCTGGCAAACCAAGATAAGGATAACTTCCTCGTGCCTTACTTTCCCGAGTAAGTCCTCCCCTCAACTGCCCCGTAACATATGAATTCTTAGATTTCGATCGTTTTTCTTTTAACATTCCGTGTTTTCTACAGTGACACACATTGCACGCTCATCCTCCTAAGCCCCAAATATTCCATGGCCACGTATTTCGACCCGGACCCTCAGTCGAACGTAGACTACACAAATGTCAAGAAGGTTCTTGATGATGTTCTCCCCGGCTATGTCAAATCTGGAGGCACCTTCACAAGTCCTATTCGTAAGTACGGCAAGCACGTGTTCTCCCACAATACGACGTTCTGCTGCGTCAAGCAGCCGCCTGGCGGTCAGAAGGGTGCCTACTACGCCATCCATCACATGCGGGCGATCGTACGGGACCATCATCAACTTCTGCTACCGAGTAAACTCAAAGATTGGGCCGCGAGCGTGTCGGCAATCCAGGACGCGGACATCAAACAAGAATTCTTTCGCATCCAGACGGAGTTTGCGGAAATCATCCATCAAGATGTCCTTCGTACCTCGGGGCAGTTCTACCTCAGAAATCAACTGTCCAACAGTGACATCGACACAATGCTACAAATGCAGGCTGACAACAACCGTTATTTCATGACTCCCACGATAGACGGCGGCTTCATCCATGCTCCGGTCCCTTGAGTCGAGTCGAAAGCAGTGATGCTGTGTCTAGTTCTGAAACATCGATTGGCTCATGTTGTAATTAAACTTTAATGAAATTGTAGTATGTCTCTTTGGTTTCGAGAGTCGTTCAACTTAGATGTAATCGATGCTATTAATGTCTTGCTTTTCTCTTCCGATCGTTCTGTTGCATACTTATATATTGCTTATGTATTGTCTGTGAATTGGTACTAACGTTTCGTTTGGCTACTGCATAGCGATGCCGTCGTATGTCGTGTACAAGGGTAAGGTTCCCGGAGTCTACGACGACTGGGAGGAGTGTCGGAGACAAGTTCACCGATTCAGCGGTAACAGTTACAAAGGGTACACCACTAGGGCCGAGGCCGAATCTAGATACGCCCGCTATCTAGCGGGAGACGGGAGGGAGCGCTGGAGGAACCGGATGAAGACGAGTTTCATCGTGATGATGCTCATCGTGATGACCGCAGCTCTCTTCTATGTGATGGTAGTTTAGATGATCGATATCGACTTGTAATGTGAAGACAAACTCGCTACTCGCGGTCTCGAGACTTGTAATATAATGTTCTATCTTTCTTCGGTCTTTTCAATTCGGAGACTAATATGATGAATTGTATTCGGAGACTAATATGATGAATTGTATTCACAGACTAATCTTCTATTGTATTCGATGAATCTGTTGTTGATGTGTGTTGTCTATATTTTGTCCAATTATACATTTTGTAACCTATGCAAAAAACAGAAAATTAAAAAATAAAAAAACCTAATATTCATACTAATGGCGCATCATATCACAGTGCGCCATTAGTATGCCAAAGGATACTAATGGCGCATCATCAAACAGTGCGCCATTAGTATGCCGAAGTTACTAATGGCGCATCTTGTTGTGCGCCATTAGTATGCTAAAGCACCTGGGTATACATGCCCCCCTGGGAGGCATACTAATGGTGCACTGTTGTATATACTAATGGCGCATCTGAGGTGCGCCATTAGTATACCAGATACTAATGGTGCACCTGTGGTGCGCCATTAGTAAAATATACTAATGGCGTGGCACTAATGGCGAACCACTAATGCGCCATTAATGGCCAAATTAGGTGCGCCATTAGTAGGCCTTTTCCTAGTAGTGAAACTTCCATTAGCCACTTTAACCATATAAACTGGCAAGGAAGAAATGCCCTGAACAGTAGTTGCAACTGTGCAGTCAATGAATGAATGAGTACTGCCTGAATCAACCCGAAAAATTAATGGTTGCCCTTGCAAATACACTTTCAGTTTCATAGTTGACACTGCTGGATCTGAATTATCTCCTAGAGCAGCTACAGAAAGACAGATAGCATTGACCTCACCAACAACTGTTTCTTCAGAGTCACTCAGATCAGAGGGCATGTTCTGAACATAGTCCAATATTTCCTACACCACATGCAACTGAATTTCTTGTTTGGAGCGATGATCACGGGCCCATCGTTCTCCACATATGAAACACATACCCTTGGACTTTCTGTAAGCACACAGAGCAGCCCATCGATCTTCAGTTGGGGCAGCACGAGCTGGTTCAGTGATTTTCTTATCTTCCGGAACCT
The DNA here is from genome assembly GCF_002162155.2 of Triticum dicoccoides. Lineage (NCBI taxonomy): Eukaryota > Viridiplantae > Streptophyta > Magnoliopsida > Poales > Poaceae > Triticum > Triticum dicoccoides. The sequence goes on from NC_041380.1 coordinate 40,797,536, forward strand.
TGTTCACTGACGATCGAGAGCTAGAGTAGGTCTGGCGTTTGCTTCCATTGTTTTTACTACTAGAGTACGTAGTAGTTTCACCCAACTCTTCAGACAACAAGGCCAGAGCATATGCTGAATCCAAATCCTCAGGTTGCTGAATTCCAACCAACAAGCGAACTGATGGAACTAACCCTTCCATGAATCTGGTGACGTAATGCACCATGTTTGGATTTGTCTCATAAGCAGTTAGCTGATCATACAGTTCTGAAAATCGTTCCACATACTCTTCGACTGAACTAGTCTGCCTAATGTTGAACATCTGGCACAACAGATTCTGGTGTTTGTTCCTTCCAAACCTGGATTGCAACAGGTTGCAAAATTCAGGCCAATTGACATGCGGAGCACGACGCTGAACCGACTCCAACCAACGCGCCGCTGTGCCCTCGAACTGAGCAGAAGCAAACGGCACCCACTAATGTTGCGGAGTGTTCCATAATCTGAAATAGTCCTCACAACGCGATTGCCAGAGCTTGAAATTCGAGCCATCGAAATGCGGCAACTCAATTCGAGGACCAAACCCGACAACTTCAAACTGGAGCGAGCGAAACAATTCAGGAGCATGAATGATCTGCCTCGAGGGGTTGGGTTCTAACGGCATACCTCGCGCTGGCGGGGGCACGTACTTTGGAACTGCTCCCCGGTGATCTGCTTCACCGTGGAAATTTTCAGATCCCCCTAATCCACTGCTCAGAGGTGTGACCTTGGTCGGCGGTGTCGATCCTCGCGGAGACGAAGGGGCGGCGGGGCACGCTGTGGTGCTTCGGTCCACCCCGATCTCACTGCAGAGTTCGTCGAGGTCGACGCCGATCGCGAGCTTGACGTCGTCGATGCGGCCCGAAAGCTGATCCAGCTTGCTGTCGAGCTTGGCGAGGGCCGTGGTCATCTCCTCGCTGCGCTCCGCCGAGCTCCTGGAGAAGGTGGCACCGAAATTGGCCCGAAGAAGCTCGTAAATCGCCTTGGTTTCCGGAGAAATTTTCTCCATGGCCTCGGTGCGGCGACGGGTGGCGAATCGGGTGTGACGGTGGTGGATTGGAATATCCAGGGCTAAGAACGGCTCTGATACCAGATTGTGAGGGCTAGGGTTTGCATTCAAGCCATTGCTATAGAATTCGAGCTACAAGGGGGGAAGGAGGAAGGTACATGACGGATCTGGCTCGTGCAGGAGCTCAGACCACACACGCCGCCACTAGCCGTTATGCCAATCGCCAGCTCAATCTATCCTAGTTACATGTATAAGTACCACTTGATCAGGCCCACTCAGGCTCAGCTAGCTGAGCGGGTAGGCGAGGCTGCCTCTTGGGCCGGCCTTCAGTTTGAACTCCACCTTGGCGCTCCTCTTGATCGCTGACATTCTGCCTCAAATTCCACGCATTCGTCACTTGATCGGCAGGCTGAGGCACTTCTCCGATGGAAATCTGGCCTATACAGAAGCGGAACCTGTCCTCTAGATTCATGGACAAAAGGAACCAGCCCGTGTAGCTGGACTGGCGTTGCCTGTGGCACCGGGCTGCCTCGTGGCCGCATTGTGGAAATTTGGCTTCCGAGGCGTTGTCGCCTTGGTGGCAGGTTAGACAAGCTCCACTTTGCAGAGTTGTCCCATCTTGTCCGTCTGGACCTTAGTTACAAAAATCTCTCGGGCCCAATCCCATCAAGCATTGGTGTTTTAGCCGAGTTAGCATACTTGGATCTATCTGGCAATAGTCTTCATGGATTCATCCCAACATCCCCAGGTAATTGTACTGAACTAACCTCAATCGATCTCTCTTACTACATTTTTTGTTCTACCATGCATGCCTAGTACAGTAGAAACACTAGGGAATTTGATGAGCCTCTCCACTTTGCAGACTTGCCTCATCTTGCCCATTTGGACCTCAGTGGCAACTCCCTCTCGGGCATAATCCCGTCAAGCATTGGCACTCTCGCGAAGCTCGAATACTTGGATCTATCCAGCAACCATCTTGATGGATTTATCCCACCATCCCTAGGTAACTGTATAAAACTATCCTCCATCGATCTATTTTACTACAGTTTTTTCTATCATGCCTAGTATGGTAGGAAGACTAGGGAATTTGATGAGCCTCTTCACTTTGCAGATTTGCCCCATCTTGTCCATCTAGACCTCAGGTACAACAATCTCTCGGGCCCAATCCCATCAAGCATCGGCACTCTTGCCAAGCTCCAATACTTGAATTTAAACTGCAATCTCCTTGATGGACCTATCCCAGCATCAATAGGTGATTGTACTAAACTAACTTTTCTCGATCTGTCATACAATCTTTTGTCTAAAGGACTCAATGGAACCATAGGAAATCTGCCGAGTTTGCAATACTTAGATCCTTCCAACAATCAAATAAATGGTTCCTTCCCTTTGACCATTTTGAAATTAGCGTCTCTAACAACACTGGCACTTGGATCCAATCAGCTTAATGGCCAATTACCACCAGAGTTAGGATCTCTTGTTCATCTCACACATTTGGATTTAAGTAGCAATCTATTTGTAGGAAACATTCCATCTCAGATAGGACATTGCCGCTCTTTATCGTTCTTACTCGTATCAGGAAACTTATTGACAGGACAAATACCACAAGAACTTGGGTTTCTTGCCTTCCTTCTTGAGCTGGATTTGAGTGGTGCCATCCCAACGACTTTTTCTAATCTTCTCAGACTGTATACGCTGAATAGAAGATGAACTTGAAATCACTTGGCTTTGATTCACGCTGAATTGCGCAAGTATCTAAGGTTACAACTTACAAGTGTTACGAGCCCATGTACATAAGCAGGTTGGCCATACTGATCAAGTATATTGAGAGGTACAGCAAAAGTGCCACGTAGCTTCCTCTGTGGTAGAAGATGAGTTCGAATCTGAAATTCATGAATGGACCTGAAGCACTCACACTCCAGATATGGCTCCCTGCATCTGGATCTGTTTGATTGAGAAGGAACATTTTTTACTCCAGAGGGTTCTGAAGCTGCTGCCTGAACTCTGAATGTCGTGGCTGATAAAAGAAGTTAGCCTATGTCATGTTGCACCACTGGGGCTGCATCATGCCTGGGACGGGGATCTATCGAACAAAACTCGCTCCACGGCGCTCTTGGCCATCCTATGGAACATCTGGAAACGCCGAAACGCCAAGGTTTTTCGCTCCGAGCACCACGGCCTTCATCACATCGCCAGAGCCGCGCCCGATGATCTGACCCTCTGGGCTAACCGCTGCAACAATATTCAGAAACGTGATTTACTAAACGACTGGGCCTCTATGTTGTTTCATCTCTCTGAGATATTATAGACCTTTTCTCTATGCTTTGTAATTTCGTCTCTCTTACCCCCCATCTGTAACTCTGTTATCGTGTAACCGCTCCTCAATTGGTAATAAAAGTTCAGGTAGGCGTAAGCCCGCCGTTGACACGTAAAAATAAAGAAGTTAATATTTGCTCTGAGCTTACAGTTCCTGAAAAAATTCAGTTTCTGAAGACAGGTCTCTCATTTGTTTTCATTTCTTTTCTTTTTTGAGGAGAATTGTGTTTGTATGGAGGTGGAACTACAGTGGGGCGGTGGCGGTGCTAGCAGAGGCCAACAAAGGGATGCATGGTCACACAACGAGGGAGTGGGTGAATATACAAAGAAGGCGAACATGTGTTTGTATGTGAAATTTGGCAGTATCATGTGTGGTGCTATGTATGTTTCATCATCATCATCTGTTCAAAGTTGAAGGTCGCAAACAGGATGCTGAATGGCGAGCTGTCTGTGAAATGCACTATTGCCCATTGGTACTGTCAATCTGTCGACTGAAAGTCGCCGTGTTCCGAGGGTGATCATGCAATGCCCATTACATCCATGAACCAACTGGCATGATCTGTTCGTTCATTCATCATGGCAGGGACCAGAGGAGGAGCATGAATTTTAACATCAAGTGTGGTCAGAACTCTTACATGAATAAGAGTGACCGGTTAGAGAGTGATTTCACATTGATTTAGTCCAACTTCTCCCGAATACAGTATACATGCCAACAACCAACATGCGGAAATGCTGAGCCAACAGAATCGCAAGTATTAACATTTCTATTAGCAGGCAACATTTTGAATGTGTGGTTGCTAGGTTAATGTGGAAAGAGGTTGAGATTATTTTTGGTAAAACCTTCCTTTCTTTCTTTGAGTTAGCTGCTTGCTGGCTCTGTGATAAGAAATTTGCCCATTTGAATGTAGTTTCCTCTGCTATCCTTTGGGAATTGTGGAACACTAGAAACTCCATTGTGTTTAATAGGACTAAATGGATTTCTGTCAAACAGGTCTGGCAGAAAATAAGTACATACCTGGGAGACTGGATGAAACCGCACAAGGAGCTGCAGGAAGGGGCGATGAAACATTTCAGAGACCATCTGTTGAGAAAGCTGAGGTTGCCACTGGAACTGGAACCAGACTGAGATGCCGTGAAGCCAAGGAGCAACTTTCTTGGTCCAAAAACATCCACGGATTGGCGCATGGAGGGCGTGCTGCCCTGGGGCTAGTAAAGGAGAATCCAAGGATGGCGGAGGAAATTCATGTGGTCTTCTTCCCGATGAGTTGATTTACCCAGTTCTAGCTGTTACCTAGTTCTGTTCTATCTTTTATCTTTGCTACTCCAGTAGACTCTAGTAGAGGTAGAAAACTTTTATATTGGCAGCCTGTTGCCATCCTTTTTGTCGTGTGTTTGAGACCTGGTGTCATGCCAGAAGACCTGTATGCATGTTTGGTTTCGTTTTCTATGAAAATGGAGCCGGGGGGTGCTCCCCTTTGATCGAAAAAAAAATTAGCAGGCAACAACCCAATGTAATCAAATGATCAACTCACAATCAGTGTGTGCTCTCTACATAAAAATAGCATGTCCAAAGAGAATGGCAACAATCTATATAAGCAAAGTGACTGCATGGCAGGAGAAGGAGCAGCATAACGTGCTTGGAATTATTATGATATGCATCTGCTGTTGGGAATCAGTCTCTGAAAAGATTTAGATAACGACAATTTTACGACCTAAGTATTTTATTTTGAGATATTGGAGTCCACCAAATCCAGTGAAATCTCTTCTTGTCAAGCAAATCTCATTATGTAAAGCAATTTCAATTCCGTGTCCACCTTTTTCACCGGTCCTGACCATATTCCATACGACTTTGTTCAGTAGGAGTTTTGAAATGGGTGTAAAGAGTACAGAAAAAGTTGGCATGTGTGCATAAAATGTAGGAAAGTTTGTAAGCACCAATTTTGGTACCCCGAAATGAATATGGTAGAGAAGTCCGGTTACACTTTTAACTAATTCCCAGCAAGTAACATGTCTCTCAGTGTCAGAAATGTTAAACATATTGTAACGTGACATATATTGTAACGTAGCATGTAGCTCTGGCTAGGTTGTTAGGATCGATATCTATCCTTCTGTAACCGCAGCCTTATCTCTCCCTCTCTTTCCTTGGTTCACAAGTTGTAATCCCAACCAATTGTATGCGCTATATCCAGGGAGGTGCGCCCTTGTTATATAAACATGCAGCGCGTCCCTCCAACGAGGCAAGACACTTAAGCCAATCTTCACATGGTATCAGAGCCTACCTCTTCCTATACATCTAGCATCCATCGTTTTCAATCCATGAGCTCGCCATGTCTTCCTCCCCCACCAGCGCTCCTCTGGCCGGCCTCAATGGTCAGGTTACGGAGAAGCTCACCGGACGAACTACGTCCTCTGGCGTATACAGGCGCCACAGCTGATCGGGGCTGGTGTCTTCGGCTATGCTGAAGGAACAACCAAAGAACAAGAGAAGTTCATCACCACCAAGGACAAAGACGACAAGGAATCAGCCTCGCCGAACCCTCTTCATCAAGTCTGGGTATGGGAAGATCAGCAGGTATTGGCATATTTGCTGGTTAATCTTTCCAGAGAAGTTCTTGTCCAGGTGACCAACATCCACAAGGCGCAGGAGCTCTGGGCTGCGGTGGCGAACATGTTTTCATCCCAGTCCAAATCGCGCGTGAACAACATCCGTGTCACCCTCTCCAACGCAGAGAAGGGCACGCAGACGGTGGGCGCCTACTTCGCCTATATGTGTGGCCTCGCCGACGAGCTAGCAGCTGCCGGCAAGCCTCTAGATGAGGACGAACAGATCTCCTACATCATCGCCGGGCTAGGTATGGAGTACCAGCCACTGGTGTCGGCCCTCGACGCCCGCACCGACCCTATCATGCTCGATGATCTGTTCGCTCAAATGAGCAACTTTGATCAGCGCATGGCGATGTTCCAAGGCAGCAATGGCAGCGGCTTCAAGTCCTCCGCCAACGCCGCTGTTCGTGGTGGCCGTGGTGGCTCCCGCCACCGTGGTCCACCGCGCGGCAGGAGCAAAGGCAATGGTGGCGGCAACTACAGCAACAGCAACGGTGGCGGTGCTCCTCGCACCGGTGCCGGCGAACAGCCCTCCTCCAACAACAACAGGGGTCGTCGTTCCTCCTCCAAGAATTGCCCCGATGCTGTCCGCTGTCAGATATGCGGAAAGCTGGGCCACTCCGCCAAAGACTGCTGGTACAGGTTCGAGGAAGATGAAGGTGACTCCTCCCATGACGAAAAAGTTGCTGGTGCTGCCGAAGCTTCATATGGTGTAGACACAAATTGGTACATGGATAGTGGTGCTACAAACCACATCACCGGTGAGTTGGAGAAAGTAACCATGCGGGAGAAATACCGTGGTCAAGATCAGATCCACACCGCCAGTGGAGCAGGTATGAGGATCAAACATGTTGGCCATTCAGTTGTTAAAACCCCTTATCGCCCAATTCATCTCAGAAAAATACTACATGTCCCTAGTGCATCTAAAAATCTTCTTTCTGTCCATCGAATTGCTATTGACAATCATGTGTTTCTCGAGTTTCACCCCTTCTTCTTTTTGATCAAGGATCAGGCAATGAAGAAGGTTCTCTACCGAGGTAGATGCGTTCGAGGGCTTTACCCGTTGATTCCGGAGTTTAGAAGATTCAATAAGCAAGCATATGGTGTCACCAAACTCTCAACGACAAGGTGGCATGATAGACTAGGGCATGCATCTTTTTCTTTAGTTGAACGATTGCTTAGGAAGAATAAGCTCCCATATGTTGGAGAGCGTGATATTGAAACCATTTGTGATTCTTGTCAAAGAGCTAAAAGTTATCAACTACCCTATCCAATTTCTACTAGTATTTCTACCAAACCTTTGCAACTCATTTTTTCTGATGTATGGGGGCCTGCCCCCAGTTTAGTTGGTAGACACACATACTATGTTAGTTTCATCGATGACTATAACAAGTACTCCTGGATCTATCTTCTTAAGAAATGATCCGATGTTTTTCAAGTGTTTCAAAACTTCCAAGCTCGCGTAGAACGAAAGTTTGATAGCAAAATTATTGCTGTCCAATCTGATTGGGGAGGGGAGTACGAAAAATTAAACTCCTTTTTCCAAACTCTTGGTGTCTCTCACCAAGTGTCATGCCCTCATGCCCATCAACAGAATGGGTCTGCTGAACGCAAACACAGACACATTGTTGAAGTTGGCCTTGCTCTTTTAGCTGGCGCATCCATGCCCCTTAAATTTTGGGACGAAGCTTTTCTAGCCGCCGTTCACATCATTAACATGTTTCCTAGTAAAGTCATCAACAATGAAACTCCAGTTGAACAACTCCTCCATACCAAACCAGACTATACATCGCTTCGTGTCTTTGGTTGTGCATGCTGGCCAAATCTCAGGCCATACAATCAGCGTGAACTTAAGTTTCGATCTACACAATGTGTCTTCTTAGGCTAGCTATAGTCCCCAACACAAGGGCGTAAAATGCCTAGATGTTCCCACTGGACGCGTCTACATATCTCGTGACGTTGTTTTTGATGAAACCAAATTTCCTTTCGCTGATCTACACCCCAATGCCGGTGCACTCCTTCGCAAAGAAATTCTCCTTCTACCTCCAAGTCTCATTGGGAATCATGGGGAACACAATTGTAATGATCACATGACTAATCCTCCTAATACCTTGGCTGAATTGTGTGATGATGCAGAACAGCACAGCAAAGGCGATGCAGCAAACAGATTTGAAAATAATGAAGAAATAGCCCAAACAGGGCAATATTTCATGTGCAGGGACTTGGGGGACAGATCTACATTGGGATCGGCTCCTCCTTAGGGCGACAGGCTATCTCCTTCGGGATCCACCCCGTCTGCACGCGCGCGGGCCGCAGGTGCCAGCAATCTGCCCGACAGCGACCGCCCCGACCACTCTAGCTCGGACACGCGGCGCGCCTCCATCGAGCCGGAGCCCTCCTCCGACCCGCACCAATCGACGACTGCCACGTGGCGGCCTCCAAGTCGCTTCCCCGACTCCCTCCGCTGTTATGCGTGGCGTCCGCACCAACCAACCTGCGCGGGCTCCCGTGAGCCGACTGCTGCCGGCGCTGCAGCTCTGACGCGCCCATCTGGTCCGGAATCTGGCGCCACCCCATCTGCTCCTCGGGATGCCGCGACGCCCGGATTTTCTGTGCTGCACCACGCTGCTTCATCATGCCCTTCAGCCGCAGACAATCCTGATCCAGAGGCGCCTGCTCCATCACCGGCCTCGGGATCACCAGGGGGATCTGCTGCTGATTCTCCAGGATCTTCTGCGATTGTTGCTGCTACAACACCTGCTACACCACCTCGGACACGTCTCCAAAGAGGGGTAACTCAACCTGTTAATTATAAAAAAATTCTCAAGTATGGTCTGGCATGTTCCACAGGTGAACCACAGTCTTCGCATGAGGCACTTGGTGACACACGTTGGAAACAGGCTATGGATGAAGAATACAAGGCACTTCTGAAAAACAACACCTGGCACTTAGTTCCCCCACAACAAGGTAAAAATCTCATTGATTGTAAGTGGGTCTTCAGGATCAAAAAAAGGTCTGATGGAACTATTGATCGCTACAAAGCTCGACTTGTTGCAAAAGGCTTCAAGCAACGGTATGGTTTAGATTACGAGGACACCTTTAGTCCGGTTGTCAAAGTTGCAACTATTCGCTTGGTTCTGTCTATTGCTGTATCCAGGGGATGGACTCTCAGGCAGCTAGATGTTCAGAACGCGTTTCTCCATGGTGTTCTGGAAGAGGAAGTATATATGAAACAACCTCATGGGTTTGAAAACAAGAACACTCCCTTTCATGTCTGCAAACTTGACAAAGCACTGTATGGGCTCAAGCAAGCACCCAGGGCCTGGTACTCACGACTCAGTCAGAAAATGCAGTCACTTGGTTTTATTCCATCCAAGTCTGATACATCCTTGTTCATCTACAATAAGTCAAACACAACTATATTTGTGCTTATTTATGTCGATGACATTATTGTTACCAGCTCATCTAATGATGCAGTGACAGGGTTGTTAAAGGACTTGGGTGCAGAATTTGCGCTCAAAGACCTAGGAGATCTACACTTCTTCCTAGGCATTGAAGTCAAGAAACTTGGAGATGGACTGCATCTCTCTCAGGAGAAGTATGCCAATGATATTGTTAAAAGAGTTGGACTGCAAGGATGTAAGCCATCACCAACCCCTTTGTCTAGTACAGAAAAATTGTCTATTACAGAAGGAGAACTCCTGAATCAGGAAGATAGCACCAAATACAGAAGTCTGGTAGGTGCACTTCAGTACTTGACAATTACTAGACCAGATATTTCATTTGTTGTTAACAAAGTATGCCAGTTTCTTCATGCACCTACTACAAATCACTGGACTGCTGCAAAGCGTATAGTCAGATATGTGAAGCCACTGTGAATGTTGGTCTTAGCTTTAACAAGTCTTCATCTACCCTTGTTAGTGCCTTCGCAGATTCAGATTGGGCAGGAGATATTGATGATAGACGCTCAACTGGTGGCTTTGCAATATTTTTTGGACCTAATCTCATATCTTGATGTGCAAAGAAACATGCCACTGTCTCAAGGTCAAGCACAGAAGCAGAATATAAAGCATTAGCAAATGCTACAACTGAGATAATCTGGGTACAGTCCATGCTCAAGGAACTTGTTATAAGACAGAGTCAAGCTCCTTGTCTTTGGTGTGACAATCTTGGTGCCACGTATTTGGCTGCTAATCCTGTCTTTCATGCAAGAACAAAACATATTGAGATAGATTTCCACTTTGTTCGAGAAAGAGTTGCTAACAAAAGATTGGAGATCCGTTTTGTTCATTCCAGAGATCAAGTTGCAGATGGATTCACCAAGGCATTACCAACAAGGAATTTTGAAGAAGTAATCTCAACTTGACCAAGTTGTGATTAAGGGAGGGTGTTAAACATATTGTAACGTGACATATGTTGTAACGTAGCATGTAGCTCTGCCTAGGTTGTTAGGATCGATATCTATCCTTCCGTAACCGCAGCCTTATCTCTCCCTCTCTTTCCTTGGTTCACAAGTTGTAATCCCAACCAATTGTATGCGCTATATCCAGGGAGGTGCGCCCCTGTTATATAAACACGCAACGCGTCCCTCCAACGAGGCAAGACGCTTAAGCCAATCTTCACAAGAAACACTACTGAGTTGTCCTGAAAAAAAAAGGTAGAAAAAAAAGTTGGAGTAGCAGAGTTGTAGCTACAGAAGCCAAATAATCTTGATCCATTTGACTTTCAAAATGTGTAGATGTGCTTGGTAAGGAACAATCATATTCGCTGCAAAAAGAGTAAAATAACTTTGAATGTGTAATTTTTGTGTGCGTGTCAGAATATGGTTTTCTCTTGCGAGAAGTGTGTCAAACTCACTGACCGAACTTTATGTCACATGGAAGACGTTGCCTCTTTCGAGAAACTTCTCAAAAGCACATTTAGGTGACAAGGCAACTATCTTTTCTCCAGAATGATTCAGGTTTCATCTTGATCCACAAGCTAGACTCTACATCTGCTTCCTCTGAACCATGGAACCAAACTAGTAAGACATTATAATACTACTCTATTAGTGTGTGGCCCGCCTTATACTCTCACAATGTTTCTTGAAGCTCGTGCTAGAGCCGGATGTTAATCTACAACCCGCCTCCTTTCTTTAATCCTTATAGCCTGCTGACTGTATCTTATCATACTTGCTCTAAGACGGTAATGGTGTCGATTGTGCTTCAGCCAATAGCTGCCAGATCCAAACTTCGTGGTGGTTGTGTTTCTAGTGCACTCTCCCCGGTGTAGGCGTAAAGTTTCTCCAAGCGAAAGTTCTTCTCATTGCTGGCGATGACATCATCCATGGGTGTTGTTTAATTACCTTGTTGGAGGCATCACCTTGGAGATTTGGCACCTCTCCCAGCCTAGAGATTTAGTCTTTGGTTGAAAACCGAGAACCACTTTGTTGGATCAGTGATGGCGGTATCCTTGGCATGATTACTTTAATGTAGATTGTTTTGGAGATATGATATTTTGGCAGGAGCACCTGGTTTGCGTTGATGTGGATGGTCAGGAGACAGCGATTGCGGTGTGAGTGAGAATTCTGCTGTGATACATATGTTCGAGGTTGTCCGTTAGCCAGCGGAGGTGGGTAGTAGGAGCACTCTTGCTATGTGGACACTATCAAATGAATCATGTTGGTCGTTCTCTCGGGACATGGACGGTACATTTCCGCATGTCTTCTCTCTTCGGCATTGATGAGTTCAGCGTGAAGTTAGGATGAAATGGAAGTTCTTGGGTTGTGACTGCATTTGGTGATGTACGATTACACTAATTTTGTTAGCATTGTACTTTTGTATTCATGTAATGTATACTCTGTTGAGTATATTAGCAATATTTCAATTAATTTAGTCCACAAATAAATCATGAGCATGACATCGACAGAATTAATCACATACTGATTATGATCTAGATAAGTACATACTACTCATATAGTAGAAACATCTACGCACATGGCTAGTACTGCTAAGACAGAAATAAACAAGAGCGGGATAAATATGTTATACCCTACAGTAGGCCAGTTGGCCGTAGCAGTAGCAGCGGCGATGGCAGCTTCCTCAGCTGCCTTCTTGTCAGCAGCGGCCTTCTCGGCAGCAAGTCGGTCGACTTTGGTAGACATGGCGGTGAAGAAGACGACATGGACATAGTGGATGTAGACGAACGGTGGCGAGCAGTCGTGTAGGAGATGCTTCCCAAAAACCAAATCGCTCCTCTCCCATACAGGATCTGAAGAGATGGGGTTTTGGAGGTCTGCTCTCCCATCAACCGTGTACGCGGTGGACGGGATGGGATCACTGGCGGTAGCATCAGCAAAAGGAACGACAGTGGGCGATGCACATGGAGGAGCAGATGTGATCTTTCTTCTGGTTGCGGCTAGGGTTGTCGATGCCTCCACTATATAGGCGTGGTCAGATAGGAGGACATGGGCTGGACTCATGTCCGAGTCAATGACAACCCACGATCCAACATCTCAGATTCATGGTGTGTCTGTTACGGACTCTCCACTACTAGGAAAAGAGCTATAAATGAAATTGACACTAATGACGCACCAGACATGTGGTGCATCACTACTATATACTAATGGCGCACCATGTGTTGGTGTGCCATTAGTGTTCAAATACTAATGGCGCACTATATCCACGATGCGCCATTAGTAACAAGACTTTTTTTTATTTTTTTTCAAAACTAGTAATGGCGCACTAGGGGATAGTGCGTCATTACTAGTTAAACTAGTAATGGCCATTAGTAAAAAAATAAAAAAAAATCAATTTTTTTTCAATTTTTTTTTATTTTTTCAAAACTAGTAGTAATGGCGCACCACATCCACGGTGCGCCACTAGTAATTTTTTTCAATTT